>NC_142398.1:22021380-22333046 GCF_059441095.1 Idiotropiscis lumnitzeri | reverse complement strand
GAAAATATTCCAAAATGTAATTGTTTTGATTTTTAACTGCGGGGAAATACGTCATCTCATTTTGAAGGTAGATTTTATTGTTCCCAGTGTTGTTGACACAACTAATATTTTTTGATGTAACAACTATACAATGAAAAACATTGACTATGAGAATAAAATGTCAATTAATGATCTATAATTACGACTGCTTTGGATGGATGTATAAATGTGTCCTCCACAAATGAGTTCCAGCATTCTACTCGGAGATGATCGTCCCTACGTTTGGTTTCTTGTTTTTCACTTATTTCATCCACAAGGTGCGGCATCTCATGACAAGCAGTATACTTTTCCCTCAACAGGGGGCGATGTGGCTCTGTCATGTTTGAGTCAAAGACGCATCTTGGTGGGCCACCTGCTTGGGGGGGGTGGGGTGGGGGGGGGGAGACAAGTTCTGCCATCCAGCCTCACTCGCCGCCGCAGGCTGCCGATCGGGTTTCAACTTGCTGTTTTTATCGACTTTAATGGCATTTTCACAGCAATGTGTTATTCCCTGCAGTGTGTGCGATTTCCTCACACTGAAGGCATAGATGAACAAGAGAGCAGGAGTCTAAAATGGAGTGGGGGGGTGGGGGGGCGATAAGGTAGTTTGGGGTGCTGCGGAGTTCAGAGAGGTGTCACAAAATGTTTGTTGCGGATCAACAGAATGATGAGTGATAAAACGACCTGTGTCCAGGACATGGACCGCCTGGCAACACCAGCTAGCTGAATTCTGATTGGATAAAAACTCTTCAACGCTATGTTATATTACGACATCAATGATCATTATTTCTTTGTGATGTTCGGCCAGCAGAGAAGGGCCTTGACCGTCCGCCACTGTTGAATATTATAATTATGTTTGAATAAAGACATTTATTTGCTACCCCAAATCTGAAAATGGTGAAATACTGTGCAGGGTTTGTGTGCAACAATGCTGGTGGGCGGGAGGGACAAAGACTCTTTGAAAAATATTCAATTCTGCCGGTGGATCTTGACACCTCCACGAAGAGAAACGACGCTGGAGTGATTTCAATGTGAAAATGACAAAAGATGCACGAAGGAGAAAATAGACAACAGATCCTGTCGTGCCATTCTAATCGGATGAACCCGATGCTTTTGTGAAATCCTGTTCGTTTCTCCATCCTCCTCCTTCTCAGCAAAGCCAGGGCTTTCCGTTGAAACAGTGACAAATACATATTGTTGAGCGGCGGCCTACTTCACGTCCAAACCAGCTGGAAAAGACAAACAGACTGTTTACTGTTTGGGTTCTTGCTAACCAGCGCCAAATACATCATTTTAGCAGCGTAGAACAATTTTCGTGAGGTTCTCAATTGAGCACCAGAGATTGGTGATTTATTTATTTATTTTTTCGTGACCCAGACTTCATCGATGAACTTAAAGACGAATCTTCACACGTGGCCCTCCCTCTCTCACCAGCTCGTGTCGTCTTTACAAAGTCCAAAGAAAATGTGGCGTATGTGCTGCCTTTTGTTTTGATGCGCAAATGCATGCAAATAAGATCAGCGACATGTTGCCAAATAAGAGATATTACCAACGTTTTCGGTGACGTTTCCCTGATTTCCTCTAAAGTGAATCCAGCAGAGAAATTTGTCCTACAAATGATTTGTGAGTCCTCAGAACGCAACAGAAAAGTATTACAATTAAAAAATGTTTTTGCAACGTGGGAGGAAACCGGAGTACCCGGAAAAAAGCCACGCCGGCACGGGGAGAACATGCAAACTCCACACAGGAAGGCCGGAGCTGGATACGAACCTTCTGACAGGAGGTGAGGCGGATGTGCTAACCAATTTTTTGAATCGCCTGGCTCTGTCTTCTAAAATGATGAAAATGTGCTGCGGTGAGATTACACAAGATCTTTCTACCTTGTGATAATTCCGCTGCAGCGTCATCAACATAAATGTCTCGGGATATCGTACATATTCCTCATCAATGAAAAGTTTGCATTGCATTGCTGACAAGGAATCTGCTAAAACGGCGCTGGGAACAAAAATACTGATGAAAGTGAGCGACGTGGGCAAAAACGCAAGTTTCAAACCAAAGATATGACGTTTTCTCTTTGTGATGAATGGAGGCGAGATGATGAAAGCTGAGGTCATCGATCACCCGCTATATGGTGAAATCATTCTGTAGGAGGGGCGCCATCAAATGCCTCTTGCACGTCAGCAAAAACAATCGGAAGAGCTTGGCTTTGAGATGCTCGGAACTTTTGGGATTTTACGAAATGGATACTTTATATGGCATGGCTGGAGGAATTAAAAAGCCAAGATTACGTCAGCATTTTACTTCAGTAGATTGGTTTTCTTGTTTGTTTTTTTTGGTATTTTTAAAAAAAAAAAACAGTATTATTTTCTCCTTCTAATTTTGTCAAAATGGGCTAGTTACTTTTTTTTTGTGGATGCCAACACGACATGAAAAGAGAGATTTAAAGTGAACTGCAGTTGAGATCTTGACTGTTGACGATATTTCTGTTAAAAAACGGAGACGGCCGCAACATGGAGGACGAGAACCGGGCAATAAAAACAACGGCAACCGATTTCCAGAAGCCAGATATTCCCCATCTGTGGCCTTATTTGAGAGAATTGATTGATTTTCTGCACTACAAGAATGATTATTGGCAAACGTGGCGCGTCCTGTGCCAGTCTAAAAAAAACACAAAGCTTCTGAAATTCTCCGTATAATCTGAAAAACGCATGCAAGTAAGTTGTATTTATTTTCAGTTCTCATTAATTTAGTCAGTTTGGGAAACAATCTTTCAAAAATCACGAGGAAGACACAGAAACAATGAAGTTGTTGTGCTAAAGAAAAAAAAAAGCTCTTAAGATCGCAAATGATTTTGCTCACCCACTTTGCAGGGAGTTCCAACTCGTCCCTTCTCGAAGATGTTATAAAGTAGCAAAATCAAATATTTAAAAACTTTATTCCGAAAGTCATCTGTGCTAGAAATCAATCCAAAATGAACGACTTAAATAATTTGGCCACGCCCCCTCCCTCCATTTCTTATTCATTAAAATTATGTTCTCATCATTATGGCCTTCAGACATTTTTTTTTTTTTTTTTTATGGTCAGAGGTGAGGTAGCGCACAATAGCCCCGCCCCCCAGAGACACGACCCAAGCTTTTATCCTAACCGGTCATCGGCCAGACGTCGTCGACGAGCTGTGCCGTTGTCCGATTAGGTGGAGAAAAGCACCAGAGAGTTTATTACGTGCCACTTTTGGTTGATTGGCAATCACCACCGTCTGCAAGTGCATATAAACAGTGAGTTTCATTTTATGTTGTGATCGAAAAAAAAAAAAAAGAAATCATAAGGAATCCAGATGGTGAGCCTCCTTGTTGATGGCACCTTTGAAAAGACATCTGTTTCATCTCTCTGATCCTCGTTTTTCGAGTGGAGTGTTAAGCACCGTGACACACTCAACAACCCTCAAAAGCGAAGCCCAAACACCCGCATGGTGGCACAATGAAATGATTCGAATAGAGAGCATTTGGTCGACACAGCCATTGGAAAGAAAATAGGAGGCCGTCACATGTTTCACTTTCTTGTTCATTTTCATGCCTGCTGCCACTTAAAGTGACAAACGCGGACAATCGAAAACATGAAATTCACTACAATGGCATTCACCATATTTTACGGACTATCAAGCGCTCATTTTTGAACCCTGCAATTTTAAATATGACGTGATTTATTGATGAATCTTTTTTCTGTTTTTGTTGTCATTTAATATTTTTGTCGTAAGAAATATATCTTTAGTTGTACTAGGCAATTAAAATGAAAAGAAAAGTGTAGAAACAAGGTCAGTGTGTTCATTTTTTGTCACGTGTATTTGTTGTTTTTGATTTTGTATTCCGTTTCAAGTTTTTCCTTGTTTAGGTTTTGTCGTGTCCTCTGATCGTGTTCACCTGTGCTTGTCGTCTCACTTCCGAGTGTGAACCAATCAGCTCCCTCCAAGCCGCCTGTCTTGTCCAGGTGCTCCTCGTTGTCTCGTTATCGTGTTTGTATTTAATTCCCTGGTTGCTTTCGCTTCTTGTTGGTCCATTGTTGCTGTCAAATGTCAAATGTTCATGTCGTCATATCTGTCTTGTAGTCAAGTTTAGTGAAGTCCAGTCGTGTTTTGTTATTGTTGTAATTGTTTCCTCTTTTGTTCTCACCGTACAACTCTTTGACATTTTTTTTTGTCACTCCGCCATCATCTCTGTCGAAATATCACCACCGCGCGAAATATTTTCTATTCAGCATGACACTGTGTCGGTGCGCCATGGCAACACATGCACGACGAATGCGCAACTGCGCCGTGCTAAGCGCAGCGTGAATGTCGTCAGTCCGTTTGTTGTTTTTGTATTTTCTTTCATGTTGGTGTTTTCCTCATGAAACTTCTCGCGTCCGCCTGCGCTTGTCGTCCCACTCTCGAGTATTGAGCCCGCATTTGGTTCCTCCTCAACGGCCTTGCAGAACTTGACACTGACAAGGAGCTTTCATCTAAAAATCAGCATTTTTCTCTCTTTTTTTTTCGTTAGATGAGGGGAGGCAAAATTGAAGAAAGAGCTCAAGAATTATGAAATGTTTTTTTTTTTTTTAATATATTTCTTCAGTCTGTGTCTGAATGTTTGCATGTGCAAGATCAACAAAAGCAAATGAGAAGCAGTGCTCATTTAGAGTAATGAGCTTTAAATAAAGATCGTTTGTTTTTTGTTTTTTCTGCGCGTGAAAGCGACGAGAGTCTTGTGAGACCAGGGCCATTAGAGCAAAATGTGCGCGCTAATTAGGCTGATTTTACACTAACGGGACCGTCCATTCGTTTTTGGCAAGTTTGTCTGTTTTGATTCCATTTATGCTGTTCACATTAGCAGCTTTTTGACAGTTATTAAATTTATATCCACATTTGGATGATATCCCATCGCATGCTCTTTTTTTTATGCTAATATTGACGCACGGCAGAGTTGGGCCACTTGAGAGCAAAAACAGTAATTGTTTTTCAACTATGCATCGTCACTAAAAAAAAATCATTTCAATTGACCTTCGAAGGCACAAATATTTAATTTAGTCTTTTTTAAATTTGAATAACAATTTGCTAGTTTTTGTGAAATATCAAACTTCGCGTCTGTCATGTTACTTTTAGCCTCGCAATTTGTAAGAGTAAATCAGGCCTTATTAGTTTGCAGCATAAATTTCAACCTTAATGACCATTTTTGCGTGGCGTTTCTAATGAGAACAATAAGAAGAAAGTAATCTTTTGAAGGCTGAAGGTTGCGAACACCAGCAAATCCAACATAAATTTCTTTTCTGTGAAGTTTCTATGCTTTGATGTGTTTCATCAATTTCAAGTAGAAAGGCTATTTATGGAAATGATTACAATGCATTATTTTAGTCCAGCCTTGGACTAAAAAAAAATAAAATAATGCAATTTGCAAGCCGGGCTGTGCAACTCCGGGGTTGACACAGTAACCACTCCAATATTGCAATCATAACATTTTAAAGAGTTGGGCAGGAAAAACGACACTGGCCTTTTTAAACTTTTTTTTATTTATTTTTTTATCTCCCACGAGCAGGCATGTTTATTCTAAAAGATGGCGAGTATTGTTGGTGGGCCGGATGCACATGAGCCCACAACTGAAAACAGTCTCATATATAACCCAATTATGTTGCAATATGTTTTTATTTAATTTAAAAAAAAAATGTAATCTGATTTAAGATTGGGTATAAAGTAGCGACTAAGAGGTCAATTCCTTGCACAAATGGCATTGAATGGCCTAATCAAAAAAAATTCATTAGCTACATTGAAGACGAAATATCGAATTATGTGTCATAAATAATGAGACCAGTTTTACTTGTGTACAACTGCTGTAAATGGTTAAGAGCATTTAAAGGTAAAAACCAGCAAATATCGGCCATCCGGACGATTATTTTGGCCGATATTTAAAGGGCCGAAATTGACTGATATCTTATACAGTGCATCCGTAGCTGAACCTCCAAATTGCTTTTCGTGACCTTGTTTTAATGCTTGGGATTATTTTCCGAAGTTCTGACAGTTTGAAAAAAAAAACAAAGATCCGTTGTTTAATGCATGAAGATTGCTGCTTCCATTTTGTTATCGGGACTGCTCAGCTGTGATAGGAATCGTATCATGAATGTCAAGCGTAAGAGGAGAAGCTCTCCGAATGAATTCCTAATCATGTGGAGAGGCCGATTGACCAACACGCTCACAGTGTACATTAAACCACACCAAGTTAATCGGAACGAAAAAAAAATAAGCTAGTGCAGACTCTTGACTCGTTTCCTGAAAAGAAGAAAAGCAAATACTGACATTTTTCTGTGTTTTTACAGAATCTTTAATTTACGCGTGAATTAATTGCTAACAGGCTAACTGGTTAGCACGACTGCCTCACAGTGTTGAGGTGGAGGGTTCGATTCCAGCTCCAGCCTTCCTGTGTGGGGTTCGCAAGTTTCCCCCCCGTGCCTGCGTGGCTTTTCTCCGGGTGTTCTGGTTTCCTCCCACATTCCAAAAACAAACATGTTAGTTTGATTGGACACTATAAATTGTTTCGTAGGTCTGATCTGGGATAGGCTCCAGCACGCCGGCGACCCTCATGAGGAAAAGCGACTCAAATAATGGATGGATGGATTATTATGCAGCATTTTCTTACAGCTACTGCTGCTGTCGTTTTTTTTTAGTGCTGTAGAAATAAAGCCAAGTTGAGTGTTTTGCATGGCTATTTGTGAAAAGTGCAGCCAGGTGGCCTGCAGAAAAAAGGGAGAAACATTTCAGAATGATATCGGCCTATGAATAAAAATGAGGGCTATTTCTCATGGCTAATCCAGTTTTTTTTCTATTTTAAATGAGAGTTTATTTTTTCAGGCTCACAAGGTGAAAGGCAGCGAACGGAGCACAAGATGAATTCAAGCTGCAGCATAACAAGAATGTTGTCAGACTTCCCTGGTGAATAAAGACAAAGCATTTTTGATGATGCCGGCTTTGTCATCCTGCATAGCTAAGTCCAATAATTCAATTTGTGTCCAGTTCTCATCTGCCGCAGCCAGCAGCAACAACAACAATGAAATGAAATGTAATTGGGGGAGCCAATATAAAGTGACAAAATGTTTTCATACTCAAATGAAAGTAATCCCTTTTGGTGTGGGCAGAAACGGGATGAGCGGGGGAGCTCTTTTGCTCTTCGGTAGACGGCAACATACAATATCTGTCATTTCTATTTTTCTGGACCACCAATTTGCGGTATTTGTTAAAGCCGATATTTTCTCCCAAGTCATGAGCCGCGTGAGTTAATGTGACAATAAAAATGATTAAAACTTGCTGTCATTGTTGCGTTGCCACAATTTCAATTATGATTAAGGTTTCATGGCCTACTCTACAATGTCAAAGTTGTTTTGTAATGTAACAGAGATTTCTTCATCTTCGGGTCAGAACGCCGTTTTTTTTAGGACAGACGATGTTTTTAAGAAATAGCAAATCTGTGGTGAGGACCCTGCATTCCTGAGTGCGCAAACCGTTTCCGTGCTGCATGGGCTCTTTTCTTGTTGGACCGCCTCCCCGATGAACTGTGCTCTCGGCCAGTGGTCCTCAAGCACCGGGTCGTGGACTCGGACTGGACCGTGGGCCACCAAAAGCCAACCTTGCATTCATTCTGGCTTATTTATTATTCAAGGCTAAAAAATATTTGATTTTGAAAAATGGCCGACGTCTCTGTCTTACATCCGCCAAGATGCTAATGCTCTCGGCTGCATGACGCTAATATTAAACCCACAAACTCGCAAAATGAGTTAAAAAAAAAGACCACGTACGAAGCCCACACGGCACAATTAGCGACGAACGGATCTTCATAAAGCGTTATGACGAGTTATACATGTTAATACACTTATTGTGTGGCGCTGGTGCAAAAAAATGATGCTTCACCTTCATTGTAATATCTACCCAAAAAAATGGTTTTTGTTTGGATCGTATAGTTGTTCTGTTGTGTCTGTTACGTTACCATAGTGACCATATCAAGATCCATAAAAATACACAAGTGGATATAAGTTTGTTGTTGGAGCGTTTTAATAGTCAGTCAACAACCCGCTTCACCAACACAAAACCCGCCCGCAAACATTTCGGACTTGTGTGACCCCGTCGGCGGCGGAAAAAATGTTTGGCAACCACTGTGTATGAGAGCATGCGATGATGGGCGGGTTCTGGCCAGCGCCAGATTTGCACTGTGGCCACTCGCCTGGTCCAAGAAGGCACAGAATGATTTTATGACATATAGCGACACCAAAAAAAATAAAATAGTAATAATTTGCAGCTGGGCACAATGTGAAATTAGGAAATATGCGCTGTGGATTGAAAAATGGATGTTCGTTATTCTATTTAGAATTGCTCTTCAAACAAGTAAAATGTATGAATATTTGATTATTCAATAGAAATATGAGTAGGATCCTCGGATACAAAAATAATCATTCACTTTAATGTTTTGATTTTTGATCTTTAAAAGATGTCATTGATGAGCAAAAACGTTTGTAAAAAAAATGTATTGATTTTTCACATCACTGTCCAAGCTTTCCTCTCATTCAGAATTCATATTTTACCTGGATCGATTTAACAATCTACGTAAAACCTTTTTTTTCCTGGTTCATAATTCCAGAATATACAAAAACAAAGCTACATTTGTCTCTTTCAGCACGATGAAAATACTTTTCCATAATTAGCCTAGCGCGCTACCGTGCGAGAATTTGTGACGGCTTGCTGCTGCGATATACAGTCAAATACTGTACTTTTTATTTTATGATTTTATCATGAATAAGCGGCTAGCGTTGCACAAAGCTTCAGCACATTGAGAGATGAAGTCAAAATATGCATTTTTACAAAATGTTCTAAAGAGACGGCATAACCATGTAACAAATGATAAGGCAAAATACTTTGACGACTGTTTCCTCTCATAACGTACGTTTCCTCCGACACCAATTTCTTTACTGACGGAGGCAAATGCAAGAATTCAGATAAATTTTTTTTCAGTATACATTTTTATACACAATACAAAATGAAAGTATTAACATTGAACATGGCAATTTTTCAAATGTACATTTCATTTCCAGAAAATTCAGGGTATGAAAATGCGTAGAAAGAGATATACTTTCTCTCAAGATATGTCAAGAAGAGCTCTACTCTTAAAATAAGTCAATGTCATTTTTTTTTTTTTTTTAAATGACTGAAAAACAACTATTTACAATCATTATTTACACAAATGTTGCAACAGGCACTGGTCAATGACCTTCGGAAAACAAAACTTCATTTTTCACAGCACATGACACAATTTGTCTGATCTTTTGCCATGACACACTTTTTAAAAAAAAAAAGCTTGATGGTATTTACATGACAAGTGATCGTGTATGTCGAAGCAATTTCGTTAAATACTTTGTGGTTTTTACATAAGCGGAGATCAAGTATGTTTTTGCCACCTTAATGATGCGTCACCTAGCTGAAATGCGCACAAAACGGGAGTCATGTTTGGTCTTCAGACAATAAAATAATCTCATTGGATACATTTGATTTGCTGCGCGGATGTTGAACGGGACGTCCATGTACGGCTGTAGAAATGAGGCCTCTTAGAAAACTATTCACAGCAGTTGCGTTGAGGATTACAAAACGGAACAAGAGACCGCTTGACACGAGCTGGCTGCACGGTCGCACGCTCTACACGCTAGTACAGTTTGGAATCTCCCTTGTGCTCTCACGGGCGTTGGCGACTCCCCCTGAGGAGACACAAAAAAGAAATACAAAGCAGAAGAAATGATGATCGTTGGGACACCGACTCTGTGATTGGTAAATCGTGATGCACTCAAATTGGTTAAAGAAAAGTGGCATGTTATTTAATATTTGAGGTCTGTGTTGATGCAAAATGCGCATGGAATTAGCTCTTTTTCGTTCTTTTTTTTTAATGAATATTTAAAAAAAAAAAAACAACTCAAGTGCATTTTATTCAAAGGCGCTATTTAATGGATTGAGTGAAATGCTGGTTTGAAGCCCGCTATCCCGGTGACTGAATCTTTTCCGTGGTCCATAACTTACTTTTGACTCTTAAATCCAGTTCTTTCTCCGTGAGTTCTTTGGAGGAGGAGAAGTCATTCAGTGTTATTTTTGGCATGTTGTCACCTTGGCCCACCGAACTAATCATCTCTTGCTCCTTCTCCTGGTTCACCTCCGCGTATATGTTTATCCAAGGTATTTTTCTAAAAACAAGCAAAAGCAGACATTAGAGCTTAAATCGGACAAAAAATGTGGCATGTGTGGAGTTAAAAAAAAAACTCTAAGCAAACGTTGGCCGTTCACATCAAGTCCAATCATTTCCAGTTCACATTGATTCAGTTATTACTTGTCAATTTCAGAAATATTTCTCTTAAGACGAGTGGTAGTCATTCCATCCTCATGAATAATAATGACATTTTTTTTTCTCCGTGGGATAATGATTTTTTTGCGCATCAGCGCATTACTGATGACGTTCTCCTCATAAGCGGCAACATACCGGAATGATGGGAGACGTCAAAATCCAGTTTCCAGACATGACCGTAAATGATGAGAATTGATGGGATCATCAATAATGGATTATTGCAGCTTTCTACGCGAGAAGGTGAAAGTCATCACAAAAGGTTCGTACCTCTTGAATTTGTAGATGAGAAAGACGGCAAGGCCGAGGAAAACCACCGATAAGAGCATCAGCATGGCGGAGCTCCGATGTCGAGGATTGGAGTCCACCAAGGGTGCTGCAGGAACATGGAGTCATTTTACAATTTTACCAAATGGAATTGTCTTTATGTATTAGCAAATTCAAATGTTAATAATAAATGTGACGGTTAAATGATGAATGCCGCCTCAATGTACAACAGTCCTGTAGAAGAACAACTTTGCGTTAAAGTTGCTGCAGAAATGCGAACACTGTCATTTGCTGCTGTCGGATGTCGTAATACGGATGCAGTCATCCTCCTCCTCGCCTCCTGAGTCAAATAAACTCGCAGCGTTTTAATTGATGCTCAGGATGTTCGTTCCAGCTTCATTCTGATTCTGATTCTTTCATCGTAGACAACTTGCTAAGGTGAAGCACTTTTCTTTCTCGGCAGCACTTCTAAAGAGTAATCCATGCCATCGTTACATTTAGGCTACATGTACTTTATTTTGGAGTCAGCCAGCCCTCCCTCAAGCGTCTCCAGTTGCTCCACAATACTGCTGCTCACCTTCTAACTGGAGCTCGGAAGAAGAGAGCACATCACCCCAATCTTGGCTTCTCCTCACTGGCTCCCACTGCACTTTAGTGTTCATATTAAGATACTTCTGTATGTCTTTAAATCTTTCAATGGCCTCTCCGAGCTCCTCCACCTCTACGCACCTGCCCGCTGCCTCAGAACTGCGGACCAAATGAGGCTGGAGGACAAAGCGAAACCTCGAGGGGGATCATGCCTTTTCTGTTGCCGGTCCTTCCCGATGGAATGAGCTTCCATTATTGTTAGGCAAGCCCCGCCCACTCCTTGTCCACCTTTCATTTGAAGACATTTGAATTCTTTAGCTTTCAATTCCACATGAGACTGTCGCTGTTCTGCTGGTACCTATTGTAAATGTCTTTCAATTTGTGTTCTGATTTCCTGCCAATTTACATTCCACCATATGGAACGTGCTTTGTTACGGCTCCAGCTGTTGTGAAATACGCTATAGAAATAAAGTTGGATTGTATAATTACATTTTATGGATGGATGTGTGCGTTCATTTCAAGATTAAATGTGAGTGTGTAAGGTATGCTTGGTGCTGAATTACATTTTTTTATATAGATGTCTGGAAAAATGTTCTTTGCTGCGAGGGTCCGCAACAAAACTTGTCCGGTCACATTCTGCTCGAACAAGAACAAGGCCCAGAGGCAGCATGACTCAAATGACAGACGTAGGAAACCTATTTGAAGGAGGGCAGATGTTTGTTTGCCCGGATTCTTCACAGAACACTTCGTAGTTGTGTTTTTTATTCTTAGTTGCAGTTGGAGGCCTCACTAATTTCGTTCTTTCTTCACTATCATGTTATGCGAGACAGAACGCTGCCTTTGTCCTCAGGACTACATTTCTAGTTTTAAATTATTTCCATCCATGAGCTTCTTTTCCCCACAAGGGGGCGTGCTGGAGCCTTGCCCAGATACCTTCGGGCCGTAGGCGGGGGGCACTCTGGACTGGTTGCCAGCCAATCGCAGGGCACACGTAGACGAACAACCGTCCGCGCTCACAAACACACCTAGAGACAATTTGGATTGTTCCATCAAATTTGTCCTACAAATGATTTGTGAGTCCTCAGAACGCAACAGAAAAGTATTACAATTAAAAAATGTTTTTGGAATGTGGGAGGAAACTGGAGTACCCGGAGAAAAGCCGCGCAGGCACGGGGAGAACATGCAAACTCCACACCGGATGGCCGGTGCCGGAATCGAACCCACGACCTCCGCACTGTGAGGCGAAAGTGCTAACCGGTCGGTTACGTTGCCGTTCTTCTTTCATTTCACTTTATATTGTGGTTTTATAATTTGTAGAAAGGCACCTTTTGATCAAATGAGTTAGTGTTGTTATTATTATTCTCATAAAAAAACAACAACTTGATTTTAATGAGGAAGGAACGCGGTGTTCAGAATTTCAAGAAACTGTGTTTTCAAAGCGCACCAATGAATTATTAGCATTGCTGATGACTTTTTGGTGTGACAATTACACAAGGGAAGCAAAAACAAAAACATGAAGACGGTGAAAACGAAATTTATTCAAACCAAAAAAAAAAGAAAGAATAATAAAAAACTCTTACCCAGCGTGAGCTGCGTGTTATATACAATGACCCTCACGCCAGGCTTCAACTCGAACTCCACCAGGTTCTGGTTCAGTGCACTTACAATAATGTTTGAAACCTGTTCAGAAATAGAGCAGGCTTTTATTTGTTTTTTTTTAACAACAACATGATTATATCTAATTGAACAACTTATAAAAAAAAATTGTTACGACTCCTACTTGGTCTAGTTCCTCCTCAGTCTTTTTCTTGTCCCGCGACTGGTTTTTGTGCGGTAAGAGGAAAAGCTCAGCAGCAGTCGGAACTCCGGGGAAGACGGCCACCAAAAGCTGTTCTTCGGGGAACTCGGCCACCTGTGGACAAGACGGCAACAAGAAAGAATGCGCGCTTAAGAAAGGGAGACACGTTCGCTGAAGCAACGGTGTCATCATTGCCCTTATGATTTCCCGTCTTTTTTTTTTTTTTTGTTTGACAAAACCCAAATGTAAATTGTTGGAAATGAACATAGGACAGCCGCATTTTCTCAAGATAATTATGGTTAATGTAATCCCGAGTCAACACGTAATAAAAATACAAAACCTTCAAACCTAATCACGCTTGCAATTTGCCGGAATCGTTACGGAAACATTTCAGTCTGCTAAATGTATACGCACACATGCACGTACGCGCGCACGCGCAGCAAAATATCAATAGATCCCTTCCACGAAGCCTCTTCAGAAGTTAGCAGATCATTTCATACAGCGCGTGTGCGCTCGGTGTGACTTTTAAAATTAACGAATTAGAGCTATGAGGCAATTTCCTGAGGGAAGTCGTCGTCTTCACACCTGTCTGATGATGAATCGCCGGGTGGCCCGAGGGTGTTCTCTTGCCGCACCAACGACTTCAGAGTATTGGACAGCACGGTTAATGGGGATATGGGAAATAATTGAGAAAAACCCAGACGGGGAGTCATATAGCCGATACGAAGACAGAAAGGGAAGCACATGAAAGACGGAGCGACGGGGAGAGGTGGGAAAGGGAAAGGAGACGGAGCATCGGTGAGCAAATGAAAATCACTCACTTGGAGAACGGCCTTCTTAATTACTCTCCCCACATCCTGCCTCCACTCGGATAAATCGGGGTTGAACTCATCCAGATTTGGGGAGAACGATAAAAGAAGAGATTTGAAGAATTCTGTCAAGGAGAGCAAACGTTTAATTCACTCGCCGTCCGAGCACGTCATGAGGTTCCTGCACTTATGGTGGCCAAGAAAAGTTCTCAACAATTGCAAAAGCCACAACCAAAGTATCTGAAAGGACGCAAAGCTGGAATCGTCATTTTAAACCGTACGTCCATATGATATCATTATCCACGGAATACTAAGAAAACTGCGACGAATTGGATGGGAGGAGGGGTGTGCTAGAAGAGAGGGAGATCCGTGTGTAACGATGACGGAACGGGTTGATGGGCGTTGGTGTCGCCGAGTTGTAACAATAATAAATAAATGACCGTCTGCCGTTGTGTCTTTTGAAGACGCTACAATACTTTGAAAAGCGCAACATGACAGTTTGACTTCAACTTATTTTTGCAACTTGTCTTATCAAAAGCGCAATTTAGCGCCTCAGCCTTGTTTTATCTTGACATGACCTCGACATTTGCGACGTCTAATACGTGGCTGGCAAGTGACAACGGTGCACCTTGGAACCCGTCGTACACGCGGAGAAACGAGAATACCACGAAGAAATAATTTCGGTCCTTGCTACAGCGACACAAGCTCCAACAAGAAAACAACAATTTTGTTTTTATTCCTATTCCGGATTTTGCGACTTTTTCCGTCTGGCGGCAGTTTCGCATTCACTTCCGTTGTGGCTTTTGCAATCGCGCTGTCGTTGAATGTTGTTGCAATTGTTGCGACCTTTCTGAACCACCGTATGCTCGACTTTTGGGCTAAATGCACAGCGATTACTTACCGACAGTCATCTCTATATCATTACTGCCTGCTGATTAAAAAATAATAATAATCTTTCCCAGAAATTGGCTTCATTCCAGATAATGACATCCAAAATTAGAGTCTGAAAAGGTTATCAGTGTGACTCCGATGGCTGCTTTTCATTGATGAGTTTGAAGAAAAACGATTGACTTACCACGAACGGCGATGGTTTTGCTATCTTGGAATATGAGGTTGGCGGCGGCCACTTGAACTGTGAGCGAATACGTCCCCTCGTTGGGAAAAGTGGAGGAGACGCTCCCGTCCAGCGTGACCAGCGGCTTCGCACAAATAGAGAAAGCTCCGTCAGACGTTATATCACATAGACGTCGATTTTCCCTGTGGACGTTCTCGGCTATAAAGTTACCGAGAGTTTGTTTTTTAACGCTGTTGAACGTCTATCAAAAAGCGGACAAACCACAGAGGACACTTTTGGCTTGTTTGCTCACATAACTTGGGCTTTGCTGTAAACGCACAGCAGGAACATTTTTTTTTTAATATATGAATAAAACGAAAGTCTTGGTCTCATTTTACATACCACTAAAAGCTGGCATTTGAACAAGCGTGCTTGGAATTTAAATCAGGAGTCCTCAATCCTGTTCCTCGATGGCCGCCGTCCTGCTTGTTTTCCGACTGTCCCTGCTTGGAACACACCTGATTCAAATGATCAGATAATCAGCGAGGTAGCTCGAGAACGATCTTGATCATTTGAATCGGGTGTGCTGTAGCACGGAAAGATGGAAAACCGGCAGGACATCGGCCCTCGAGGAACAGGAATGAAGACCCCTGCTGTAAATCGTCTCTGTATACACAAGCACCGCGGACAACGTTCATAGAGTTACCTCGGTGGTGTTGCCGAGCCACCAGAAATAGGTGACGGTGCGTGGATGAGTGGGGAGGACGACTGCTGAGAAGTTCACTTCCTTGTTTCGGATGACCACAAAGGGAGCGAGAAGCTGGACATGCTCCACAGGACCTAAGAAAAGAAGAATGCAAGAGAGCAAAAGAAAAATGAAATCTGGCCTAAAACATATTTTGGGGGATTAGAAAAAGATAACCATTGCACCATGTGTCGAAATGAGCATCCATAAAATATTTAGCCATTTCTGTTCAACAAGAAATATTACAACCTACACTTTACCTGAAATGTTCCAAGTGTTGCAAATTTCTTTATTTTGTGAATTATGGATCATGGAAATATTTATGCATTTGGAAACATGAAAATATATAAATATATGCAATATGGCATCTTTATGCAAAATGAAACGAGTTAATTGGGATTATTATTGTGAATATGAATTACGGACACAATTTTATATCTGAATAGAAAAATAAAAATATATATCTGAAGCCCCTGCATGTTAGATTTTCTGTACTCATATTTTTTTTTTTGTGGTGCTTTGAACATTCAGTCAAAAACGATAAAAAAAATGTCTTGGTTAGTGTTCAGTCATCCAAAGAACACAAACATTTTTGCAGAAATGACTTGCATAAAATAATCCAAATAATCGATTTGTTACTGTTAGGGCACGTAATAACAAGTTCAAGAATATTTTAATCTTAAAATAATTGGACATACTTTTAAGATTTTTTTTTCCCTTTATTTTTAATTTTCATCCTAATAGCGAGCGTTTCATTCTAGCATATCACAATTCATTTTAAAAATGCTAACTCAATCCTAATCCCTCCGCAGAATTTTAATTGAACGCTCCTTAATGATACGATCGCTAAAAGTAATCATTTCATTGAGCATAACAAATGCAACAGCAAAAATGTACTTTTCAACAACGTGGACACTCACACATGACATGCAGATAGAGTGTTGTTGTGTCATAGCCGAGGGAGTTTTCGGCCAAAGCCGTGACACTAAATATCCCCGCAGACTTGTAGACGTGTTTGATGCCCTCTTCAGCCCAGCTGAGGTTCGAATACGACACAGCTATGCCATCGCCAAAGTCAAGTTGGATGTTTGTCCGTATAGAATCACCCTGAAAGACAGCACAGATCAATATTGAGACTCAACACTTCATTTCTATAAATCACTTACAGTGTATACATTTCAAAGAATAATTTATGCAAGAATCCTAGAAAATCACAATGTCCCATCATCCCTGGTGAGCTATTTTTGGAAGAGTCCCGCGGGCAACTTGCGTGGTCGTTGGTGAGCCCCGCGACCGTACATGCACACTTTACGGCCAAGAGATTTCAAAAGAAGGCAGACGCGAGGAAATGAAATTCACAGAGGCAAAAGGACGTTGAAATTGAAATGGGATAAACTGAATGATTCAGACATATTTGACAAGTCATATATTTTGACATGCGCACACCCAGAACAAGACAACCGGAGGTCATTTTGGAGGACGGCGAATTCCTACACACAAGTGATTTTTTTTTTTCCCCGAAGAATCACAAACAGCAGCAAAAATCAAATAAGTATCTGCTGTAGTATAAAAATAAATGCGCTCGTTCGGCTGTTCTTTTCGGGGAGCGAAAAATATAATTCTCTTCTTGGTGATAAAATCGGAGTCATCATGCAGTCATGCTTGTAATTGGACATAATTGAAGACAAGACGAAGCTTTGTCGTGTGTACAAATGATATCGTTTAGGCTTATGTGATTTCATCTAAATTGGCACGATGAAAAAAGGGAGCCAAAAGGTCAGATAATGCAAATGCGGGGGGAAAAAAAAAAGGTTGAAGGATGTTAGTCACAACTGTAATTCGAAATGAAATGGGGTCTGTAATAGCGTATCACCACGATAAAATCCAACATGGATGAGGTTATATGAATCCAACAGCAGCACTGTTAAGCACGTGGTTACACTTGTAGTAGGACGAATTGAAATGGGTCAGAGCAGGCCGACGTGACTCGGTTAGTGACGATTACACGGACGGACGAAAATCCACTTTGGTCCTTACATAGTCCAGCTGGGTTTTTTTTTTTTTTTTTTAGTTTCCCGTAAAAATCATCGAATGTCAGCAAAACGGGTGTCGGTCAGTGACGGACTGGACCAATGTTCCCGTTATATTTCACTCGTCGTTTGAGCAAGTTATACGTGTCAAGACGGTCTTATTGCTTGCAAAATCCAAAGTGTTTCTACCGAAGCAAACGCATTGCTTCTTCCTTGCCAGCATGATCTCATTAAACGTTAATTACATTGATACAATCGGATAAATAGCTTCATTTGTCAACATGTCGAGGTCAGAGATGCTCTGGTCTTGCGATTCAACTTCAAGTGCAGCAAAACGTTTGCGTTGTGTCATGTCGTGTCGTGTCTGTATGTGTTCTCACCTGATCCAGATGAACCAGGAAGGTAACGTTCGTGCCCAGGTTGGCAGACAATTTGCCATCTTTGGTGGTCAGCAAAAGTCCCTTTGGCGCCTTCTTGGGGCATTGTTGCTTTCGAGCGGTGTACATTTCTTTTACTCCCTTGGTGCAGTTATTTAACACCACTTTACGGTATCTTCACAAAGACACACAAGTGGACGTTTAAATTGCGTTTTGCAGTCATTAAAAAAAAAAAAAAATCATTCTTGGAGATGATGACAAGCCCCCTGACTGTCACGACTATATTTGGTCAGCTCATTATTCAAAATAATCCCTTCAGTTAAATTTGAGCTCTCATTGTTATCGGTGGCAAAAAAAAAAAAGACATTTTCAAATCGAAAGTAACATGTTTTAAATAAGCGGATTGTAAATGTCGGTAAATGCATTTTAATTCTCATGGCTGTTGTTCGGATGGACGACCTGCATTGTTCTTGTGGTTGTTTTTCATGATTCTTGACGTGGATATTTAGGTTCTACATAAAGCGAAGAATATGCCGATCAGGTCGTCGGACCATTCTCACCCTGTGCTGTTGAGATAGTTCTGACCAAGGCTGCAGCTTTTGGAGGTTGACGAGGGATTAAACCAAAAGGAGGGCCTGCAGTTCCCGTTGCCGCGGGCCTCATATCCATAGTCACTGTCAGACAACAAAGGAGACGAGCAATCAATCACATGATTTACGCGATTAGCAAATATTGATTTGATCTACTCTTGACAAATACGTCGGCCCGATATGTGGAATATTTTGTATCGTGCCTGGTCCGCATTGGAGCGACTTTAGCATGAGAACGACGAGTTGCTCGAGCTGAAACATTCAACATTCCAGAACAGGGCTACTCAATCCAACACACACTCGCAAACACAAAAGCAATTTGGAAAATGTTATCGGAATCAATTAGGAACAAGACTAATCCAAAAGTCATCAACGTCATTACCGTTGCAAAACAATACTGAGGAATGTTCCTTGAGCCAGCAAGGTGTGAAATCTTTGGAGTCTTTGGAGCGTTACGCTGTGTGCGCGTAAGCCTCTTTAAAGTCAACCTCTCCACTCTGGAACGTTTTAAGATGAGGAGGGACTTTCAAGGCTAAAATGATTTACGAATAGCTTTTATCGAGGATCAACTCAGAATTATACGTGTGCCCCGCCCCCCCGGAATCTATCTTTAATCTGGCCTTTAAGAATTGCATCACACGGTGCCATTAAGCTCGAGAATTCTTTAGGAAAGCAGGCCCGTGTGTTTGTCCTCACTTATTGGAACTTTTTTTTTTCACTTGTCAAATTGTGTAAAAAAAAAAAAAAGAGCATTCCCCAAAGAAATAGCATATTTTCCAGACGATAAGCCGCTACTTTTTCCGAGATTTTGAACCATGCGGTTAATACAACGGGGCAGCTTTTCTGTGGATTTTTGAGCTACAATCACTCAAAAAAAAAAAAAAAAAAACAGAAACTTTGTAGAAAGGATTTTGTCACGTGGGTTCAGGAAGACTTGAGAAAAAAACAGTCTGTCACAACATGGACAAATGTAAGCAAACGCTACCATGACAACACCGAGAAACGCTGACGGCTTCTCTGGACAGCGACTTCAAATGAGATGGGCTCGACGCCCAGTGGAAAAGTATCACGTGGTCTGACGAGTCCACGTTTGAAATTGTCTTAGTGAATCATGGACGTCGTGTCCTCTGGGCCAAAGAGGAAAAGGATCATCGCATACGTTATCAGCTTCGCACAAAATTGAAAAGCCAGCATCTGTGATGATATAAGGGTCTTTTAGTGCGCATGAGATGGTGCACGTTTGTGGAGGAGCGATGAAAGTTAGCGTCTCGGTTTTTGCAGCCATTCAACGTCTTCATCAGGATCACGGACATCCGTGCTTATTTCAGCAAGACAATCTCAACAATGTGGCTTTGTAGTCCAAGCAAGGCGAATACAAGACCTGTCTCTCGTTGAAAATGTGTCCTGCATGATGAAGCGCAAAATACAACAAAGGAGACCCCAGCAGTTAATCGCAGCAAGGGAAATCAAACCAGAGTTCGATTCAATCCATCCAAAAGGTTTCTTGTGTGAAAGCGCCAAGTCCATCGGGAGAGGCCCCCCCGGTGAACGCGTCCGGGGTAAGTCGTAGACTGGATCATGAAATGAACAAGTACCGTCTAGTTATGGGATGAGATGATCACAATCATTAAGAAGAGGGAGCAAATGGTCTAATTATTATTATGTTTGTTCCGTAGATTAAATGTCAGACAATGAGAAAATAGATTTAGGCATCTTCAGAATAAGAAGAAAGCAAAAAAAATAAATAAATACGACAATAATGACCCCCCCAAAAAAAACAAAAAAAAAAACAGAAGTGAGACAGAGTAAAATAATAGAAGCAACTTTATGCTAGTTTGATAGAAATTAATGAGTGCATACATTGTGGACTGCTCCCCAAAAACTATTTACATCGCACTGTAGTCTCTGTTGTTATGAAATAAAAAGGCAAACCATTAAAGATTTGCATACAAATTGAAATTATTACCATCCAAATGACTTTGCCATCTTTTAATTGGAACAATAACAAAAACATATTTTACTCTCAGACGCTGGAGTCAGACATTATAAGCATGTTGTTTAAAACGATTCAAAACTCATCATGTCATTGGAAACGCTCTAGCATGTAAAAGAATAAATTAGGAAAATCAACGATGGCTTACGGTGCCATGCAAAAATGCTTTTTTTTTTTTTCTGATGAAACTGGGTCAGACATCCCTGTAAATGTGGAGAAATAAGGATGGAAATTAAATACCCACTTTGTACGTTAGTCTAGCTCAAGCAGATTCCAGTGAATCATTTTCAATTAAAACAGATTTCTTGCTTCATCTTGTAGTCATCGTGGCAGAATTTCCAGAAGTGCACACACAAATGCCATAACACAAGAACATTACAGTCGACTAATTAATGCTCATCAAATTCTGTTTCTATTGATTGATACTTTTTTAAACCTAAAAATTGGTAATACAAAACTGAGATTTCAATCAAGTGCAATTTCCCCCCCAAAAATTTTTTTCTGTATTCCTTCATTTTTTTTTTTGATGCGCCACGCTGCAACAGCTCGCATGGGTCTTTGAAAATACCCAAACTTAGTCTAGTCCGCCCTTGAGCAAGTCTTAAACCGGGCAAGAGCTCCAATTCCTAAATGGGAGCTGTGTTGATTTTTAAGGTTCGTCTTACCATTCGAAATCATGGGCTCGGCAAATACACGACTCAGCCGACAGGATTCTTGAGTAATCTTTTCCTAGCATGCAGTAGTTCCCTGGCCTGCGTTTCATGTAAATCTGTTTTTGTCCCATAACACATGGCTCACCCTGCAGGGAGACAAAAAAAAAAAAAACGTTTAAATGGCGATATTGTCATTGCATGTCCAGAAACATGGAGAGGAATTACCTGATTGTGCAAGTGCCATGTTTGGTAATCCTCCTCTGTACATTTCTTACTGAAAATGGACTTATAGTCTATCTTGATGAGCTGCCACTCAGAGCGGTGGCTGAAGTGTCCAAAAAATCTGAAGAACAATGCATAAAAATAGAGCTACTTTAAAGAGGTCGTCAACTCAAAAGAATTCTTTGCAAAAAAAAAAGGAGAAGTCTAAACATTTTGGCATTTTTGATTAGTATTGCATTTTTAGAATAAGCAGCAAAATCCACACATTTTTAGACATCTCAGGGGCGGCCATTTTGTCACTTATGCCGACTGAAAATGACATCACAGTTGCGCTGGGCTGAGATAACGACCAATCACGTCTCACCTATTCTATGAAGCCGAGCCAAAATGGCCGCCCCCTGAGATGGCCAAAAACGGGTGGAGTTTGCTGATGAATCAATGAATCAATGAACAATCCGAATGCCATGTTTACACTAGCGGTGCGGCATAAAACATTTTTGAAAAACACTTTAAAAACACTTGACATGTAATTATTGGATGAGTGGGTCAAAGAGTAAAAAGTCTGGCTATGAAAGTCAAGTTACAGTGCTATTCAAACCCAAAAATCTTTTACATGTACCACATTATTTTTTATATATATTGAAAAATCCAAAATGTGGAATTGGAAAAGTGGAAAAACAAAAAACAAAGCCAGATTTTTTTTCATGTCATTAAAAGTGTAACAAATTTCATAAACGATCCTTTTACTGACAATTGAAAATGTTGCCTAAAATGACATTTTATTGCCCCTCATTCTGTTTCGCACGCTCTGCAAAAAAACGAGCCGAGATGACCTCACATGCAAAAAGATTTGAAAACTGACAACATCACAACACACCCGGAAAAAAAACAAAACAAAACAAAAGATAACATTTGCAGTTAGGGAATTTGTTCCACTCACGTCATAATTTGGTTCTCTGCCCCAGCTTCGACCAAAACGCCATCCACGAACAGAGGCACAGAGGAAAAGCTGTGCTGGGTCCATTGCCTCCCTTCGTCAAAGCTGACCCTGTACATGTGTGTCAAAATGCATTCCCATCACAAACTCAGCAACGGCAATGGAAAACAGGCACTCTCTATTGGAGTTCGCTCACAGGGAGGTGGGGGGGGGCTTGAAGGTGCACATCACAATAAACAGACAAGACTCTCGGTCTTTGTGTAATTAGCTGGAGAAAATGTCACTAAATGTCTGCTTATTGAAGTCAAGATTTGCCCCCGCACAATACGAAGAACACATCCATCGAAGGATTATCAGGAGATCCAAAAACATGACAAAAGTAGAACACTTTCATGTGCAACTGCGACTGTGGAAGGGGAGCTTACATCAGCTCTTGATTTTGACAGCATCTCCACACTGGAGCTCAAGTGAGAACAAGTTGGAGTACCCAAGTGGGACATGCAAATTGGGGAGGGAGAGTGAAAGAGAGGGAAGAGAAAGAGAGAGAGAGAGTCCAGCGACAGTCCAAAGTCTTCATTGAGTGCCCAACAGTGAGAGTGAAATGCGCTGCGGCAATATGCATGAAGGGAGCCGTTTTCCTTTTTCTTTCTGGCCAAGAAGTCGCTTGCTCGATAAACAAAAGCATCAGAGTTATTTTAGAGCTGTTGTCATGATGAAAAACAGGAAAACTTTAGTTCGATTTGTTTTTTGGGAGACGAAAACTGACCCAGCGCTCCCAATTGGACGATTAGGGAAGCTTACGTTGCCCGAAAAAAAGCAACAAAAAAAAAACACAAACGCATGCACGCACGGTGAGGACTTGCAAACGCCACACACGGCGGCCACGGGCATGGAATCCCAAAAGTCCGAACTGTGAAGGAAATGGGCCAAGCACTCGTCCAGCATTTGGCGCCATCGAATCATTAGACAATAATCATGGAAAGTGAGAAAAAAAAAATCAAAGCAACATACCATAAGTGTCGGGTTGGCACAGAAGGTTGTTTTACTGCGACAAGGGCCCCTCCTTTGTCCAGAAACCAAACATTGTGCTCCTCTTCAAAAATCTGAACATTTATGATTGGAAATAGAACAGCATTGAGTGGTTAAAAAAAAAAAAAAAAAAAAATATATATATATATATATATATATATATATATATATATATATATATAATTGAAATTTTGCTTTTTAATAACATTTTGAACGACAACAACAAATCTAATAATTTGCAATTTAATGACGCTCTCACCTGCCTCCAGCTATTTCCGGCATCCGACGATATATACATGCCAACATTGTTGTAGGACAGCTCGGCTCCAATATTCCCTGCAGTCAGCAGAATATACGGCAGAACAATAAACAGATAATTGATAACATGTGGGGAGGAGGGTCTACATTTAAAACAAAACTATCACCTTTGATTTACCCGTTTTATGTTTTTTTTTTAACTCCACGAGAAAAAGCGTCGCACGGTTCAAGTTTGGGTGAAATCATCATTTCATGCACAACGGCCTTTCATTCATCCCTCCGGACGACATATAAAAGCGAGCGCTCTCCCCTGCATAGCAACATTCCCTTCAGATTGGCTGCATTCCAGGAGCGGGCTGAAAAGTAGGCAACGCTGCATTTTGCTGCCACGCTGGGCCTGGAGTGGAGAAATGTATCAAAGCTTCGGAGAGTAGCCACTAATCATGCAAGTTGAAATAAATAAATAAATCAAGAAACTCATGAAAACAAAGCCTCTCTCTCTCTCTCTCGCTCGCTCTCTCAGAATTGTTAAAATATCAAGATAAATCCTGGAGCCAAGCCCACACAGCAACTTGCATGATAGCTTGCAACTGTTATTCACTTGAAAGCATCTCAAGCGAGTTTGACGGTGAGCAGTCAATCGCTAATTATTGTTCACTTTGCTTTCCAACAATGAGCCGCGTGGAAAAAAAAAACAAAACAGCTTCCAGTCAACCATGAGACGCATTTAGAGTAGATAGACATCCATTCGCACTTGCAAACTCGGCACAGAAAGGTCAAAGGCCAGATTCAAACCCAGAACTTTTAACAAGGAGCCAGTTTGGTTGCTGCCAGAAAAATAACCACCAACCTAAAAAGCTAACAATTAAATCACAAGATCTGGGTCATTCTGACTGTTGAACAAATTGTTTTAAAACGGTGCTGACTTTGATCGTTTTTGAGTGCCTGCAAAGCCAACATACGCAAGCTTTCAATCCCGCCACCAATGTGATTATTCTGCTCCTCACGCTCCACTCTCAGAGCTGTAAAACTCTTTTTCAGTTCATGTAAATAATACAAGACTGCAAGTTCTCCCCTATGGATGCCCGCAGCTTGCCGACAACATAATGCAATCTTTGCACTCGCTCAAGTCTTAAAAGGCGCAGCGAGCAAAGTAAATCACAAATCGATCACAAAAAGCAAAAGGCTCGGCTACCCGAAAAGGCGATTCGATGTATCGTGGAATTAAACTCATTCACTGCCATTGACGGATATAGACGTCCCAAAAGTGCATTCATTTTATCCAAGCAGGCAGTGAATGAGTCAAAATTTTAATCATGCATATCAGAACCCCTCAAGGGAAAAGTCAACTTGCAATTTGCAAATATTTTGTGTTGCACGCCAGACAAAGAACCAGATGACACACATGAGAGGCATGCAAGGAGAAACTCTGAAGCTTGGGTTGCTTAAGGACACCTTGACAGCAGTCAGGAAGCCGACTTGCAGCGTTCCAAAATCTAGTTTTGACTATTTTGAAATTTTTTTTAAAAAATCTCGCCGGCAAGAAAAACAGTTTGAGAACGTCTGCCGATCATCTTTGCCGCCTTGAACGCAACAAGACGATAATCCACGTTGTCTTCTGTCCTACCTGTGGCAACAATAATCCCCGGTGCAGAACTCTTTGTGGAGATGGCGCCTGACAAGTAGGGGTTCTCTGAAGTTTGGAGTTGAAGATGAAGTGAGCAAAAAGGCTAGAAAAGAAGGCCAAAAAAAGGATTACAAATTTGAAACGGTGACAAGACGCAACGAGACGAGATTACAGCCGAGAGTCGGATGTGTTCAACGGCAGATATGACACTCGCCAGGTGTGATATAAATGATCGTACAAATGAATGTCTTAAGTGACGGTGCTCTGACAGTTTCATGAATTTGCTTAAAATGAAGAAAACCAATGAATGATTAACTTTGGAATGCACAGCCTGCTGCGTGAAGTTTTAAACTGTAATTCCAAAAAATAAAAACAAAAAAACATTTGCACTTTGTGGTTTTTCATTCTTTCCATCGATTTTCTTAAACTCAAGCATGGGGAGGGGGGTCTCTGAGTCTTACCAGAATGCAGTGAATTTCATTTCCATCCAGGTCCGTTGCCGGGGCTTGCAGGAGCCGCCAATCTCGGCCTTTGTTGTAGGTGATGAACGTCTTTACTTGGTTGTCTTGCCGTTTGTTGGCAATCAACATGCCTCGAATGCCCGCCACCTAATGGCCACACACAAGTCACGCGTTTCATTTGAGCGGCATCCTCTGTTGGGAAGTGTTCGTGCTCGTCAGATGACTTTCTAAGAATTTATTGTCACTTGATGTGATCGGCTCAGCGGTTGTAAAAGCGTAATTCGACATGTCATTGATGGTTTCTGCAAATTGAAACAGATTTTGGAGCAAGCTATCACTATGCAACAGTCGTATTACGTTAACTTTATTTATTTTTTTCTTCTTGAGTTTGCTGATTGATAGCTTTCCTTCTTCCCTTTGTGCAAATCTAGCGCCTCAAATGACTTCAGTGTGAAATGCATTGACATTTACGTTGGCGGTATCACATACATATTTGCGCCATCTTGTGATCAAATCGGTGATCACCTTTATTTCAACTCGCCACAAGAATGCTGATTGCGTTCAGACTAACAGCCACAAGACACAAAGCATGCGGTAATAAATTCATCATAAAAGGCATTTATTTCTTTATTTATCGCACAGTTAAATGCAAATGACCTGTTTCTCTTTTACTTTTGTACTTGACAGAATAACAGACACGGTCCGCCAGCAATCTTTCTGATTCAGCTAAGCGTTATCAATAATGACGTCGTTCTGAATCATTCAAACACCGAACGTCACGTTCATGGAAAAGTGACAGCTCGTGAGGACATTGCGTCCTCACAAGGTCGAAGGCCCGGACATGACCATGAGGTTGCGATTTCTGCGCCCCACTTTGGGCAACACAACTCATGTCCAACACACTCAAGTTGTTCCTTTTTTTGCGCTGGTTTGACCTGTCACGATTAGAGAAAGCGGACCGCTTGCTGTCTCGAAATCTTCCGAGTTGATCGGGCTTTCCTGAACCTTCAATCCTGTCCTGGGTCAACTTTCCGCATCAGTACAATGCACTTCCTCTCTCGCCTCAACTATAATGACGGCGTTCTGGCTCTGGTGACACAACGTACTCTCCTTGCAGGTTGTCAAGACACATCTTGGCATCTTGGCCACAAGCCCAGAAGATGTTCATCTTGCAAATATGAGTTGAGACAATATTACAAATATTACAATATATATGACAATAAAGTCTAAATTGGATTTGTTATAAAATTATTGTGTTTACTTGGTACTTAACGATTTTTTTTTTCAGCCCGAAAAAAGCAAATCTGGGTTCTTAAAAAAAGAGTCATGACTTGTTGGGATGTTGAGGAAACGGAAGTGTCGCTGAGTCTTGAGTGTGGCCGGGCAACCATAAATGTCAGATGGATGTGTTTCATGGCATGCATCTACTTCTTCTCAATGGATTGCTTCACTCCAACTTGAGCTCTGCACACAAACGCACGTCGTGATTAGGAGAAGTGATGGCCTTTTTAATGAGCACGCCGCTAACAACCATGCTGGTCAATATCTCGCCTTACTTTCTCTGTCGTGCGAGCCAGCATCAAGTGATAAACGAGTTGAACTTTCGGTGGTGAAAAAGATGGGAATATATAATAGTAAGAAGACGTACAAGATATTCTGCAGACTAACAAGGTCATTACAAGCCCAGAGGCCATGGGAGGGAGCCTCATTAAGCGTAATCTTTTATACTGCATGTTTAGATTTGGCAAGGGGGGGAGGAACATCGCTACAGAACAGAGAAAAGCAACAATAAATCATATGCAGGAGCACACTGGCTTCATTAAGGGACATTTCTTGTATGTTAACATCGACACTTTTACAACAAAGCATTTTCCGGGCTATAAAACGCGCCCGCATATAAGCCGCAGTAACTCATCTTTAAAAATAAATAAATAAAAATATACAAGCCGCACCAGGCTATAAGACACATATATTGAAAAAAAAACTGCATATACAGATCAATTTTGTACTGTGAATGCACATAAAGGTACATAAACAGATTGTTAAAACACGGCAACAACTTTGCTCATTAAAACGGAACAGACCCAAGACAAAAAAAAAATCGAGTATTTTTTTAACTATAGAGCCCCCCCTACCCGTGAAAGAAGAATCTACAGAAAAGCCGCACCGTTGACATCAAATGTGAATTCATGTGATCACTTCCACAAAATCCAAAATACCGTGCCGATCGATTCTCCACTTACACAAGCTGAAGCGGACAAGAGCGAGAACGCGTACGCAAGCCCCGACTGGTTGTATTTCTGACATTTAGCGACGCTAAAGTTATGTTAACTCTCAAGAGGGGGCAGACGCGGCCGGCAGGCGGGCACGGATCTGTACCAGGACTCGACCACAAGTTAGGGTCACAGGTCGCCAACATGGTGCCCCAGTGCAGTGGCGCGGCAAAATCCTGCACACGCGGCAGATGGGGACCCCATGAGGCAGAACCACGGCCACATCTTGCAAAGGAAACCTCTGAGGAAAGATTGCAACAGTAAGATGGTTTCTCTCAGGTTCTTGTGAAACCGGATAAAAAACGCATCCCAAAAACGTTAACGAGGATAAGTGAACAAAAAGAGATTTCTTAGAGAAAAGTGACAGGATAAAAGGAAATGAACACTAAAAGCTTGCAATAAGCAAGCATGAATGACTTAAAAAAAAAAGGAAGCAAGGAGATCATCATGCGCAAAATCGAGCGAGAACCGGGAAAAACAAAGCGACGGGAAGAAATGCTTAACACTGCGACAAGAGGCCTATAAACGCAACTACGGAGTGTAGAAAAACTAACACTTGGTCCAACATTAGTGAGAAAGGTCAAATAATCCGTCGGTGGCGTTGACAATGCCCTTATAAAGTCCCGTGATTGTACGGTGCTGGAGAGAACGCCTCAATTCAGTCAGGTGCTGAATAAAAACAAAAGTACGACATGTCAGAGAGCCAAACCAGGATATTTTCAGCCCACCCCCAAAAAAAAACGGAAATAAATCCAATACATTTGGAGAAAACAATATGAAGATGAGGGTCAACATTCAAGTGGCGTCACATGGCCTTTTCTTTTGTCATTAATGTCAACTCGCCTCCCAAAATATCAGAAAGTTGTGCAACAAAGCTTTTAACGGGCCTTTTTTTTTTTTCAACTTTGCTCATTAAAACAGGACAGACCCAAGAGAAACAAAAAAACCATTTCAAGATTTGTTTAGCATATTTTCTGAACTATAGAGCGCCCCCTATCAGTGAAAGAAAAATCCACAGAAAAGCTGCACCGTTGTATTTGCGGAATGGTTCAAAATCTAAGAAAAAAAATTTTAATGAAGAAAGTATGAAAATGGGTGATTTCCCTTCTAAACGCTCTTTCATATCCGTCTTCAATCGAGGTAAAACTTGATATTAAAGGGGAAGTCCACCGCAAAATTTTCTTGACAAGAATATGTTCTATGCAGGCCCACAAGTCGATACACGGCATACTGATTCATCTTGCGTTTGTGGAACATGAGTTAAGCCGTTTTTAGCCTTCTCAGGAGGCGTCCATTTTGTCTGAAAATGACATCTTCAGTTGCTCATGCCTCAGCTTCAGAAAAGTGCGGTGATTGTTTATTTTCAGTCGAGGGAAAGTGACAAAATGGCCTCCCCCAACTATTTAAGTTGTTACAAACTGCAGTCGTGCACCCTTTCCGCTGATTTTAATAGTCACGGTGCAGATGGGTTACGGCCGCTTCCAAATTGAAGTCAGAAAATTATAGTCCCTTGTGACTTGGAAGTTTCCTTCCGTACAGTTGTGGCCAATTTCACTCGGAGCGTACCTCATACAAATCCAGCATCTGGTTCCCTCCTATGCCTTTAGTGGTCTTGACATTTTCCATGGCCAAGGTGAAGTAGATGCCTCTCGTGTCGGACAGGTAGAGGTTATAGGTGTCATTCTGGTTCCACTCTTGCACTGCGGCAAATACTTGCTTCTCATCTGTGCTGACAATGTGTAAATCCTAACAAGGAGCGGCGAGAGATTAAAAGGAGTTATGAGCGGAGGGTCAGAAGGGTGAGATTAGAGCATGATGTGCTGTGAATAACGACAGTTAACGACAAACTGCGCCGTATACTTGGCAGAGCGGCTTGGGATACAAGAAGAAGTTTAACTTCTTGACTTTTTATCGTGATTACTGAGATGAATTTATTTGATTCATTTTAACAGTCTTTGACTTGACGTGTCTGATTTTGACTTTATGGAAAGCATTTTGTATGAGGCTGTGGTAGTTTTTAAGCGCTCTGTACATAAAATTGAGCTGAGAACATCCAGGTTTGCTTTTGCAACCTGTAGCAGTGTTTGTTTGTTTTTTTTTTGGGGCATTGGCATGCTCTCTAGCGTACTCCAATGGTATCTATTCTTGTTTCATGTTTTACTCATCATAGCCAGCCAACAGAGATGTTGTGGCAGGTGCCAGAGAGTTCTCGAAAGCCTTGGAAGACACTTTTGGATTTTTCTTCACCTCATTCAGCATTCCGCACTGTGCTCTCGCGGCCACTCCTTGTAGAGTCGCGACAGTGTTGAACTTTCTCCTTTCCTAGAAATTCTTTCAGAACGTGGACTGATAATCATTGAAATGGTGGCGTGTATGTCGCCATCTAGAGGTGATGCATCTGAAGCGCGCTCGAATCGCACGTATTGATGTTTAGTTTAAACATGCACTTTGCGTCTTGTTGTGACGTCGATGATGATCAGCTCAAATTTTATGAACAATTCATGCAGAAATCCAAGATATCACAAACTGTTCTCAAACTTTTTTCAAGCAACTGTACATATACATTGATAGACACAATGAACTTGATTGAAGTTTCCAAAAAGCAAAATGTGTTCCAACCTACCTTTGGCAAGGAATATTTTGGAAGTTTGATTTGGATGAATAGGTCTCTCTTGTAGGAAACATAATAAGTAGCTCTTCCCGACGTTGGTACCTACAAGACATTATTCTCAGTCATTTAAACTGGGCATATTTTTTTCATTCGTCATTTTTCTGAATATTAGGGCTGCAACTAACGATTCTGGCAATAATTGATTTATCTGTCAATTATTTTTTCGATGAATCAACAAATCAGTTAAAAATCCATCCCGTTATTCCAAAAGAGAATATGATTTCAAATTGACCGTGCAGAAATGGACACAAACGACAGGTTTCAGCATGAGCTTCCCAGACTCGTTAAAGAAATAAATGAAGGAAGAAGGCTTTAGATTTAAATATGTATAAAAACACGGTCAGTAGAAGACGTTGCCTGCTGGCATCCAAGCGGACCTCTTCCGTGTCTACGCTCTCCAAACCACGGCGGAGGCATTGCGGCGGCAAACGCGGTGGCCAGCTGGCGAAGTTAAAAAGGGAGTCCCCATTTCTATTTTATCTTGTGCTCTTTGTTGAGACATTTGGTACTGCTGTAGTCGTGGTGAAAGAGTTGTTTTGTACTATATAATTAAAAGCTGGGATGCCCAACTTTTGTCTCATATTAATCGTTTGATCTGAAAACCAAAAATACAAAAAGGGGGAGTTGACCTTGCCATTGTAATACTTTTGGAAAGGATAGTTTGTCAGAAAATGTCAGCACCCCAAAACCAATTTCACCATGCCGTCAACGGATAGCTGCCGGTCCGCAAAATATCACTCAGACCAGGTAACCGGAATGCTGCAAAAACGTTGATGACCAGCAAACATCTTGAGGTCAAAATCTTCCTGCTCTGAACTCATGCCTTACGATGAAGGACATGAATGAATTTTGGAGAAAATTGTAAGAAAAAAATATGGTTTTGATGATTTGAAGATCTGGAGTGATCTATATAGCCGATGAAGATCTTCACAAATAAGCTTCCAAAATGCCCTTTGAAATAATACCAAACACATTTTCGACCATCGGCCGATGTTTGCCGGCTTAGGTGGAAGCACTTTCCACCGTATAATTATGTTATTAATAGTCAAAAAGTTGAAAAAGGTGTTTTTTCACAACCCTTGATGATTTGCATCACGCTTTGTGCCGACCATGTGATTATTTTTTTTTTCATCAGAGAACGAGCAAATCGCAACCCTGATGCATTTGCTTTGTTTCTCTGAGCGATATTCTTTTATTTCCAAGATTTGGTGGGTGTCAAGTGGACTTTTATTTTCGACAATGGCCATTTGTAGCAAAGCCCAGACTAGCATTCAAAGGATGTTGTCCTCGCAAAGCACTTGGAGGATTCCAAAGTGGACTGCTAAATAAGCCTTGGGACAATCAATAGTCCAATTATTCTTTGTTGAGGGAAATATTTAAGTTCCGCAATGAGGCCTCGTGTGATGTCTGGGAAATGTCCCACATTTAATCCCACAATCGCTTTTACAACCTGGACTGGACAAAAATAAGTTTGAATGTGTCTACTCATTCACTGCCATTGATGGATAAAGATGCCAAAAAATACAATTATTCTACCTTTGATCGCATTGAATGAGTTATTTGCTCTTGTTTCTCTTCAACAACAACAATCGTATCTTGGAGGAATAGGAGACAATGACAGCCCAAAAGTGTTACGTAGTCCGTGTCAAGCCCAAGCCGTCATTTGGTTTTGATCACCTGTCAGCTCACGTTATGCCGAGTGGGCTTGTCACGTGACATCGCTCTTACCGATAAACGAGTATTTTACGTAGGACTGCTGACATTGTCTCTTTTCCTCAACGTTATAGTCGGCTCTTCTTTGTTTTCCCTTTTCTCAAAGCGCTCCAAACTATTTTGTTTTTTACTTAATTTTGCTAGCTTGTCGGTTTAATTTTTCACTTTTGAAAAATGCGTTTTGGCAGGAAACCATCAAACAAAACTCATCTCGGAAGCGACATCCGCAGTAATGTATGCAACTTATTCTTTTGGTGTCGTAAATGAACAAATTTGGATAGAAAGACACGAAAAGCGAGCTTCGAGCCGCCAGGACCGAGCAGAAACATACAATCGGGGCGTTTGGTGAACACGGCACAAACAGAAACAGTCCTACACGCAATCAAGGGAAAAGAGCAAGAGATCGATCGGAAGATAGCCAGAGGCAGTTTGAACTTTAAAAGGAATTGGGATGATTGATTCCCCACCGCTCGGAGTACGATAATACAGTATGAGCCTCTCTTTAACAAACACCAAGAGAACCGTAGAAAGTTAGACGGAACTAAAGTGCCTTCGTAATTAGACCGGCATTTCCCATTTTCATAATACGCGATAATCACCGTGTCGTGGAAATTAAAATACAGACTAGAAATTGCATCGATAGTGCGTTGAGTTTCCAACATCACCATTTCAAACGTGTCCGTCACACTAATCATAATTAAATAAACAAACCAGGCCGTCAAAATGCATGAATATTCAAATACTTGTGTCTTAGCACAATGTTCGGTTAAGTTTTCTTTTTAAAACTAACGCCAAATTAACATATTCCCCATAAGGCCCAGCAACTATTGAATAGAAATATTGATTTGGAGGGGGTGGAAAAGTATTACACTTGGATACGTGTGCAGCTTTTGGGTTTAAATTTCAGCTCTGACCTCATTAAGTACGCGCATGGTTTCCTCCAGCGACTCCGTTTTGCTCGCCCATTCAAAAAAAATATAAATAAATAAAATATTTAAGACTTAAAGTGCCCATGCGTGTGAACGTGTCATTTAAGTGACAAATGTCTATTATCCCTTTTGCACCATTTCTTAATTGAATTTTTCTTCTTCTATTATTATGCACCTATTGAATAGTTTGCCAGGAAAGAAAAACGCAATTGTACTCATCTCTCTGTATTGTTCTGACAAAAACGGTTATTAATGCCTTATAAGCAAAAAATGCTTTTTTATGTCTTTTGGCCCTCAATGATACAAATAGACCCCCCAAAAATGTATTTTAAGACCCACCTGTATGAATATGTAGTCATCCTGAACCACCAATGAACTGATGTCGATGTATCCAGGGAACGGGTAGTTCCTTTTGGTTTCGGTACACATCTGCGCTCGGCACGTGATATATTGCACACCTGTATTGTGGAAATGTAAGAAGTGGGAGACCGTTTGTAATGACACCAAAGTATACATTTTGTGAAGGGAGGTCTGGGAGGAGGGTGAGGGGCATCGAAGACTGCAAGTGAATCAAAGCACATTCGAGGATAACGTAGAAAGTTTGATTGTGATGCTAAAATCGAATCCAGTCTTTCAGGGCTTCATTCAATGAGTGAAAATGGACATTCCTGCAAGATTGCGATTGACTCTTTGATGCATTTGGACTTTTTCTTTGTGTCATTCCCTCGCCTTGCGGAGGGTTCCAATAAGCACTCGAATTCCATAGTGAGAAAATGCCCCAAACGAAATCACAGCCTGTCTGTTACCGAGTCGCGCAACAATGCTGACATTCCGCTACACGCGTGCAATGTCACTCGCCTGCATCAACAAATCCAGCCCAGTCGGAGTTTAGTGGCTGGTTTTCAGCGAGTGCAGAAGACAATATTGACTAAATAGAATTGGGCTTATTTGCACGCCATATCGTTGTTTCCACGGCGACGCCAATTTTTTCTTATTCATACGTGTGAAGCATCAACTCACTTCCATCTGGCGTGTGGGCCTCCATGTGGACAAGATCGGACTCCTTGTCTAGACCTGACACCGACCTGGGAGAAGATGACAGATCACAGCACAATTTGACACAAGACGCAAATGAAGAAACGGTCATAAATGAGTAAAAATTTATTTTCGGCGGAATGGAGACGACATTTAATCAGAGTGAAAATATCATATCCGAATAAATTTCTTTGCTTGCTTGCTTTCAGTAAACAGCAACAGCATTGATTTCCAACCAGCGTGCAGTGAGAGATCATCAGGTGTGCCACGGGAAATACAAAAAATAATAATGCCGATGAATTTGATTGCGACTGAACTCACCATTATTAAAACAAACAACTTCAAAATACAAGCGAATCTATCGACATTGATGTCCATATATTGTGTGGTAAGGTAAGATTTAATTTTGAAGTTGGCGCCGTCACCGCGTTGGCAGCGTGTCAACTGCGTTGGCCACTTCTGGGCAGTGAACAATAATAACTATTACACGCATAAACTTAGAGAGGAATGGAAAAGAAGAAAGCGACGTCGAAATGCGTTCAAGTTGACTCACCAATAGAATCTAGTCGGGGTAACGTGCTCATGGACGAGCTGCCATTTCCTCCCAAAGTCTAACGAGCTGTACAGCTGTGGATACGAGATCAAAAAAGTTAATGTATGGGTCGCCGTGAAAATGGAGAAGCTCATTTCAAATTGGAAACAACCTTGAGTCATGGCCAGGTGATTCCACGATGGAGGTTAGTCTGGGGTGACAAACCATTACGAGGCGGATATCACGGAATTGCCATCGTCATTAACAACGGCCCATTCAAGCATGCAAATTGTCAAAGATATTGTATCTTGCTCCCCCTCACCAATTAGAGGGAGAGGAGCACATTATTTTAATGGTAATTAAGAACTCAAATTCAGCCACTTATACATCATTCCGTAGAATTCACATCAGTGAATGTTCTGAGCAAGAAAATGCACATTTCATACATTTCCTTTAGAAAATAAAGTTTGTGAAGACGATACTTGCCGGAAGTATAACTAATGAAGTACAGATTTGTGTAAATTCTGATGAAGGACAGACGAGGACCAGAACTCTTCAAGAAAAGGACAAACTTAGCAAGGACGGAAGTGGGTTTTTGTCTGTCCCTTTAAAATTCCCAAACTGGGTCAAGTATATAATGTATAGAATTCAAATCTTTGCAATCCAATTGAGAAAGAGAGAGAGAGAGAGAAACACAGAAGGCATACATGCGGCGGTGTGAAGAAGCGGTTGAGAGCCAAAATAAGCATCTTAAGTTGCATTTCATTTGAGCAAAGAGATAAAGTGCAATTAATACAGCCTTCTGTACAGTGCGACCCGGGTCCAAGCTCATCTGTGAATTTGCCTCGTGTGATAACGGGTCAGAGAAAGGTTCCGGTACGCTCTGTAACTAGAGCTGCGTTCAGTCTTCCGGTGTTTTTAATATAGATAATATTCGTCTAAAGCAGCTCATGGTTGCACAAATCTGTTTTTATGGCTAAATTTAGCTATTGTGGATTTTAATAAGGTGTGTTTTATTGTCTGGAAATTACGATAAGTCTTTGTGAATAGGAAAATAGCCAGCTCAGGAGCTTTAAATAACATTTATGAATTATAAAACCTGTTATTAGCCTCTCATCAAGAGAATAAAGTTTTTTTCAAATAAGGTCAACAATCGTACAGTAAAAAAAGGACACTGATTCCTGATAATGACTACTGGAGTAATGCCGAGATTAGCTTGATTTCAATCTACATTTGGAAGGGCTGTTCAGACCGAACAAAACCGTACATTGAATATCGTTACTCAGTGGCAGGCCGTCATGTCCTTCTCTGCTGGCCTAACATAAAATCAAGAAATCATGATCATATTCTTCAAATTGATGTCATATTATATCCGAGTGTTGTATATGTAGGTGAGAGTTTTTATCCAATCAGAATTCAGCTAGCTCGTGTTGCCAGGCAGAATTCACAATACCAGTCGCACGCACTGTTCGTCCGAGGCCTTCAGATACAATCGTGCGGGTGTCTCTTCTGTGTGAGTGTTGGGGCTCATACAGTTCCTAGACAGTTGCGATAGCCAATCACATCACGAGTTGATGCCAGTTAGGCCTTCTCGCTGGCCTTACGCTGAATGTGATGAACGCATTTTGTGATCGGATACTCACTTGTGAGGGGGCAGCGCTGTGCGGAATCAACACACCGTCAGTCGTAAGTGGCGACCGTTCGAAAATTTAAAATATATTTTGGCTTTTTTTTCAACCCAGGAGGGAAAAGTGTGGATTTAATTGCAGATACACTTGCGAGGCCATTTTCAAGACGGACCTTTCAAGAGAAGCTAGGTCGTCCAACACTCGCTCAATACTGTGCAAGTGTCTTTCTGTATATTATTTGTCCAGCCGTGGTGTCATAAATGACGCTATTATGAGGGGGATTGATTCAAGTCAGACTTCACTGAAGGCCCAGGTGAGAAATGCCCGCCACTGTCGTTACTCTGTATTTATTGTTGCTCGCTGACAATGACACCTGTGGTGTAACTTCCATGCAATTTTCAGTTCGTAGTGATTTTATTACACAAGATTTTATGACAGCGAGAGCTTGACACTGGTTTCATTGGGGCCTCGGCACAGACGCGAGATGGCCCCATTTTTATCTTCTTTGTTATCAATCTTCTTCTTTATTATGTTCATGGGGAAAAAAAGCACACCTCAGTCGCGTTTCCATTATACCTAATTGGATTTTTTTTTCCTCCTTCAAAATCCTAATTACAGTCGCAGCCTCTCTGACCTTTCTGTCCCATTAAAGCCCACAAGCGGTCATTCAGTATCGGGAATGGCGTTTATGATTTGTTGGCGTCAAATCGACAGCGAACGACTTGAGGTGTTTTGGCGACGTGTGAAGAGACTGCTGCTTTCTTCACATTTGTCCCTGAGGTTCATGAATGGATTCTGTGTTCGCTGGAAGCACACATTTGTCAAGATCTTTGTGAAGTGCCAGTAGAATACACGGCAACCCATGGGCATCCGGTTTGCCCTCAATTGGCGCTCTGATTCGTCAAGCTTCTGTATAAAAAACATCAAAAAGGCCCCGCTGGAGCATTCGGGTTGATGTAACATTGAGGCAAGCAGGACACCTCATCTCTTTGGACAGTGACATATGGACCAGCAGGCAGAGCCTCTCGCTTCTCTATTCATCACTTCATTGACATCTTGGATTTTCAAACCTCTGAGCTGTCGCACGGCATGCTTCATCGTTTCCCAGTCGCACGGATAAATCAAATGCGTGGTCACTCAGCTGCCACGCCAGCCCGGGGATTCGTGACGGACTTAATTGGAAATGGAAGAGCAGGCAACATGTTTCTTGTTGTTGGTCTGATATCATTGTGACATTTAGGTATGATTGTTATTATCGTGATTATTATCAGGATTATTAGTGATCTGAGTAACAAGTGACTTACTTGGGATTACCAACGTATGAGTCCATTATGGTTCAAAGTGCCCTATTTTTTTTTTTCAATATGTATTTTCCGGACTATAAGCCGCTACATTTTTCCTCGATTTTAAACCATGTGGCTAATACAACGATGTGGCTTTTCTGTGGATTTTTCTTTCTTTCACCGGTAGGGGGCGCTCTATAGTTCAGAAAATACACTAAATAAATCTAATTTTTTTTTCTCTTAGGGCTGTTCTTTTTTTAATGATCAAAGTTGTTGCCGTGCTAAAAGGCACTGTTTGAACAATCTGTTGATGTACCTTTTTTGTGCATTCACAGTACAAAATCGTTAGTAAACAACTCATTTTTGAAAACAGAAAACTGCGGATTATAGCCTGGTGTCGCTTGTACGTCGTTTTGTTTTTTGAGCTGCTGCGGCTTATATACGGGCGCGTCTAGTCCGTAAATGACGGTAATTACTTTATAAATCATATTCAATTCTTTATTCATGCTTTTACAGAACAGAATATAAGGCGCCTTCAAAATAAAATACAATTCTAATACATATTCATTTGATGCAAGATATCAAATAAAATCTCATTTGCAAACCCTAAAGACGAATGATTTGATTTGATCTTAAATTACTTTTCAGAAAATGTTTGGAATGCACGTTAACGTATTTGCTGCTGCAACCAAACGACTTCAAATCATTTTTTGTGTGAGCATTTTTTATTTTTCAAATAAAGTTGATGTGATGAAACGACTTTTCTGCAGCACTGCGCCTTTTGAATTCAACGAGACACGATTCAGAGAAAGCACAACCCGCTTCCACATACGCCGCCGCGACAAACATATAAAGGCTATTTTGTTGTATTTTTTTTTACTGCAAAAATAAAGCTCCATCTTCTAAATATAACAACTGCCACAAAAAGCGCTGGCTCTGAATCCAAATCATATATTTCTTGAGCTCACATCATTAGTGAAAGTTCTACAACCTAAAGTGTAAACACAGAAAGCGACAATCTCTCTCACAAACAAACAAACAAAAAACAAACAAAAAAAAAAGCAAGCAATTTGTGACACGGGTGTTTCGACGGGACTTTTTATTTATTTATTGGTGGGATCCTCGGGTGCCATGTGGAAGTCTTCCCGACATGCTGTTCTCTCACGGCAGTCGATATGCTCTATTTTGCAATAACAAGACATCACGGTACGTGATTGTGCAAAAAATAGGGAGGTAAAAAAACGTCAGGACTCCCGCATCTGTTTCATCGTCTGTTGCATTAATTGCAAATGAGAAAGGTCAAATGCTCAAATGTTTCCCATGTCAGCAGGGTTTACTTCCATGCTAAAAAGTGAGCTACAGCGTGCACTGGTCCAAGTGGACGTTGAAAATGTACGGCATGAATGTTTTGTCACTTCCGAACAACGTTCTGTTCGTACACTCATGACGGTATTCAAATGTGACGTTGAGCCAACAACTGTGTTCAGAAATTGCGAGCGGACAGCGCTCAGTCCTTCGACTGGCTCAGCGAGACAAAACATTGGAAAATAAAATGTTCAAGTTTGTCTTAAAGCTTTTTTACCGTGACTTGAATCAGCCGTTGCATTTTCAGCCAAAGTGAAGCCATGATTAATTCCGGTGACCCTCCACCAGCACCGAACCTTTGACTAAAATGCACATCCGCATCACAGTTCGGATGTCGTGGCTTCGAATCCGAGATCGTGCCTTGCTGTGACGAGTTTGCATCTCTCCGTGCCGACGTATATGTCGTTAGCATTTTTCCCCAATCGAGCTAATTATACCGCGAGACGATCATCGCATAAAGAGCAAAAGTGTCATTATGTCTCCATTGTGAGGGCAAAGCCGCTGTCGGTGCTTTCCTGATCGTGTGTTTCAAATTAAATCCATTAAAAGTAGAGCGAGAAAGCGCGTCTGCTTCAGTTCAGTGGAGCGCAGCAGCGATCTCGCAGCCAGAGACAGCGATGCTGAGCACTAAAGGTACGCGCCATCTGGAGAGCCAGTGAGCTGAGAAATGCACTGCAGCAGCTGGATGGCCCATTTGGATTCAACTTAATACCACTTTTCAGATTGGCCAAGAATGAGGAAAGAAGAGATTTTTTCTTTTTTATTAAATGCCGACGTAATGGCTTTGTAGGTGATATTTGGACGTCATAAAGCATCGATGGCTGGTTGGCGTCCAATCGTAGGGCACACAAAGACAAACAACCATACGCACTCACTAAACTCACCTTGGGACAATTCAGAGCGTCCAATCAATCTACTAGCCATGTTTTTGAAACGTGGGACGAAATCTAAGCGGCTTAAATAATGGTTCGCTGTTTGGAATCATCAAGGAGCCATTCAGCCCACGGGCCGCTCGTTGACGATCGTCGAGTAGAGTAACAGCCCGGTTTCAATATTGCCGTATTTGTGCATCACAGATGAATCATATTTCATTTTTTCCCCCTCTTTACCAGCACTTGTACACTCGCTGCCACATTCTTTGGTTTGTCAAGCATTACTTGTTCTCATTTATATTGATACATGCCACGGACACGTCCATCTGCTGTTTTGACAATGGATTAGCAAAATTCTACATGTGCCGTAAGAGCGCTTGGTCCATCTGCTGTGTGCGCAGCAAGTTGCCGTGTCGCTATTATATCACTTCAGAAGTCCAACAAAGCTAACTCAGATATTTACAGCTGATTTTAGTTCTGTTGAACTCGCTCTTGTAAATGTTTCAACATTCTATTGTGATTTGCTTGGGCTTGGTAATCGCACGTGGATTTTCAACTTTTTAAATGGACTTTTATGTATTATTATTATTATTATTTTTTAGGTGCAAAAAAAAAATTGGCTTGGCTTGGTTTGGCCGTCCACCAACAACCCAGAATTGAATCCAACTGGACCAGTGGAAAGAAACTTTTTCTTTGAACATTAGTCATAAAGTTTTTCTGAACGCAATGAAAAATTTCTCCTCGTGAGATTGGCTTGTAGTCGCTGAAATAAAGTATTACGCTTAACTGCAAGCCTTTGGACGATCCTGCATGGAGAATTTATTGGGACTCCTGAGACACCGGTGGCTTCAAATAAATGCTGTTAATCAGTGGCTTTTTTTTATTTATTTTTATTTTTTTAACAGACCCTCCCTTAATACGATGCATTTTCCTGACAAGATTATTCCCTAATATCAATTTATGGGAATTAACAAATTTGCCTCTTTTGAGTCACACACACATTATTCCACAGTAGGATGAATATTTTTGGAACTGTCCATTGTTTTACTTCATTCCGGAAAACATGGGATTATTTCACATAGTCACATTGGCCTCAACTGGGGAATTAATAATCACACCTGTCTGAGATTTGTGTCAGTGAGCTAAATAGACAAGGTTTCCCTCAAAAAGTAAAACAGATGTGCAAATTAATTTTGGAACACACACCCGGCGAGACAGCATTTGCGTTTGTTTCTTTCACAAAATCTTGTTTACATAATTCCTTCATTTGGCGGCTACAATACAGAATTTGTTTTCTGCCAACGAAAGATGAGATCAATCAGTAGTTGTCTCCCCCAAAAAATTAAAAAGTGCTCACTGAGAGAAGATAAGAGTTTTGAAAAGGTCAATATGAGTTTAATATAATCTAAAATTACATAATTATGCTCAAGGAAGAAACTGACCTGATTTATTTATTTTTTTTCCAAAGCGAATCAAGAATTCCAACAAAACACCTTGCGTCTTCCCATTTGTCCCGTCATGTATTTCATGTTGTACAGAATCGAATTTCACTCCTGCATGCGAGTCCTAAAAGGCCGGCTCTCCCAAAGCCTAACATTAAATTCAGAGTGACACGCTCTGGAAAGCATTAGCTCGTTACAAGCTGAAAATGACCGTTTAAAAAGTGCTCGCTGCTGGCTTGAATGAAGGGGAGAGAGAGGCTGTGAAGAGACCACTAGCATCTGTGGAAACTCTTGACTTATTAGACGAAAAACATATCTTTTTTTTTTTTTAAACCAGCCCCGGGATGTCTGCAGATGACACATTCATGAAAACAAGTTGAGCCGAAGTAGTCATCGGCTGCTTTTTTTTCTCTTCTGGTGCCCGTGTCGAAAGGATGCAAGCGAATGCCTCTGACTGCATGGGTTGGACCCAACTGTCTTCTTCCGTTTGAGTTGCCAAATGCAGGGGCCTTATTGAACTGCGTCGGCTTGATTTGTAACTGGTCTTCATTACTGAAGTGTATTTAATCAGTGAGCTCAATCCATGAGGCTGCTCTTGATCTTAGCCGATTGATCGCACACCAGATGCGCCTCATATTTCGGTCTACAATGCAACGCAAAATGTAAGCGGAGAACCTTTTTAGTGATAGGAAATCATAGTGAAACATGTATCAATAAGGTTTGGATGAAGATATTTGCTACATCAGCCAAATGAGGAGCAACGAGCGACGACATACAAGCCGCACCAGGCTATAAGTTGCAGTTTACAGCACGTACAGAACGATTTTGGACATAAAAGTACGTCAACAGATTGTTAAAACAGGGCCTTTTAACTCAGCAACAACTTTGCTCATTAAAACAGAACCGACCCAAAAGAAAAATCAAGATTTATTTAGCGTATTTTCTGAACTATAGAGCGCCCCTACGGGTGAAAGAAAAATCCACAGAACAGCCGCACCGTCGCATTAGCCGCATGGTTTAAAATTGAGGAAAAGAGTGGCGCTTATAGTCCGGAGATTACGGTACATTCATTTTACCTGGGCTGGTAGTGAATGCGTTCATTGATGTGAGCAATTCTTCTTTCGGTGCAGAGTAGCTTTATCTGAGTTCGCTGTTCTGCTTTATAGGACAAATACGCGGAAGGAATGCCCACGGACCATGTCATTTCTTCAACAGAGGACAATTTAAAGAGCGACTGGATGCATTCAATGCATGCTCATTGCTCATCCCACAAAACAGAATACGCATGCTCTTCGCTTCGATCTTGCAAATCAAATCCTATTTCCCGGTGCATCAGATGGAATTAAAATGAGCTAGCAATCAATCATTCACTTTTTTGACGTCATGTGCTGTATGTTAAGAAGGAATATGAGTTGATGGAGGAAACCAAAACATCATAGAGGATATTGCCAAAGTAATCACAATTGAATTGCATTCTAGTTCTGTGAAAAAAAATCAAATAAACAAAACAGAAGCCGCATGGTGCAACAGAAAACAAGTGGGGGAGAAGATATTACAGAATATTTGAATAAATAATGACAGTCCGTCTTACCTTCTGATCGTGACTGTAAGCTAAGGCCCAGTCCTCCTCGCTGGGGTGGAATAATAAACTGAGGATGTAGAAAGTGAGGCGGTACTTCTGGAAGCTGGCTCCTTCATCAGAGCTGATTAGCACACTGCTCTCAAACTCAGGATCAGTCAACACCATAATCTGAAAGAGCGGGTGGGGGAGGGGGGGGCGAGAGTCAAAAATGATTTCTGTTTGCCTTTCTGTTATTTCGTGTGTGAAGGGGACAAACACACGTTTGAAGAGAAAGTATAAGCAAAGCGGTAGAACGTAAAACGTGGGGTGAGAAGGCAAATAGATTGTTGCAGAAACAAAAAGGCGTCACACCAGGCGAACGTTTTTCACCACACTTTCAAGTTCATTGAGCAAGCAAGACTCTGGAACGGCTTATTGAGATGAGCCCTATTTTCGTTCCGGATGCGAGTCGAGAGCAAAGTGCCGTGTAACTGAGTTTTCTTTCTTTCAGTGTTTTGCTCGACTAAAATGGCGTGAAATGGGACGTTTGCGCCGTTGTGTTATGGAACGTAGCGTTTTCCACGGTCAATCATTGCGCCATCTGTCATTCGGTATACAGCGCACGTCCAAGTATGCACATGACAGAGATTTTTTTTTTTCCTTGGGCAGAGGGGACCGACAGGTGAAAGTGCTTTATCAGGACGCAGGACGGACGGGGAAGCGGGACGATTATTTTGTGAATCAGTACGGAGGGATGACGATGGAAGGGAGCCCAGGTTGCGGATGGAGGACGGCGTCAAGTGCCCATCTCTGCTTATATCGCAAAATAAATGTTCACGGCTCGAAACTGCAAATATATTTAAAAGCAGCGCTAAGGCCAACCCGTCACAAACCTCATTCCAAACTGGCTATGTCACGATCACAAATCATTGGGCAAAAGAAACGTTGAGGATGAATCACATCACAGCGGATTAATTGAGCTTCGAATGTGTCTGATGGAAGACTTCGCACAGTTGTCGTCGCAATCTGGTCATTAAGCATGGATCAAGTTTTTAATCGCCCACATTTAGCCATTACGTTTTGACTGTCTCGCTCCCTCAATTACATTTTCAGACGTCTTTTTCTTTTTTTTTCCAGATGATGGCATGAAGTTCAACATTCCATTTGTAATCAGTTGAAAATGTACATCTTGGTCATAGTTGCTTTACATGATTTACGGAATGCATTTTTTTCAACTGGGGTCTCAATTTTTGTCACTATTTGAAGTGAAAAAGATAGATTGATAATTTTAAAATTTAAAAGACTGAAAAATATTGATTTGCCATTGATTTGTATTGCATCTCATTTTTGGTGGCATTAGCGTTTCATGTTGTACTTTGATGAAGCAAAGATAAGAGAAATAGAAAAGAAGCGAAAGCAACTTGTGGACGCTTGATGATTTCGTTCAGTGAAACTTTGAGTTTGTTTTGCGAGTCTTGATCGCGTCATCATTTCCTTTGTATTCAATCTCTGGCGGCGAGATGTTGGACCTTTTTCAGCCACCCACACACACAAAAATAGTTGTAAGATTGCAGCGATTTGTCAGCTTTCATGTCTTGCAATGTGTTTACACGTCTAGTGTTCACTAAATAATTCACCGTAACGGGATACGAGATCTTCGGCAAATTTTCATCGACCCCGAAGAAGTCCTCCTTACTCCACTCGTATCGATTCCATTCGTTAAAATGAAGTTTCAACTGGTACCGCTCCAAGTACTGTGGATCAAAACCTTCCGCATACATCTTCTTCACAGAAGTGACATTCGTGGTGGATGAGTCTGGCTTTGGGACCTGATCGGGTGTCGGCAAGCGTCTTGAAGGCCTCTCACTGGGATACCTGTAAGTCCTCCGTGATAGTGCCGGTCCCCACGAAAATAACAACAACAACGGATGATGACCTTATAAGCGAGGCACTCGCAGCTTCTGCTACCATGTGTCTGGAAAGCCACATCGACTCTGCGTTTCCTGATGCCTCTCCGTTTGGCGACCGCCCGACGAGATGTGGTCGTCGCGGTCACACTGGCACTTTACTCCATCCTCCAACACGTTGAGGCTAACAACACGTACGCATGGTTACTTGTTTCCGCGTCGCCTTTTAACGCCATCACGCCGTTGAAGCTGGCCTCAACGAGGAGGACTGAGACCCACAAGTAACTCGATCCGAGACTATTCCAAAAGTTGCAAGCTGCCATTTGAGGAATGACAGATGGTATGATAAATTTTGAATATGTGAACTTTTCGAATATCATGATTTGGATTGTTAATTCAAAGCGCTTTCAGACAGCTTGTCAAGTGAATCAATAACGACGTTTCAAACATTCATTTTTGTTTCCACATAAAGTCTTGAAATAATAAAGCGTTAAAAAAAACATGCAGCGTCTTACCTTTCTCTTGTTGGTTGGACAGACGTAGAGATAACTCAAAACAGTCTTGGATCCAACTTTCTCATTCATTTTCTCGTAAGTGGAGCCAGAGTCCGAAGATCTGAACAACATACAAAAAGAAACGTTTCATGTATTTTTGTAAGAATCTAACCCAAGTGCGACACGGTGGATGACTGTTTAGAACGTCCGCCTCACGGTTCAGAGTTGCGGGATTTGGCGTTCGGTTCCGGCCTTTCTGTGTGAAGTTGTTCTCCCCATGCCTATGTGGCTTTTGTCCGGGTAATCCGGTTTCTTCCCACATTTCAAAAACATGCATGGCAGGTTGATTGGACACCTTGAATCGCCCCGAGATTTTTTTTTTTGTGAGCGTAGATGGTACTCGTCTTTGTTTGCCCTGTGATTGGCTGGAAACCAGTCCGGGGTTTTCCCCTACCTACTGCCCGAAGACAGCTGGGATAGGCTCCCGCACGCTAGCGACCCTCGTGGGAAGAAGCGGCTCAGATGATAGAAGGGTGAAACCGAATACAGTGAACCCTCGGTTATCGCGGTTAATGGGGACCAAGACCACCCGCAAAAACTGAAGATCCGCGAAGTAGCGGCGCACCTTCAAAAATGCTTAAAAAAATATACAATATATATAATAAATATATATATATATACGGGTAGAGAGAGAGAGAGAGAGAGTGAAATTCATGTTATAACAAAAAAACCAAATTATTATTAAAACATATAATTTTTTTATTCCCCAGCCATTCTTTTTGTATTTATTTAATTACTCCGACTTTTACCTGCTGGTACGTCGTCCGGTGTGCCCTGTGAAATGAAAGGTGGCATTCTTTATTTATTTATTTATTTATTCATTCATAACTGACAGCCTCACACTCCGCTCCTGCCCGGGCGGAAGAGGTGCTCCAATTCGGCTTACTGTGACGCGAGCATGCCCTCCTCCTCCGGAGCTTCCATTCGGTTAAACTTAGGGGCCGCTTGGCACCGCCCGTGCCCGGGGAAGGTGCTCCTCTACGGCTTAACTGCCACGCACGCCGGCCGGAGCTCTGGTCGCCACCAATCGTGTCCGGGGGAACGTGCTCTTCTTCGTCCACTCTCCTCTTCGCCCACGCTCTTCTTCGGCGCACGCCGGCCGTCTAACCGCTCCAGCGCCCCGTCGTGCCGCTTGGCGAAACTACAATGCCCCCGAATATTTTTTAGACCCGCGAAGCACTGAACCCGCGAAAGGTGAACCGTGAAGTAGCGAGGGTTCACTGTAAAGTCGAACAAACTCCTGCACAGGAGTGAAACATCTGCTAATAGAAAAGCTGCGAGCTGGAGGGAATTTACCAAAAATATGAGGCAGCCAACAGAAAGTAACCCTTCAAAAGTGTTTAGGGAGCAGCATTGTGAATAATTAATTCCCTCCAAATAGCTGGATGTGAAATAAAATCGGACAAGTGTAATAAAATCAAATGAAAACATGTGGGCATTCCGGCATCCAAAGATTTGAATAATGTAGTAGAGAGAATGAGCTGGTTCGCTGGCCGGCTCCTTCAACAGCGCCGATTCTCAACCACTGTGCCAAAGCACACACATGCTTCATGATATCGTCAGGTGAGCCACAGGAAATGAAACACTTAATTGGTCAGAGATTTGGAATTTACTACCCACGGACAAATAATGCATCTTTGCATCTCTTTAACTGTGCTGACGACAAAAAGTGACAGGCTATGCGATGAAATCTTCTTCCAACCACAATCAATTTGCGTGCCCACCTCTTGCGATTTAATGGAATAATATAATAACAATAATAAATTTGAATAAGTACGTATGTGACAAAATTGTGACAAGCGTGTACTGCATTGGGGACCGCTGCCATAAAACACATAGGATTAAGAACATCAATATCTGTTTATATCCTTTCCTTTAAGATAAATTATTAGCAAAACATGATCAATTAGATTAAATGAGGAAAATTCCATCTGTTGAATATTTATAATATTTGCGTCCATGTTCCAAAAGGACTAGCATTAAGAGCCATGCGTATCAAAAATGAAACGATCTTCAAATTGTGCTTAATTTGAGCACAATATGGATATTGCGTTTGAAGCAGAACAGACGCAAAACAATCCGATAAAACCCAATCATTCAATCCATATTCATCAGCATCCAAGAGAGGAAAAAACACATTATATGTTTGTTGAACCAAACACAACAGCTCGTCAAAATGTCTCTCCTGAAAGTCTCCGGAAAGAAGACAGACAGAGTGCGCAATGTTTCCCAAGCAGACACCCCTCAGGCAAAATCAAGCCGGAGGACTCTGAACATTCGCTGACTGATTCGCTTGAAACACATTCTCGGCACCACTGAACCGAACACTTACATTATAGCGCTAAAAGGTCAGCAGTAGGAATGCTTGATTACATTGCAGACATTTCCACTACAATTGTCGAAATTGATCCAGTCTTTTGTCCTGGGAAAAGACTCTCTGGGATGACAAAACCAATTTTGGTCCTCGACAAAAGCCTACACACTGAAAAATAATGAAATTTAAGCAATACTGCTCAAAGAGTCATAATACTTTCCATCCACCCATTAGCTGAGCCGCGAGTATCGCTGGCGTGCTGAGAGAGAGAGAGAGACCGACCGCACATGAGGCCTGTCTCCGTGACGACGCTTTTGTCGGAGTCGCAATCATAATCAAAATAATCCTCTGCCGTTTTCTCCCAACTTTGGCCATTGTTGTTTTATTTTTCTTTTCTACCCAATGACAGCTCATTGCGAACGCATCACGTCATTTTGGACGCCGTGGTGCCGTACGGCTGTACAAGTGTCGTCAATCCGGCAGTGAGAAATTAGCGCAAAAATCGCATAAAGACCAAAACAAAGAATATTGATTATCGTTCGTTTTAGCTAATTTTGTGAGCAGACACAAAACATTCTCGTTTTTATTTTATTTGGTTAACAATTTTTTTTTCATTACTTTTCGTAATTTCGTTCGTTTTCGTTTACGATAATAACCCCGGTTGAGATGCCAGCATCTCTCGGTCTCGGTATCGGCTACTGCTCATGTTTGTATCTATCGGTCCCAAAAGTAACTGCCGTTGAATGCGCTAATGAAAAGTTGACTTAATCATAATTGACGTGACTTTGGAAAATTTCCGGGCGGCAGCATTTGCAGGTTGCAATTGGTAAGTATGGCGTCAGGAAGGCACATGAGAGTTGCGGTTGCTGAAGCAAGGAAAATATAATGGAACCTCCAAAGACTGAGCACTGCATGCCAAAGTCTGTCTCTCAAAAGATTAAGAAATGTGTTTGTGCGTGCGTGCGTGTGTGTATGCCTGCGTGCGCCTGTGTTGTTTTGTTGTATTTGTCTGTGTTAGCAAGAGATAGTGAAAGGCAAATGTTGAAGCAAGTCATGTGTGAAACAGACAAAGACAGCTACCCATGCTGCTAAAGCTCTGGGAGTTGATCTTGGAATGTAAAACAAAAGATTCAACATAAACACATATGGAGTGGACCACAGGTAAGTGAAAAGAGGACGGCAGGTGGGATAAAAAATTTAAAAAATAAAGGAATAAAAAATAAATAAAACATTCCCTGGGTGTCCCTCAGCGCCACCACGACTTTTGCCTGAACACCATAACAATGTGCTTCGAAAATAAATGTATTGGCGGGAAATGCCCTCCAGGCACAAAAAGGGCCCCCATTCAAGGCTTTTTCTCAGTGTCAACGTTTGTCATGTTTCCACTCGCTGCTCCTGTTCTCCAGTCAACCTTGACAGCCAGTTGGAAAGTATCTTGCTTGAACTGCTCGCCAGGTAGCCACATGCTTTTTCATAAATGAATTTTTTAAATCAAGTATAAAACTTTAAATATTGCTTCTAGACAGAATAACTTTTTCATGAAGTCCAAGAAGACGCTTTATGTTTAAAAATCTTCTTTGACATTCATCTTCTTCCCACTGTGATCCTCCGCCAGTGGCCTGAAACTTATAAAACCGTGGCGTGAACGTCTACCCTCCCTACTGCTCCTTTTCTCCGATTTGAACAAGCGGCATCCTCTCGCAGTCACACGCAGATGCGGACCACTCATGATCTTTTTTCTTGGTCACGCTGCAGAGTTCGGGAGTAGCTGGAGAGGGTTTGCCCTCTCATGTGAACAAATGAAATATGGAAAGTGACCACCGCATTCGAGACGAAGCAGCTGCTGCACACACGCATGTGGCAGCATCCACAAGCGGCTACTTTAAGTCCAGAACAAGTGGTTAATTTGCATCGCAAGAAGAAGGGAAATTTATGACAGGACAACAATATCCAACTAAATCCAAAACGGATGGACAGCTAGCTAGCTAGCTAGCTAGATGAAAACGACTTGTACTTCATTTGGCTGAAACTTAAACCCAGTTTTACTGTGTACTGTTTTTTTTTTCCATATAAAAACCAAAAGAGGAGCAAACTTGTTAGCTAGCATCATTTTCATTAAGTGCAGAGACAGAGGCAAGAAAGGCGGCCATTTAAAGTCCAGAACAAGTGGTTAATTTGCATCTCAAGCAGAAGGGAAATTCAAGCGAGGACAACATTATCCAACTAAATCCAATAAGGCCGGCCGGATAGAGAGCAGAGCTGGGCACTTGACCCTTTTTTTGCCAGTCAGTCCCCCACCCTCCAGCCACAATCTGGCTCGCCTTTCGACCTCGACCCTCCAACATAATTCATAAAAATCGGTGCCTGAATTTCCTTATTCTGACATCACGTAACCCGCGAATGGTTCCGGCGAACCCATTACAAGAGGGGGGGGGGCAATACCTCAATGCCTATAATAATCATTAGCTGGAAAATTGACTATTCAAATCCGCTTACCTTATTATGGTGGTAAGTGTTACATCAAACCGGAGTGGATGAAAGCTGTGACTTCCCTTCTGTTCTCTCTGTCTGTGGTATAAAATTCAAATAAACTCGGTGAAATGAAACCTGCAGCATAAATTGCAAATTTCATTCCAAATTTCATTCTCTTTTGCTAGATGCCGGCGCCTTCGTCGGCTGCTCGGACTCATGATAGTCACAAATATTTGGCCCAAAATAATTCAAATAATATCCATTGCAAATCAGCACATGATGGCCAGCACTTGCCTGGAATTAGGACCATCCAAGCGACTTTGTCTTTGTAGCTGCGACGGCTCTGAAGTGTTTACAAGCCTCAGCGCGCTAAAACGGCGAGAAGCTGCGGCCGAGGGAGGAGTCGACTCAGCACAAGATGACAGCGGAGCATGCGGAGGCAGAAGCTGTCGGGGCGGATTTTGATTTATTGAACCATTACGATTATAGCCTAAGATGTGAAATCATCCATTACTTTTTGAAAATATGACTTTTTTTTTCTAGGGTGGGCTCGAGAAAGGTCACAACCATCGCAAACTCTACAACACTAAACCTGGACACGAAGATTTGTGAATTGACACAAAACTTTTTTTTTTTTTTTCCATTCACGCATCATACCTGACAATAAAAACTTCTCTGAAGCCTCACCGCTTTTTCCCGCATCGGGTCTTAATGGAGTCAACTTTTTCTTCAAGTTTGCCACAGTCGCTTGATGTTTTGCTCACTGTGAGTTGTGTAAGCAGAGTCGATATTCAAATGATTCCTTCCTTTTCCTGTCGCCGCAGTCGTTGCTTACTGGGGACATGCAAGTCACAAACATTTTGCACAACACCGGCTCTTGACTTGCCGAAGTAAGAATAGTAAAAGCCACACAGGAAATGTAAGAAGTCTGCGCACGCTCTCAACACTTTTTGTTTGATCGCATTGCTCATTTAACAGAGCGCATTCATTTGTGGCAGCGCACGGGTAAATATACTCGCTTGTCACTTTTTCAAGAGGAATAAAAGTGCTCTCCCGGAAGGTGAGTGGGAGCCATCCGAAGCGACTCGGATGTACCTTTTATCTGCTACCTTTTTTTCTTTCTGATAAGCGGCTCTAGAGCCACTCTTGTGTAACTTAAAACTCAGACGTGAACGTGAAGTTCCACCGGAGAGCAAGAAAAGGTGTAAATAAAAAGCAAAGTTTTCTCAGAGCTTTGCTCAAACTTTTTTTTTTTCCTTTTCACAAGACTCTGTTTGTCTATCTTAGCAGATCTGACCCTGACTCTGAGCGGAAATTTCAACTGGCATTTTGCAACGCCACCACTGGAAAGATAGCGAAAAACAGCGGAGCTAAAATCTTCCAAAAAGAAATTGCCGAGTGGAAATTCTGAACGGCTTATAACTTTCAAGAGTCACGAGCTAGACTGGCTGGTGTTAAAAAAAGTTCATTTAGAACTCCGCTTATCACTAATGGGAAGTAGGAATTTGACATTCCCAAAAGTCTTCCTTCTTGGCTTTTTCCATCAGCGGTCACCACAGCAAGTCATGTTTTGAACTCGCACATTTGTTGCTTGTCACGATTTCGAAAAATGGTGGCAAGAAAGGCGAGAAAAGTTGCTCAAACGAGGGTGTTATTTAAAGGAATGGGTTTTCAGGTCGCAGGGAAGAGCTTCCTTGAAAAACACGTTTAAGGGTTTCAAACGCCATCGATCAATGAGCAGGTCTCTTAAGCGCGGCTCTTTTTAGAAGATGTTTTGTTGAGTTGAGGTCATGATGGTGAGCTATGGCGGGAAATAGCAAGTCCAATTGCCGAGGGTCACAGAGATCAGGTGGGTTTCTCTCCGAGTTGGACACTTATTGGTCACTGACCTGTAAAATACCACATCGCCTGCGAGCAAGCCCAGCAAAATGATGCAATTTTAGAGGATGTTCCTCTTCACCTGCAAGTGACCCCGTTCGCACGGCATAGCCGAGTAGCGGTCGTGGAGCGGTAACACACGGCGAGATCCTTCTCTTCTCGTCGTCCCGTTTCGGGCCGTGCATTTCACACGTACGCCTTCCTACGTCGTCCGACTTGAATACATTCAAATAAATTCCCCATATGTCTGGATATTTGACACGTGACGGCGAGGCAGAATAAAGTAGCAGTACTCCCACATTGAGCGGACTGTCCGAGAGCAAAGAAGACCGCGTTGAAGGTAGTGGACACAAAGAGCAGCTGAGGCTAATGTTTTCTGCATCTCATAAATCGCCACACACACGCACAACATTTAAAAAAGAAAAAAAAACGCAAGTAAGCATTGAGCTCTTTTTCTCTCCTTGCTCTTCTGGCATTGACTTATTCGATTTAAATCAGCCTGTTCAAAGACCAATGTTGATATAAAAAAACGATTTCTTAACCCTAATCTTAGTTTGAAACCCTCACCCTACTTCTAAACCCTAATTGTAATTTGAAATCATAGGATTAGGGTTTAGAATTCAGGTTTCACACTTGGGTTGAAGTTTTAAACTTGGGTTAGGGTTTAGACGTAGGGCTTTGAATTAGGATTAGGGGTTTATAAGCAAGATTTCAAAGCCAAAGATGGCTTGGATGGGCTGCAACACACCCGCAGCTCAGATAATGGAAGGATGGAAAATTCCAAAATGAAAAGCAACTTTTGACTCACCTCCACAGAGTGCTCTCAGTGACGCTGCCAATATGAAAGTCGTACAGCTTGGTTAGTGTCAGGATAACCTGCAAATAAAGAATTGACATTTAGAAACTTTGGTGATGAGCATGGACGAAGAAGAACAGTGACAAGGATGATGGAACGTCACGATGGATGAGAGCAGGAAGAAGCAGCGGTGTCACATTAAGCTCGCGGGAATGCTGTTGTAATCACTGCTCGCTTTGACTAGCAGCCCGTGTGCCCGTTCTTCAGGAAGGAGTTCTCGAAAGGATGTAGACATCCAACAGAGTTCTGGTTTATCAAACAGCTTCAATGGATGGTGTTTAATTTGGGTGTGAAAAAGGGAACACAAGTGGTTCATGTTACAGTAAAAGTCTGCTGCCTGTGTAATGCTCTTGAAATGTGCTTCGAAGAATAACGTGCACGAGTGTTGAAGATACTCACATTCTCCACTTGGGAGGCGGGAAGAACAATGGAGTTGACAATGGATGTGAAAAAGAGTTGAGTTATGTTATTTGATTTGAGCAAGGAGAAAGTTGTGGCTGAAAACCAATGGGAGTTACATGTGTCGAGTTGGATGGTTAAAAATAAAAGGTCAACAGTCGCATTGAGCTCAGGGAGGATGAGAATCGCTAAAAATCAAGAATTGGCTGACTTCAACGGGTCCTTAGTCATTTTAAGCCGGGCTGTCTCAGTATTGCGAGTGCATAGAAAGCAGACTCAAGAGCTTTAAATAGACTGATGGTGAAAAGGTGAATGTGGAACTTATCGGGTTGATGTTTTTTTTTTATTATTTTGAAGGATTTTGGATACAAGTGGTAGGTTGGAGAGTGGGCATTGATGAATACCAAGCTCTTTCACAAGGTCCAAAACGATAGTTCTGAATGGCCTCCATATCCTACTAAGGCTGTAAATATAGCACGGAACGGAAGGAATGATGTTTTGGGCTGGAATAATGACGAGTGATGGTAGTTGCATTTAAAGAGCCCAGAATTGTCTCAGCAAAATGTGTGGCGTTTGCAACTAATGCTTTCCTGCCATGGTATTAAAAAACTAATAATAAGAACTTTGCATACTACAATGCAATTGTCATGGTAGACAAAGCACAATCCCACTCTACATAAATAGAATTAAGGATTTAGCTGTTGCAACTATTTGAATTCACTAAACGCTGTACTTTACATGGTTAATAATAAAAAAACTAAATAATACAAAGTTAAGGAAGTTTTATTTGCTTTACTTCATGCAAACAAAAGTTTGAGGTGAATTGAACAAAATCAACGGATTTAATAACCAAGTGCTTGAGACTCGATTTTAATGGGGCGTGTTTCTAGTTTGTCCCATCGGACTTGCCGTAATGTGACGTCATCAGCCACGGACGTCTCGGCGTGTTCGGCCTCAGGGCAAACGATCAGCATTTGGATCGCTAACAGCAATCACTGTGTTTATAGATTGCAATTGAAGGCACAGAATTTCATTAAAAAGCACAGTGACTCTCATTCCTTGGCGGTTTCTTCGCTGCGTTTTACTTAGATTTGTTCCTGCTTGTGTTTTGCATTTTATTTTATGAAACCATGACAGTCATTGGTGTCACAAAAAATGACTTCTCAGCCATGTTCACTGCTGGCAATATGCTACGAAGATCGCTACAAAGAGCAATACTCTCAACTGCTTTGCATAATTTTCCCATTGAGTAAAGTAATTTAGATTGTGGTACAATTTTTAATGAATAGTTTTCTTAATAAGTATCTGCTTAGGTCACCGTGCAATCTATTTACTGTATGTGCTGCCCTGCATGTCAAAGTTCTCTTTTTACTGTGTTTGCCTCGTCTTGTTTTGCCACGCTTAATCACGTTACGCTGCATCATCAACCTTGTCATGTCCAAAGCGCACAGTATCTCGACCTTGTTCAGCCCATGACTTCACAAATTAAGTCTAGGAATTATTGGACCAGACAGCTGATTTTAATTTCTTTTGTAATGCTGAGTAATTAATTAGCTTCAGTGGACTTTAAAGGATTTGCCTTTCTCGGGAAAATGGCTATTTTTGTTGACGTGCATGACATTGCTGCAAGTTCAGTTCTCACATGACAGTATGAAGAAGACTTTTAGAAACACTTAACTTGTCAAGCTTGGGTGCAGCTATGACAGTCTCTGTCATACAATTAAAGCAAAAAAAGGTCACACAAATCCAGCGAATCAAAGAGATAAAAGCCTTAATTTTATTGTGTCACGGTTACGTTGTGCTCGTTTCAGTGAATCAATAAATGGTTGCCATGGACAACAGCAAATTTATCATATTTGATGATATTAAATCCCTACGTCAAAGCGTCACAGGCTTCTATTAAAAAAAACAAAAAAATCCATCTTTTCGTAATAGTCCTTAATTTTGCTCTCCTCTTGTTAGGCAACATGAAGATTGAAAAACACTTTAGAGCTTTTCATTCGCAATTCAAAGTGCTTGTGTAACAAGCTGACCCTTTGTATCGTGTGACATTTATTTCTGCTATACATCAAGAAGGCCCCCCCCCCACCCCTGGTTTAAAAGCGCGTGGGAGAAAATAATGCGGAAGTGTCGAGCTATACTGCTTGCACGTTTTCATTTCTTTACTTTTATCACCCATCAGCGCTTTATCTCCCTCTCACTCTTTTGATCCAAAAGTGTTGTCAGGAGAGTCGTCTTCATGACGATCTACCTCGTTGCCTCTTGAGCATCTTGATGATCCGGCAACATCTGAGCAAACATGACTGAAAACGACACCAAATTCATTCCATTAGCCCAAACGCTTGCACGGCCACATATTTATATGTCGAGAAAACTTCTATTGCCACTGGAAGATGACTCTCTTTTTATAGCAATGCTAGCACTTCTTTACTATAAATAGTCGCGCAGAAAAGGTAATAAAAATGTCAGGATTTTGGAATGAAGACTGATGCCTTTGCTGTGAACGTAACTTTCCCCCATTTGACTGATATATCCTTTCGGTTGATCTCTCATTATCAACTCGAAGGATTACGGGCCCCAAATCTCCGTGAGGAGATTCAGCACTTCTCAAACGAAGCGCTGCAAAGACTTAGTGGCAGTCGTGGCAGGACATTTCGATTCTCTCAAATTGTCTCCAGCCACCTTTCGCCTGTACTCTTAACCGCCGCCTTTTTTTCCCCCCACCTTTTTTACCGCAGCCTTCTTCACCCCCGGCCATCTCCATGGCCAGACTTCATTTCTTTCATACTGTTTCTCCAAGTTGAAGGGCTTTCATTAAAATTGCTGAGTTTTTCCGAACGCTTGGGGAAAGGAAAGATGAATTCACCAATCCGAAAGTTGACATCTCATCTCAATTACCCCTTTCAGTATTTGATGGTGAACTCAATGAATCATTTAGTCAACAGTTGCAGGCTACTTGCTGTTATTTAGAGTGCAAGTTGTAATTCCCCACAGAAACCCATTTGCAGTTCATTTGAAGAAGTTATTTGTGTGGTTTTTTTTTATGGCAGATTTGCAAACCATCTAAACAAAGATCTCAAGATTTTGGGACTCGGCACATGTTTGAAAATGTGTTTTGTTTCAAACATGAACAAAGACAAAGCCGCATTTTTGCCTAAAACCGTCCTTCTGTTTGCTTGAATCACTCCACTGAAATATTGCAAAGCACATTTGTAAAGTCCTGCTTTTATAACCCACTTGATTTATAAAGTGAACATTTATCTGTTCATTTTCAATGAGCGTATTTTCCAGAATATAAGATGCACTCATGTACAAGCCGTTGCAAATCTTTAAAAAAAAAAAAAAAATATATATATATATATATATATATATATACCAGCCGCACCAGGTTATAAGCTGCAGTTTTCTGTGTTTTCAAAAATGAATTGTTTACCGCATGTACAGAACAATTTTGTACTGTGAATGCATATAAAGGTACAAAAACAGATTAAAACAGTCCCTTTTAACACGGCAACAACTTTGCTCATTAAAACAGAGCAGACCCAAGAGAAAAAAAAAATCAAGATTTATTGAGCGTATTTTCTTAACTATAGAGCGCCCCTACTGGTGAAAGAAAGAAAAATCCACAAAAAAGGTTTGCGCTCGTACTGCAAAAAGTCATCCAGGGGCCTTCTTTATAGGGTTCATAATGTTTCAGTCGCCGTCTTTTTTATTCTTTGCTGTATCCATCCAATGTCTCTTTGCGTCCGTACTTGTATAAGTACATCTGACGAGAGCTCCACAGCTGTGCTTGGTGAGCTTGCTGCAATGCGCCGGGAAAGAGCAGTGAATGCATGTCAGTTGGAAGCACTCCAGGCCCAGACAGAGAGGCAGACCTCGCTTTCCTGGTATGGGGCTGTAACTCCCTCACTCTTCATCATCGCTTTCATAAGATGATGAAGAGGGACGTTGACAAGTTGGCTGAAGCCGGAGGAGACCATGGGTGAGGGACGGATGCTGGAGCTAACACCGCTGCATCATTGTCCGTTAAATGCCGGCCTTATTTTCTCCCGAGGGAGCTAACGGTAGTGATTGTCACAGCTGTTTACATCCCTCCCGACGCTAGCACTAGCACGGCGCTCTCGCTACTCGCGTGCGTCATCAATAAACATCAGCGGGCCCACCCTGATGGCGTTCACGTAGTAGCGGGAGACTTTAATAAGGCCAATTTAAAGACTGTACTCCCAGAGTTTCACCAGCATGTCAAGTGCCCAACGAGGGGAGACAACACTCTCGACCATGTGTACTCGAACATCAAGCACGCATACAGAGCCCTCCCACTCGCCCCTCTCGGCCAGTCAGACCACCTGTCCTTGCAGCTCGCACCTGCGTACACCCCTCTCAGGCGCAGATTCAGGCCTACCACAAAGACTGTGAAAACCTGGCGTGACGACGCCATGAGTGAATTACAGGACTGCTTTCATGACACAAACTGGGACCTCTTTGATCATCAGGACCTTGATGTCTACACGCATTGTGTACTGGACTACATCAAGTTCTGCATGGAAACTGTGTCCCAACATAAGACTATACGGACCTTTCCAAATGCGAAGCCCTGGATGTCCAGCAGGGTTCGCTCTCTCCTCAAGGCCCGTGACGCTGCCTTCAGGTCAGGCGACAAAGCCCAGTACAGGGTGGCTCGTGCTGACCTGAGCAAAGGCATCAAGCTAGCCAAGGCAACCTACAAGGGGAGGCTGGAGGCCCACCTTGCCAGTAACAGGCCACGGGAGGTGTGGCAGGGTCTACGGAGCATCACCAACTTCCGTGGCAGCAGCACGACCTCTGTAGACCCGAGTGCATCGCTGGCAGAGGAGCTTAACTGCTTCTTCGCTCGCTTTGACTCGCCCCAACCGTCACACCCCCGCACTTCAAGCTCCAACTCCCCCCCACTCATCGTAGAGGCGCGCGCTCCTGGCGGTCAACCCCAGGAAAGCTACTGGACCCGACGGAATACCAGGCAAGGTCCTCAGAGCATGTGCCCACCAACTGTCACATGTTTTCTGCAGGATCTTCAACCGCTCCCTGGCTCAGGCAGTCATCCCCTCCTGCTTGAAAACTTCCACCATTATTCCTGTCCCCAAAAAGTCACCAGCCGTCCACCTGAATGACTACCGTCCTGTTGCTCTCACACCAGTCATTATGAAGTGCTTCGAGAGGCTGGTTCTCCAGCACATCAGGGACTGCCTTCCTCCCACTCTGGACCCCTACCAGTTTGCATACCGGGCTAACAGATCCACTGAGGACGCCATCGACACTGCTCTGCATGTTGTGCTGGGCCACCTGGAACGACAGCAGAGCTATGCAAGGATGCTCTTTGTGGACTACAGCTCGGCATTCAACACGATCATCCCAGACATCCTCGTCGCCAAACTGGACACTCTCGGCCTCCCTGCCCTCACACGCATCTGGATTAAGGACTTTCTGACCAACAGACCCCAGACTGTGTTGCTCGGCCCCTACACGTCCTCCACCCTCATGCTGAGCACCGGTTCCCCCCAAGGATGCGTGCTGAGCCCTCTCCTGTACGCCCTCTACACCTACGACTGCAGCCCGGCCCACGGCAACAACACCATCGTCAAGTTTGCTGACGACACGACAGTGGTCGGTCTGATCTCGAAAGGTGACGAGACAGCCTACAGAGAGGAGGTAAAGAGACTGACAACTTGGTGCAAGGACAACAGACTGCACCTTAACTCTGCTAAAACAAAGGAGATTGTCGTCGACTTCAGGAGGAACAAGACGCTGCCGCCCCCCCTCTGCATCGAAGGCGTGTGTGTGGAGAGGGTCCACACGTTCAAGTTCCTGGGAGTACAGATCTCCGATGACCTTTCTTGGAGTCACAACACCACAGCAGTGGTAAAGAAGGTCCGCCAACGTCTGCACTTCCTGAGAGTCCTCAGGAAATTCAACCTGGACAGGAAGCTGCTGCTGGCCTTCTACCACTCGTCCATCGAGAGCCTGCTGACGTACTGTGTCTCCACCTGGTACAGCGGCTGCACTGAGGCGGACAGAGTGAGGCTCCAGAGGACAGTCAAAACAGCGCAAAGGATTATTGGCTGCCCTCTCCCCCCACTGTCGGACATCTACACCGCCCGGTGCCTCAGAAGGGCTCTCAACATCGTCAATGACAATACCCACCCAAACTCACACCTGTTCGACCTGTTGCCCTCTGGCAGGCGCTACAGATGCATCAAATCAAGGACCAATAGACTGAGAAACAGTTTCTTTCCGAGAGCCATCTCCATACTGAACTCTCACACACACACGAGACCACCCTAACCTCGCAAAACAGCATTGTGATGTGTTTCTATATGCCCTATTCAGTACTGAATTCCACTGCACTGCCTTCTTTATTTATCTAATTTATATATTTGTCTGTATTATTGTTGTATTGCACTGGAGAGGGGAGCCCTCTAATCTCGTTGCACACTTGAGTACAATGACAATAAAGGGATTTCTATTCTATTTCTATCATTTCATGGATGAAAGTCACTACCTCGAAAATCGAGCTGTCAACCATCGTCCTCACGGATTATCATCTCGCCGTTCGGCCGCAATCATCCACCGGGCCAAATTCAACACCTCCAATCCCTCGTGCTAATTCTCCCTCGGTTCTCTCCTCACCCCTCCAGTTTCTACAGGCTCAGGGAGTTCTTCACCTCTTGACCTGAAGTTATCCGTGGTGCAGACAGGGAGCGGGGAGGCATCACTTTTGCAGGACGCTTCGCAGGTTCCTGTGTTGCACTTGAGCCGTCTCGTAATGATACGTTCCTCTTTGCTTATGATCAAGTCTTAAAAATGTTACGACTGCGATTCAGTGCAAAACATTGAGACTTTTCATGAGTATGAGTTAGAGGGAGTTGTGACTTTCTGACAGGGGAGGAAATTGCCCAGTTGTGGGTTCCAAAAAGTTGCCAACAGTTTAGCAGGTGGCGCGTTGTACCGTTATTGCTCAGCAGATGGTTTACGGGAAAACTTAAACATAATCTATTGGCCCGGCATTCGTTAAGAAGTATGCCGCTGGTATGCGTCTTGCGCCGAATGCCAGTTGGTGAACCAATCGGCCATTGCAGGAGCGCTGTTGCGTTCGTTATCACTCATTGAGGACCACTCTGAGCGTATTGCTATGAAGCTCATCCAGTTATTTGCAGAAAGAATTCCGCATCGCACCTTCTTAATATAAAGTGGCGCCGTTTGCATGGGCACGTTTATTCCGATTAAAAATCTGATTGTCTTAAAAATGCTTGACACACCATTCGAAATAATCTGACTTGAACGAGCCCATTCCGATCAAGGTACGAGACGTTCTCCTCCCGTTCGGCTCAAAACCACTTGAGTTTATGAACTATGAGAACAAAGTTGGAGCATGAAGACAAAGTTCAGTTCAGTTCATCCTGGACCTTTTGGCAAAGCATCACCCACTCGGGCAGTCAGTCACGCTACGTATGCTGCCGCCTACTTAGATGATGTCATCGACAGCGACAGCTGGCGAAGCATGTGCAAGGTTAGCGATGGTGCGAGTCACTGAGGCAGGCCATCGTCAGCGCCAGCACCAGGAAACGTCAGGTTTGTCCGAGCTACCACTTGGGCTGTGGGCAAGTTCGTCGCAAGGTGGCGGGCGGAAGTGGACATGGATGAAATTGTCTGTGAGCCGCATAAAAAAAGAGAGATATTGCAAGGGACTACCATAGTGACGGCTACGTGAATAACGATTTTAGTCTTTCATTAAAGAAGTCAAAGAAGGTCATGTAAAAATTCAAATATTGCTATATTTAAGGTTTTTCCGTGTTTTATTTGAGTAAGCTTGCTTTGTTTAATAAGTGATCAGTAGGAACAGAAAATGTCTCAGGCTGTCAGCATCAAAATGTACACTACAGTCATTATACTGCCTTTAAGTGGAGATACAGATTTTTTTTTTTTTTTTCGGACAATGACAACTTACAATACTCTATGTTCTTAATGCCTTTGTACCGACCTGCTATGTTCAGAAAATGAAACGGTGAGAAAAAGAGCTGCCGATCCAGTGATAATGTGTGTATCGTGTGTGATGTACACAACCGAGCAAATCCGAAGGTCCATTCTACGCTTTCTTGACAGTCACATTCAAAGATATGCTTGAGGTGAGTTTGCCGGAGCCTTCAGCGACGTCTTCACATGCCAAGTCAAGGCGAAAAGAGGGGACGAGAGGGTGCCGTGTGTGCGCAGAGCATCTGAAAGGTCACAAGCATGCTTCAGCCCTTTGACAGAGCCAAGAAACAAAACGAATTTTCAAACACCAATGACTAGAAGGGTGGAAAAACTATCGCCGCTCGGAAATGGGAACGCACGATATCCGCTATGTCATCACGATGAGCTGCGTACAGGTTGTGTCGTAAGCAGACACGAAATTACACAACAAAACTGTGAAAAACGGAAGCCAAACAATTCAGAAGCAGCCTAGCCTCGAGGGGCATTAGCAGGAAGGTCCGAGAGTGTTTTTTTTTTTTTTTTTTTTTTTGGGTTTCCCATGATATACTTTTCTACTTGCCTTCTTGATTTTTGTTTTATCGGAAGAGAAAGTTCAATTGAAACAGTACTTGGGATGCGTCACTTGTCAAATAACGGATATTTTCCTTTTCATGCTGTTTGCACCGAACCGTTGTTTTTTCTTTTCATTCATGAACATGACTGAACTCTTCCTCCTCCAACAGGACCCCCGATGATTGTGATCTGACTAAATATGGATAATATTTGACAACGTACATCCAGTTGCTACGTTATCATAGATCGAGATGCACTTTGTCAAAGTGATCAATAGCCGTCACCGAAATACCTCCCAGCGTGTTGTTGTGACCTGAAATTTCTTCTGGAGACAAAGCAGATGCGATGACGGGTATGATACATTAGTTCTGGGTTCAACAAGAACAGCTTATTTATATCAATAAGAAGGAGCTGGAGGGAGAAATGGTTTTTGCTCGGAATTTCGATGAAGTTGGTTTGGTCGCACACCGATGATGAATAAAACAGCAGTTTGCAGTTTGAGTCCTAACTGTTGATCGAAAAATGAAACAATGGCGCGGGACTCTTTCATGCCTGGTCATTTGCTTTTGTTCCCCTTGATCCGCTACTCATTCATCAAATTTCACTCTGGGCAAGACAGCTGGCTGGGACTGAAGCATATTCACAGTTCAGCAGTCCATCAAATTGCACCCAATACTGTAATGTTTCAGTCAAGCTAGAGCACGAGCGGGCGAGGTTGGAGGGGGAAAAAAAGAATTGTGTTGTTCAAGTCAACTCTGCCAACCCAAAACACCAGCCAATGACATGCTCGGAGTTGGGAATTACGGAATTTTGAAAGTGCTGTTGTCGGGCCTCAACTTTATACAGTTACATCAGCAGCCGGGTTTACATGGAAGGATGTATTCCAATCAGAAAGAATCCATAAAACGAAACGGAATGAAAATGATCCATATAAACCTCTCTGGAATTTGAATCAGATTCATAGCGGTGCTATATTCCTTTTGCCAATCCGAACAAGCGTCATGTAAGCAGTTTGATCGGAATAGCCAGGCTGCGTCCGGTCTGCGCATGCTCTTTTTTTACGTAAATACAAAGTGACGTTGTCGTTTATGCACTTGAGAACGGCAGCGTCTTACCAGAACTCGTCTGCGACGCTAAGACTTGTTTTAAAGTCAACTTGTTTTTATCAAGCTGCTGCTTTTAATGAAAGTGATAAAACAAGCGTGACTTATGTGATAAATAGACGAATGAACGCCATCTTGATAAATGACTTCAATCGATCTCCACGTGATTGAGCATGATCGGAAAAATACCACGTCACATGTATACCGGTGAGCAGAGATCTTCATTCCAAATGATTTCCATCAAAATGACGAAAAACAAAGTCTCCATATCATCTCTGGCTTGAATGTTGCTTTGTCTGTTCCCTTGTTGTCGCTCACGACAGCTGGGAAGTTTGTGAGCAAAATGTTAACTAGAAAAATGGCTCACTGGCCAAAAATGTAACCTGGCAGTAGTTTTTAAACGTACGTGAACTGATGATCTGCCGTCAATGGTGCTGTCACACTTTGCCAGCTGTTCCGTCGCCTCTATTCTTTTCCTTCAGTGAATATAAAGTAGAAAACATAATGCAGCGGGAATGGCATTATGTTTCATACTGTGTACTGAAAATGATAATGGGCTCACCACCTGTGGGTGCATATGTGCTCGGCGGCACACAAAGGTCCGATCCCAGGCTACAGAAGCTGACGCGAGGGCCGTAAAATGTCACCTCTCTCTCAGGAGAAAAAAAAAATCAAACAAGATGATGTGAGAGGTCGAGAAGTTCCAACGAGATATAGTCTGGCTTGCCTCAACACACAGTTTGAGCTTTGGTAGCAGTCCTCTTGAGAGGGATTGGACTCTCTACCCCTGTGGAGTTATCCACGGTGAGAAACGCTGAGCAGGTTTGGGCATACTTATTGCCCCTTGGCTTGATGTCTAAATATGCGGCTTCGCCTTGGTCGTCAAGAGCATGGCTTCCCTCCACCTTTGGGAGAGGCCATATCTCCCGGCTGGCCTCGGAATGACTTGAGATCCCCGTGGAAGAGCTGGACGAGGTGAGGTTTTTTTTCTTCATGCCCTATATAGGCATGCATGTATAGAAACAAAAACACTACGAGATGTACATTGTGTTCTAAATCATTGTTTGGAGTTTTTTGAGAATACTCGAATGAATGAATTTACAATGAGTTACTGTATTTTACGGAATATAAGGCACTGTCATGTCTTGAAGAGACATTCATATTTCACAAGTTTGTGTTAGTCAGATATTTTGAATACGTTCATATTTCCTCATAAGTTAATTTTTCTCGATTGTTAAGTGCAAGCGGTTTAAACTACTGATAAAAGTGTGAGAGTAAGAACTCTTCTTTTTGTGGAACGTTTTCAAATTCGTTGACGTTAGCGCATCTGTCTCAATAGTGGATCTTTGACTTATTTCACTTCCAAAGAAAAAGACAGAAGATATCCTCGTATTTGCATAAGAGCGGCTCATGACATGATAAACGTACTCCAAAACACTTGAATCTTGGAAGATTTTCGTCTCTGTGAGTGTTTTTAATTTCATAAACATTTATTTTAGGTCAAGTGTGTACTTTATTTTGAACGTAGGTTTATGGAAATGTGTTGTTTCATCAAGCTAACTGCTCATGTACAGACCTGCTCGATATTAATCTACTCTTTGTTTATTTCTACTTGTTCCAGTTACTATATTTATTAATATACCTTACAATTGTGTAAGGACAAGAGAACTTCATAAAAGCAAGAAAAGTACGACTAACCAATCATTAGTTAGCTGGCTGTCTAGCTGCACATTGGAACGTGTCGCAAGGACAGCACAGGCTCAATGAAAAATCGTTTAATTTTCTCTAAAATCGATAGTGAGTTGCTTTCTATAGTATGACCTGTTCATTAAGACTGCGCTTTATAATTTGAAAAGTATGCTAAGTTTGTTTGATCATCAACGCACGGATGATCAACACTTGCATAAGTTTCTGTCATTTGAAAAAAACCTCCGATTGAACAAACTGGAACGTGGAATTGTCATTTCACATATATTACTCCACAAAACATTTTCAACGCAAGCAATTCAATCGTAATTGTTTCATTTCATGTCCCGAGGAGAAATCAAAATGTGCTGTAATGGTGATCATCAACATAAGTGTGCAAAATTATGCATACTTTCACAGTTAACTTTGTTAACAAGAATAATAATAGCGCAGCAAATAGAAGCGGTTGAACGCCTGCTGTTTTTTGTGTGTGTTGTTAAATAGTGCCAGAGGGAAGGAATTGTAAAAGGTCGTGTCCAGGCTGAATACAAGTGAAATTTGCATGGCCACTTTTATAACTTGCATTATACAATTTCCGGCAATTGGGAATAAGGGAACCAATTATGGTGCAATTATGGTGTGATTTTGTCCTCCTTTGTCACAGCACCAGACCAGATTGAAAGAGGTGGACGGCCATTTGACTCATGGAATGCCGAGTAAAACTTGCAGAATGCTGCACTCACAAAATCAAGTCAAATATGTGTGTATGCCACAAAAAGTGTGTCCGGAATGGAACATTGAACCTTTTAATGTGTCTTTATATGTGTCAGAATATTTTAGCGGGCTGCATGTAATATTATAAAATGTGTTATTTGGGGGGGGGGGGGGGGGGGCGGTTCATTATTGGTCATGTGAATGATGAACAGGACAGTACTTTGAAAACTTTGACGCACATCCTGACTGCTGGTCCACCTTGATTGTCAGACTAATGATCATCTGATAAGAACGGGAAAGTCACCATTATGTTTTTATTTTTATTTTTTTTACATGAAAGGATTATTTGTCTGAGTCATTTCAAAGAGGTTTTTTGTCTTGAAAATAATGCAGAGCTGAATCGCCGACTCTAAACGGACAGACTTCAAGGAACGACGCTTCGTCACTTTAATGGAGATGGTGACGGGGCTTACTAAACGGATGACATATTCAGAACGCCCATAAAAATGGGTCAGAACATTGTAGACACTGAAGTGCTTGTCAGTCTTGTCAAGAGTTACAAATCATGAACAATGTGTGCTGTGTTTGCAATGCTTGTAGTTGTCTAAAAAAGGGATAAGCAGTCCATCCAACCATTATCGGAACCGCGTGAGCGCACACGGGTCGCGGGCGTGCTTGAGCCAATCCCAGCTGTCGTTGGGCAGCAGGGTTGAGGACTTCAAATGTAGTAGATTGTCATGGGATTATTTTTGATTAGCGCCTTAAGCAGTGTATAACAAAGATACAATGCTGCAGTGTTTTAGTCAATTGGAATCAGAATTTACTTTTTAAGGACTAGGACCAAACAAAAGCCTTTTTTTAAGACTGCATTTGGCATTTTTTCTGTGGATACACTTTTGTATAAATGGTACCGACACACATTTATTCAGGAAAAAAAAATAAAAAAATTGAAAATCATTTATTCCTTTTCCAAAAAAATAAGCCCTTGTCCCCCCGCTACCGTCTTTGCCATCAAGTGTTCGATGTGATGCTTTGAGGCACAAATAAATGGACGGACAACGTCAGAGGTGAAGTGAAGTTTTTGCAGTGGGGATTTGTTGCTTTTCACCAAAAAGGGGGTGCTAGAGTTTATGGATGCATTTTCTTCATCGTTCCTATCTATTTCATGTCGCTTAATGTACAGTATGTCAAACTCAGGGATTTGCAGTCAACATAGGCAAGTGAGGCATTGCCGCCCCCTGTTGGCTAATCTCTGCATTAGAAGAGTTAAAAAAAAAAAGAAAAACAAACGTATAATGATGACATTTAATTCCGTTCCATTTTAGCTCCATGGTCCCTGTTTTATCGTGATTTTCTTTTTAATCCAATAATTATCAACTATTGCATCAAGAAGAAGAATCCAGGCGTTGAACATAGAACACAAGATTTGCAACTGCACTCAGAAGCGATGAATAAACGTGTTTTATCATGCACGATTATTGCATACACACATGTCAGAATCATAAAGTAATGCCCGTGAGTAAGACTGTCTTACAAGATGAGAAATATAACTATTGTATTAAAATAGAACAAAGAAAATCAATTATCAGCTTCCCTAATAGATTTAGTATTTCATAGTTCTGTGAGCAACCAAATTATGAGCATCAATCAAGTTTGAGCTATCAGTTAATATCTGTATCATCGGACTGGAGGAAATTCATTAATTATTAGACTTTCACTTTTGAAATCAAACTGCTCCCCCAACGATTTTTTGGGGCGACCGTTATTAATGTCAATACTGCATGGAGAAAAAAGGGGAAAAATCGTGTTGAAAATATTGTCAGAAACCAGTGCTATACCAGAATATATTTCGACAAATGGTCTGACACTTTCTCGCGGCTCGGTTCGTACACAACCTGTGTGCAATAGGTAGCCCTAACCTTGACCGTAGCTGCCGTGGTGGGTGGCTGATGGAGAAGCGGGGAGTGGAGGAGGAAGAGGTCATGAACTGCCCATCTAATTCTAAATGGATAATTCAAGTCCATTCCACTAAAACGCCTCCCGGAGCCAGAAGGCAGTTGAGTTTCTACAAAACATTGCACCATCAACAACATAACAAGCTCCATCACTTCTTTGAATAAACGAATGGGATGGCGTAGCACCCCCCCCCAACCCCCCTGATATAAATATCCTTCTACCTCTGCTCTCTTTTTTTTCTATTACTTATTTCTAAAGTTCCCTGCCTGAGGCGCAACATGATCCATCATCTGCCGGAGCTGTGCTTCCTCCCTTCCCTTGAGTGCCATGCGGCGATCACAGCGTTTCTTTCTCGAAATCTAAATCACTCAGCTTCTGTCCAATTGTCGTCATGCAGTTAATGGACAACAATTGAAACCACTAAAGGGAATAGTTTGAGTATACGCTCTCACACACACACAGAAGAAAAACAGCGTTTCCCTTTCTCTCTCTCTTCCTTCTTTTGTGTTTCATTTCTTTTTAGTAACAATTCCAAATGGCTCATTTTCATCACAGCTCTTATCGCTCATTCAATTTTCTTATATTGGCTATTTTGGACGAGGCTTTTTATGCACCCGAAGATGCGCTACGTAATCAAATGCAGGGTAAGGAACGAGTACTGCAATGATGCTGCCTTCGTTTTACTGAATCCATTTCAAAGGAAGTCTGATTGACTTACGGTAATAAATGGAATTTGACTTCAGAATTTCTTTTCTGAGACTGGCCTAATGTACTGCAGTGCCAATTCTGTTGTTTATATAAAGGAGGGGGGGTGGAAAATGTGATTAAACAATTAAAAGTTTGCAATCTTGCGAAGACCCCTCCCTGCAAAAAGAGTGAAAATGTCACCGCAGAAAATCTCCACTAGCACATTCTTATGAGTGATGCAATAAATAAAAGAATGAGCCAACTAACCCCGTCATTAAGTGAGGATAAGCGGATCGGGCAAAGGACGGATCATATGAAACGGAGACTTAATTACCTCCGTGACACACGATGATTTTTCTGCGTTGAAGCAGCACAGAGATTGATTTTGAACGAACAAGCCAACTTGATCCAGCGAAACTTCCTATTTTCATTCGTTATTGGCTAAAATAAAAATAAAATAAGTACGTAACAATTACGCCACGCAGTTTTGACAGACTGAGGAAATTGTAAAAGTCGTGCTGCCACACTTGTGCAAACTTTTCAAACATAAGTTGCGTTCAAGATCGGCAGTGTATTTGTGTAGTTGCTATTTTCACGGCTTTACATTGGCTAAAATACAGATCAAATTAAATGCGGACTGACAATTAGTATCGGTTTGTAAAAAATAAATAAATAAATTGAAATTTGGTCATACGACGTTTCCACTGGACACGATTATATGTACATATTGCATGTATGTATGTATACCTTGCCATCAGCACTCCAATTTATTTAAACACATTTCATAGATCTTTTCTCTCTTTGAAACCATTTTATGCACTCAAACGCTCTCATCTTAACCGAGAAGGATGGAGCCCATTATTTTTAAGTCATGAAGCATCCCGGGGTGGCCAAACTGGACAGTGTTCACCGATAAAAATCTGTGCTCAGAATCTTGGACCATCTTCATCCTCTAAAAGCCTCTTAACAAGATCAGTCATTGAGTCATCAACTTTGTGAAAAGCAATTAATAGCAGAGGCCTGAATGGCATGCAGCTTGGCAATGTTGCCACGCTTGTAACAAGCTAAGCGAGGTACATCAATGAAAGGATGAATGAATAAAGGAGTGACTGAATGCTTTTTGTTCCCCCCTCAAACATGTAATGTGAAAATAGATATCAAATTAGCATCCAAAGACAAAGAAGCAAACAAAAATACAACCCAACGTTTTCAAAAAGGAGTTTAAAGAAGCAGAATCGTTTTTAGTCCAATGTCGTCTCCACCGTTTTGTTGGAACTGATATAAGCTGCATGAAATTAATAATGATGATAATGATCTAATATTTGAATATACGACCAACGATGATCTCTAAATACAAAGAATATTCAAAACGACTTTCAAAAGAAGGCTTATAGAATGTTTGATTTTGGAAAAGAAAATGCTTCATTTGATGCGGTCATTTATTTTGAATACATGCCGTATATTGCAAATGGTTCTCCCTAGTACTAAACGGACCAAGCTGCCGTTAACTTCCACCACTGTCAAAAGCCATCTGGCCCTTTTTCTGCATCATCTTTCTCATCAAATAGAAAAGGCTCGATCTCGTCTGAACCGGGGCTGAGTCCGCAGTACCTGAGGCATAGTCGCGTCGTTCGAAAATACAAATCTTTTGAGTGAACGTTACTCAACACTTTCTTAAGCGATTCCTTCTTCTCTCGGTTCATCTCCGCTCAACCGCTCGCTGTCGGCTGGAAGCGGAAACAGAAAAATCCACAAATCAAAATGACGTTGAGCGTGACGTGATGCCGTCCTCCACGGTGGAATAAAGACCCCTGTCGGAAATTAACGATTCGGTGAACGAAACATTTCCAACGGGCCTTTGAATTGAATTGATTCTAATGATTGAGTGTCGTGCCCATCACGACCGAGGCAATGGTCGGGGCGTGGAGCGATGTACGAGCTCAGAGAAGTCAGGTCAGGTGAGATCATTTCAAGACAAATGAAATGAACTCAAAAGTGTTCGGAGAGCCAACGAAGGGAAGCCAGACTTGGAGTTGAAGTGACGTGCTTTCTCCTGACAGCTGCAGGTCGCATGCACGTCCGATATCATGCACTGTGCACCGACTGCCCTGATTTGAATACAAATGAGGGATGCCACTACAATTAGCGGTCAAAAGGCTACTTTCGTCCCACCGCAGCGCAAACGCTCCGTCACGCCCAATTTTACCTATCAAAACAAACATCAGACTGCATTTTGTGCTCACTTGGCTGGAACAAAAAGTGTCATGAACAACTGCTAAACTCTTGTTTTACAGCGTTCCGAGAGAAACGGTTACACTTTGAAGTATGGTCGTAAAAATAATATATAAGAGAAAGTTAATGAGCGTTTAAGAAGACAAATGAGACAATTCAAGCAAATGGGGAGCGACTCATGATATCGTGGGGATTCAATTTCAGAAATTCCAACCTTGGGACTCATTAAGGTCATATTTTCTCCTCAGTGTGCACGTGCTCTGGCATGCAGGAGAAGAGTATTACTTGAATTCAGAAACGTGACCCGAAAAGTCAACAAGGCTCTTCATGTGGAGAAAATGTTTGCAAAATCAGTCGCCCCAGCTTCATTGGTCATGAGTGAGGAAGCGCAACATGTTTGCGTTCTTTTAATTCAGTAAATAATTGTTTAATATGTCGCTTCTCAACTTAACTCGTTTTTGTTTACATAAACTCATAAAAAAGAAGCAGTTCATAAACACTAGGTGGCAGAAGCATTTGTTTGCAGGTGGGCATGTCAGTAATTTTCACCGATCCGTCATTTGCCAGCGGCCGGGCCGCCCGTTCGTCATTCTCAATGCGTCTCTTTTTTTTTTTTCAAGCCAAACCAAAACTCCAAGGACACTCCGTCATCGTTATTTGAACCACGCATCCATGCAGCAACGCGGCGGCGACAGCCAATCAGCATCAAGAACGTACTACTTCGCACATCACACGTATTTGCGGCAAAGAACCAAACCTCGCACTGATTATGAAACACCGTGAAGAAAACAAAACTATTCCATAGTCTTTATTTTTCAAATATTAGACTCATCCAAAGATTGGCGATTTCTGTTGCCATGGCAAGCAATGGAATGTAATCCGAATTCCCCGCTGCGTTCGAGATGTCCTCTTCGTCTTCTGATGAGTCATGGTCATACTCTTGCTTCTTTTTTGCCGCCTACGTAGTTCTAGATGTCGTTCTGCTCCACCTGATTGCCTTCATCCTTGTATGAGCCACCATCGTCCTCCTCACTGCCACTCCCGGAATCCTCCAGCCCTGAAAAAACATTTCCCTCACTTCCTTTCTCTTCCCCGTCGCAAAATTTGACGCTGAAGATCTCGTCGCGCTCGTTATCTTTGGCGACCCGCTTGGTTTCGATGTACCATTCAAAATAAGTCGTTTCATAATTTTCCTGAACTTATAAATTGCTTTTATTTTGAACGGCTTGACTTAGACCAGTGCTTCTCAATTATTTTCTGTTACGCCCCCTCCAGCAAGAAGAAAACAATTTGCGCATGTTCCCCACGGTCACACACGCTCCCCGCTCAGCATCGCACCGTGCCCCCCCCCCCCCAGCGGTGCCCGCCACAAGCACTGGTCTAATGGTAAAATGATCTTAATATCGTTTCATTTAGCAGATATGTTATTTGTTTGTTTTCACAACCGAGTTCTTAGTTTTGACAAAATAAATGTTCTCCAAATTACTTCTTTTTTTTCAGTTTTATTTCTTTCGAAGAAACTAAAGTCTGCTGCTTTATGCAATGTGAGGTTAAGGAACAAAAACTGTTAATTCGCAAAGCTACTCAGCAAAGAAAAATAATGATGTTGAGCCTTGCGTGACGTGATCGGCTGGCGTTAAAAGAATGGTTGAAATGTAAAATGGAATTTGTTCGATAAATTTGGGTCGAGAACGTAACGTATGCGTCGAGGTGTATGCCGCATTTGCACAGACGCGAACTTACAATTCAAATCAGGCCCGAAGTCGGGAAAGACTGGATGTGAGCTCAGCTGTGTGAGGAAGCACAGTGGGAGCTTTGGTACAGTTAATGAAGGGTTATTTCCAAGTCTTTAAGAATCCTATCCGGCCTGAGGTCTCACATCATCTCCGCCCAGACTCCCCAGGGAGCGTTCATTCTGTTGGTGGAACATAACAATGAGAGAAATTAAAAGCTCAAGCTCAGACCTCCCAAAGCCTGACATTTATGACATTGAGAGAGAAAAATTAAGCACAGGAAGGGAATATTGTGAGTGAATGTTGGAAATTTTAATGATATTAACAGACAAAAAGAAGCCCAGAGGCAAAGCTCATAGTGCTGAACAGAGGGTATTGTTTGGAATGAACAATTAGCATACATTTCTTTTTGGCTTTCATTTGCCTTAATACGCTGGATAATTTGCTGTGACTGACAGCGTCAGAGGATTTATTCAATAATGGATGCACGAAACAAAATGTGGAAGAGAAACATCAAACAATTGCTAAGGAGTGACAAACTCTTCACAAAAGTATAGCGCCTCCTCTCTGCACCTCGAGCAACCCAGAGGAGATAAAGTGGCGGTCCAAGACAGCCTTTGTGATGTTATTTCATCAATTATTCTCATCAATTAAACTGGTGACATAACATGCCTTCTGACGCCACGGGAGGCTCATTATCACCGTGGCCTTGCCGCCGTGTAGCCGCGGTCAGCAAAGTCTTGCCAAGTGTTGATATTGCCGCACAGAAGGTTGTGAGGAAGGAAGGCGCATGCTTGTTGTGGTCGCTGGTTATTCATTTCTTTATTACTTGGCCTGCGATTGGCTGGCAACCAAATCTCACCCAAAGTCAGCGGGGATAGGCTCCAGTTTGACCAATGAAGAACAAAAATTATAAAATGTCTGTAAAAAGACGTTGTTTTTCTTAAGAAATGATATTTAACATTCCAAGCCAGCCCCCTGTCATTTTCTAATATTAGTTTGAACCCTCACCCTTTGTCCAGCTCCCGGAGGGCCACTGGCCAGGTGTTGGAGGAGGTTACTAGGTCAGTTCCATGCTAGCGGCCAGAGCAGTGTGTGAAAAGAGGCAGAAATGGGTCAAAGTGAGAGATGATGGCAAATTGGAAGTGACACTGAACCAACGCCAACCCCGCCCCAGTGAAGCGTGGGGAAACATGTATGCACAGTGACGATTATTGAGGTAAGCCACAGCTGAAACGTTACGGTATTCATTTTGGCGGGAAGTTCCTTCATTATATTTCAAATCTGGGCTCATTTCCCAAATCTTTATTATCATTTTCCCATTAACATCCATTGTGATTTGTTATGCTAACATCTTCTCTATTCTACATTGGAAAAAGAAAGAATGGAATTCAACAGAATATGCCACCAACCCGCCGTTTGGGCGGAACGCAAGATTAGCAAATCAATCGGGTATTGACAGGCAAGTGACACCAATCAATAAGATCAAGTTCATGGCGAGTCTGACAGCGTGTGGGTGTGCATAATTGTGGTATTGTCATCCAAATGGTGAACGGGTCCACGCAATGACGGCTGAGTCGGCCGAGTTTCCGAGTCCTCGGTTTACCGCAAGAAAACAACTCGTATACAGGCGTGGATTTTAAGTAAATGATGACTTGATGTTTGCCAGAAAAGTTGGTGCCATGTGAATTCAAATCAGTATGACAATCTTTTACCCATTTGCTTTTTATCACACTTGTTTTGGCTCTTTTTCTTCTTCATAATCACAGCGCTGCGGAATCGTGACTAGCAGGTCCCCGGTTTGCTTAGAAACAGGAAAAATAAAAATAAGGTTTTGTCGCATTGATCATTATTTCCGTGGGAAGGAAAAAGCGGGAAAATAATCGCAGATCTCATGCAACAGTTTCCATTTCTGTGCAAGGAAAGCACGGCAGCCATCACTTTTTATTTCAGTTTACTGTAATGGAGCCGCATTCATCTCTCGTAGACGCTGCACCACAGGGCTGCACAGAAATGATTTGAGGGGTTCTGCCATCTCCCATTTGCATTCTTGGGGTTCCTTCCATCAGGCTTTGTGGGAGAAAAAAAAAGTATTTTTATTTATTTATTCCTCTCTTTTTTTTTAATATCAATAAATCCCTTTCGTTTGCATGTGGATGGCCATGAATGTCTAGCAGGGCTTCTCTAATTGCATCCCACAGGCTTGAAGACAGTACACATCATGGCTTTCCTCGCAAGGTTTTATTTTAGACCAAGGGAAATGTTTGTTTGTTTGTTTTTTTTTTTTATTTCTTGAAGCGTGGCTCTGAAATCAATCCACCATAAAGTGAACCTGCTTTTTTTTTTTAAAGACTATTTTCATGCATTCTGGTTTCTTTTTGGCTCGGTTTCTTTTGGATTTGGCGGCCTCAAGCCCCCCTTGATGCTAACAAAGGTAAAATGTTCTAATCCCCAGGGTTCTTGGTTGAATGAAGAGAAGAGAGTAACACAGGCCTGATTTTCTAAAGGTGCGCGCGTTCGGTAAAGAGGCTCAAACTTGATTGTGATCGAATAAAACGGGGCACAACCATGATGACGTCTGCTAAACGCCCGTCTCGTCAAGGCTGAGAGCGAGTGTTTGCGTGTCAATGAATTGTAGGCTTCAAACTAAAGTTGAACTACAGCGTGTGCGCCCTCCTTTAAAGGCGAAATGACACAGGATGGTCACGTACCTCGGGGAGAATTAAAGCAAACATCAGCCACTTGCCGCATTCCCCAAAACGATTAGAAATGAATTCATCTTACGTAACTCAATGTTGGTTTGCCCCTTCCGCAAACGCGTTATTTTGTCTTGCGCTGCTCTCCCATATTTTCTATGGTGAAAACAATCATAACACTTTCTAGAAGTCATTTACTCAACTCATCTGCATTTAGCAACACCCGCCGCCGCTGCATACAAAGTACATTCCATGGAGCGAAATTAAGACATATAACAACTACAAATAATATAACAAAGTAAAAAGGAAGACAGTAAAACGCACCAAAACAGTCACAGCCCCAAAAAATAACAAGTCTCATGCTGAGTCAAAAAGCAGTGGAAAATAAAATAATGATTTGTTGTTTTATGTGGTTGGATGGAGGAGTTGCCCTTCAGGCATGGAACAGTCATCGTCACAGTGCTACGGACTCGATGCTTTCCCTTTCCCAAAGCTACGAGTGCAGTCACCACTCACAAAACCAAAATAGCAGCAAGATCCATTGCTGATCATACACCGAGGCCATGCCGAAATCATCTTGAAGTATTAAAGGAACTGGCCGGCCAAGATGGACCATTTTTCACCAACACGCTGAGTTTATTTTGTTTCTTGATCAGGATGCTGCAATTACTTAGCATTTTCATTTTCATCCTTTCCTTTTGAAGAAATTAGGAAATAAGTGACGATTTGGAAAAAAAACACCTGCCTTTAATGAAGAATATGGCCACACCCCCTTTTTTCTCCCCGTGTCTCAGTGGGAGTCACGAAAGGGACCGATCACAAACGCTCTATTGGAAATTATTTTCCTTTCATTGCTTATAACGTCCAAAAACGGTGATCGAAAGACACTCTCCAGCCACTCCAATTTGTAACTGTCAGCTACTGCATGCTCCAAACAGGGTGGTGAAGCTTGGTTTTCTTCAACACAGACAGTCTGGTCAAGAGAAGTGGAAAAATGCTTCATCTATATTGTTTTCCCCGCACACGAGCAGATACGGTCGAAGACGTTTTCCACCCACATGCATGTCACTCGCATAACACTGAAAAATGCTGCAGGCGAGCGAAACCAACATACAGGATGTTTAGAAACATACATTTCCTCAGAGGTTTTGATGCTTCCTTTACCAACTCGTCGTTTGCAATGCATTCCAGCAGAGAAGGCCTTTCAGGCCTCGACCATCGACCACTGCAAGGAACACAAAATATTTGACTGCGAAACAGTGGCCCTGTCTTAGCTCCAACTAAGACCACCGCGTTCACCCGTTTTCTTGCTCCGTTGAAATTTAAGCTTCTGACAAAGAGGGAGAGAGAGAGAAGTCGGAGAGTCAAATCATCTTAACTGGATTATTGCTCTTGTAGCAGCCTGCTGTACAATTGCCTTTCTGTCTGGTAAACCAAGTAGCTCTAATTCAATTAGGCTCACATAAACATTTTCATGTGTAGCAAGTGAGCTGTGAAAGGGCAGCAATCGGGCTCAGGCAGCAGTTAGGAGAGAAGAGTTAGACCCGAATCTGCTAAAGGATGGAGGATGGGACAGGTTTGCAGTGCCGAAATTGGCCAGTAACAAATCGTACGAGAATGAATAGCTACTTTGTGAGATTCCAAGAGGGGCTGTATCTTTTATTTTTTTTTTGCTGTTACCCAAATACTACTTTTTCCCCAACCCATTTGGCAACATTTCATTATTTAACTGCAGTGAAGCTGCATAAGAGTCATCGATGTTCTGTCCTACTCGTAATAAATAATCCGTGGCCTCTTACTCTTTCTCCCTTCTGCTATCCTGCGGCTATTGTACGACTATAATGCATAGACTGTAAATTGTATCACATGAATACCATTTTTTTTTTAAAGCAACCCCATTCCCGCTAGTGATGGACGTAGACACTGCCCAGGCAGCAGCCAACAAGCAAGGTGATGGCGAGACGCTACGGAGAACGACTGAGATTCAGCTTCACCGTAGTCAGACTGCTAGTCGGAATCCAGGAATCGGACCCAAAGAAAACACATGCTGTATTCCACACGCATAATGCTCATTAAAATTCCGCTAATTTATTTCACAAAATGCGCAACGCAAAATAAAGCTGCCAAAAAAAAGCCAAAGCAGACGTGAAAGCATACAGCAAAGCACACAAACCGGCTTTATTAAACAGCTCTCCTCTTTGCAAAATAAGTACTTCCTTTGTGTTGAAGTGACATGCAAGGATAATTACCTGGGAAGTGTTGCCTCAGAGCTGCAGCTCCTGCGTGGTTTCCCAGCAAGGTCTTTTTTTTTTCTTTTCTTCCCTCGGCTCTTATACTCCTCCCATATTTCACTTGTTGTGAAGTCTTTATCGTGGCCCTACCGGAGTGACCGCCATTATATGTTTCTGTGTACTTCTCGGCAGAACCAGCATTCTTGTTGAATGATTTTAAGATGGTGAAGAAGGTGGCTGTGAGTTCTTACTTTAATAATAGATATCAAAATAAATAAATATCTCAATCTTTTCCAGAAAAAAAGGTTGGAATCCATCAGACTGTGATTATGTAATATGAATATCACCTCTGAACTGCAAACCTGAAAAATGATCAACATTTATGTGGCACTGATGGTGTTTAGATGCAAAGCTTGAAGTGTAAAAACTTGAAAGCGGTGCCTCGGAGTCAGCAACTTGTTACAACAGTTGTTTACTCAAACTTCAAATTCCAGAAATCAAGAAAGTCCTCGCCTTCCACAATGTTCTCAGAACTGAGTCGAAGAAAACCAAACAAGCGCCATGATCTCAGTTTGTCAGGCGGGATTCGGATTCTTCGGGTTCACTTGCCAATTCATGATTGCAAGAAACTGTTCAAGATTTCCTCATCAACTGATGAGCTGGACACAAAAAGTAGGAAGAAGACGAATCACCAGAGAATGATCCTAACCGACTCCGTGATCGACCTCCACACCGACATCCTCACTAGAAACCCGACCATGAAGCTGAGCTACTCTGCATTCTGTGCTCTGCTCTCGGCCTCCGATCGCAAGACATGACTATGCCAAAAACACGAAATCGGAGACGCAGGACGTGATGGAGTGGGAGCTGGCTGATGAGTCTCTGAACGGTCCCGACGGTACTCTGAAGGGAACCACGGTTGGCAGACTTGATGATGAAGACTCGCTTGCAGAAGTGTATGACGGCCACTGGTGGTTGGCCAAGACCATTGCCGTGGAAACCGAGCACCAAGACTTGAAAGTGAAGTTTCTACATCCCAGATGGTCCAACAAGCCACAAACAACAAGCCATAAAATCGAATACAAAGAATGAGAGCACACTGGTGATGTCAAATATGAAACATGATTTTGCGACAAGCTGCATGGACATTTCCCGTGAAAGTTCCAAGATGCAGTGCGTTGCCAAATTACTGGATGGTGACAGCGTGCTTCGTTGTGAACGACGATGGCATATTTGACTTTTCTCCTCGTACACTCTTATTCGCCCATTTACAAAGGTCAAGATGAAAGATGGCCGCTGCCATCTCATTGTGACACAGTAGCGCTAACTGCTGCTGTGAGATCATTAGGAAGGCTTCAACTTATGGTCCGTTTCAGGAACATAACGTGCGAGGAGACGTGCAGCCAGTCAAGAAAAGGGAAAATAGCAAGAAACCAGATAAAAGTTGACAGACTGACATCACAAATGACGTTCAAACTACATAAGTTTGTGTAAGCGCTAGTAGAGTTGAGCTTGCTAAACACCACGGGCCCCTTCATTTGCTTTAAAATTCAGTGTAGGGAAGGCGGACGCGGAACGGACTCGATGTAGTCCGAACGGGATAGCACCTGGACCTTTAGTTACCTCAATAGTGTGGATTTAATTGCAGATACACTTGCGAGGCCATTTTCAAGAGAAGCTAGGTTGTCCAACTTTCACTCAGTACTGTGTCAGTGTGTTTCTGGATATTATTTGTCCAGCTGTGGTGTCATAAATGATCGTATTATGAAGGGGATTTATTCAAGTCGGACTTCACTGAAGGCCGACGTGTGAAGTGATGAGTGGTGATCTGAGCTCACAGGAGGGGGGCCTACCAGTAGAAGGTCTTTAAAAAAGTATGAATATTAACTATAGAACAAATCAGCCTCACAGATCAACAAATTCAGATGACTGAACGTCCAAGGGCTATAGAGACATCACAGCCGAATTAATTTTACAAAGCCGTGCAGCGAGATCAGGCGGGTTGGCATGTCTGCTGATCACATACAGTACAAGCCGAAGAGGCAGGCTGGTATTCCGTCTTGGGGACCGCACATCACAGAAACATGCCAGATCTGAAATTCCTGTCATGCTGAATGGAGTACTGAAGTTGAAACTTAAAAAGGTGTGATGACAAAGGATGTAATCAATGATTGAGGGAAGTTGTAAGCAAGGAAAAGCCTTTGATGGCAACTGTTCTTCATTTTGGATTTGTTTCATTCACTTCACAGAAAATTGTGCTGGTGTGACTCTTGACCTTGTTGTGTTGGCGATCACACCACAAAAGATGAATCGAGAAAAGCATTGTGGAAGGAACTGAAGCGCAGAAACGGCGGCGTCTTGCGGGGATGAGAACGACATTGACATGTTTGGCATCATGCCATCTGTGTGAACGTTGACCTTCTGTCTTTGGTTGCTGCAAATAATAATTCTGCGTTAAAAATAGAGTCGTTGGAGTTACTGAGTTTTGGGATAAATGTGACTCCGTTCTCAAAACCGCAATATTTTAGAATCCAAGAGGTCTCGCCGAGCCTGAAATGTTTCATGGCTTATTTTCACCGATTCCTCAAGGTACAGACACCTGAGGGATGATCCTGAGCCTCCATTGATTGGAAAGGTCCGCTATTAGTTTCTTTATGACAGGACTGGGGCAGCTGGGCTACCGCGCTCAAGAATTATTGAGGTTTATTTTGCCGCCTGAATGGTAGCGCCAAGTCTGGGGGTGACTAAAAGCATTACGCAGAGATGACAACCATTATGGATTGAGCGCATTTTATGAAGGAAATGCTAACTGGTTGCGGCCGTAGTACGGAATATTAAAAAAAAAATACTGCTTCACATAATTGCGCAAACGGGTTGGAAACGAGCAAAAAGAGTTCATATATTATGACAATGTCTCGTATGTGTGACAAAACGCCAATTGCAGACGTTCCGTGTTTGCAGAGATAGGCATTTGACCGTATTTTGCCGTCCATCTATGATCTAGGCACCCGTCCGTCATTGTTTGATCAGTGTCCCCGTCCATTTTTGTCCTTTGAAAGCGCTTGCATCCTTGCATTTCAGTTCAAACTCTTGTTGTCACATGAGGCAAATTCCCAGATGAGCTCGGACCGGGGTCGCACTGTACAAATGGCGGAATTTATTGCGCTTCATCCCTTTGCTCAAATTAAACGTAACGACAGCAACCAATACACACAACAACATTACAAGATTTTATTCTGCTCCGAGTGCAAATAATTAGCCTTATATACGGGCAGTACTTGACCCGGTTCAGGATGATTTAAGGGATGGATGAAAACCCACTTCCGATTTTGCTTAAGCGGTCTTGTTTTAAAACTTCTCGTCCTTCGTCCAAAACATGGATGTCCGTTCTGGATGGACCGAAGGATCGTCCCGTCCCTGGGTCGTAATGCCCATCCCTGGATTTTATTCATGTCAGAAATCTGCTGCAGCCAATCCCAGCCGACTACGGGCAAAAGGCGCACTACACTATGAACTGGTCGCCAGCCATTCGCAGGACACACACACACACCGTCACTGAGTGGGAACGGATCCCACGCTGCCGGTACACATTAAGACGAGGCCAGTGTAAGTAGACAGCATTTAAAAATGTAATTAAATATCTTATTTGATTCCAATGATTGGGGAAATCCGGAGTCTTTTCACGCAAATCTATGTGCCCTCTTTCAAATTCAAGTCGTGGCCCGTACTCGATGGTAGTTAGGTTTTCCACTTAAATAAATGAATGCTCCAGAAATCGACACCACACTTTTCAACTTGGGGAAAAATGGTTACTTACTGTAATTAAAGCGTTAACCTTTGAGTGTATTGAATTTCTTAAAAGGGACATAATGTGGAAAATTGACTTCCTGTACATAAATAAAGTGCCTGCCCATCAATCAAATATGAAATTAATTAATCACAAAAAACAACTTTTATGTATTGAATTCTGAAAATGTGAGCCGTCACTAAGATACATAACAGCAGGTTTATTTACATATTAACTACCTGGCAAGTTTCTCAGCTGATTTTGATATATATGATGATTAATATTATTATTTTTTGCTCTTGAAAATAAGGCCTTATGTGGAAAAAGCTGAATTTAGGACATTTTATTTCCAACAATATAATAATAGATGCTCGCCTAGTTATCAGTTCTGCCTCACATTTCAGAGGTGCCGGGTTCAGTCCCGAACTCCGGGCTTCCTGTGTGGAGTTCGCATGTTCTCCCCGTGCCTGTGTGGGTTTCCTCCGGGTACTCCGGGTTCCTCCCACATTCCAGCTACTTGGTCGACCTCAAGTAAAGGGCACCTTGGAATTTTTTACGTTTTGTAAAAAAAAAAAAAAAAACGCACAGTAGGTCTCGTTTAATGAAGGTGAGCTGAAAACAATTAACAGCAAATCCAAGTGGTGCATGATCGTATCAAACAACAGTTGGTAACTTGCTTTTTGTTTGTCAAGGACAATTACTGGCTTGACGCTGGAGCTTGTGAGCGCCACAATTTTCATCAGCACGAGTACCTGCACAGTCATTAATCTGAAGCCTTTTAGTAGTTATTGTTCATGTTGGCATGGAACAAGTCTGGGAGACTTTTGCTGAATCAGGACAATCATAATGCTTGCTTAAGCATTAACAACAGCACAAGTGGGAAGAATCTCCAAGTCAGCAGCAATACCAGTTTTGCACGTAACTTTATTGTTTCAACTATTTGATTTCACCTTCCGAGGCGGATGGATGGAATAGGTGCAACCTCGTAATTCTAGCCAATCAGCAAACTCACGAGAAAGATCGTCAAAGTTTGCAAATTGGATGCGCCAAAGGTTAAGATACAAGCTTTGGATGGATAATGTCTGAGGACGAATTTTCCACATCTCCCTCACGGATCTGATTTTGAAGGTTCGTAAAAGTCCGACTTGATCTGTTGGGCCGGTCGTATGTGACAATGTTGAGCCCATCAGCCTCCAAATGATCTTCTCCTTTTCAAGCAAGCCCTCACACACACACACACACACAAGGCTAATTCAATTTTCTGCTTGTCAATAATTAGGATTTATTATATCATCTCCACCAATTGACCGGCAATCTGTTCAGGTTGTACACTTCCTCTTGCCCCGTGCCAGATGTTGGACAACTGCGACCTACAACGCCACACGGTATAAGCGAGGTGGAAAATATAAAAAAAGAGCTACGCCATCGAAAAAGACAGCACAAACACTCTCAGCTGACACCGAACAGCAACAAATTGCGCTTTGCAATGCATCAGGTACTTAGTTTGGTCTCTGGAGTCACTAACAATCTCACTAAATTATTCTCTAATGGGGCCGCAGTGGAAATGAAACGCCAAGTTTGCCAGGTTTACCGCGTTAAATGTCTCCTCAATTCATTGAGTCGTCGAAGCGATCGTGTGAGGCTTTGCCTTCCCTCCTCATGGTTTAGAGCAGGGGTGGGCAAACTTTTTGATTGGCGGGCCACAATGGGCTCTAAAATTTGACAGAGGGGCCGGACCAGGAGCAGATGTGTTTTGGTGACCTCACCTCATCTGAGAAAAAAAAAATACTTAAAATTGTAAATGAAAGTGAACAAAAGCATTACAACAAAATTTGTCTTTGAAAAACCACAGTATTTAGAAAATAAAACATGAGCAAGGTTTATTCGTTTTTTGTTTTTTTTCCAAGTTTGGCGGGCCGGATTAAAATGTTTAATGGGCCGCATGTGGCCCCCGGGCCGTTGTTTGCCCACGCCTGGTTTAGAGTATCTTGCGCAACAGTACTGAGAAAACGTTGTACTCTCGGCTTGAAAAGGGTACCCAGTATCACATAAAAAAAAACAAATAAAAGTGCTGCAAGATTAATAATTTGTGATGTTTGACCCCTTTGTGGGAAAAGCTTTGATTAGTGTTTGGCAAGCAGTTTAAACCATTTTTTTCAGGCTCCTAACCATTTAAAAAGCAGAGGCAAGGTAAATAAAAGAGAATGATGGTTGTGGTGGCGGGATATTGCTGTTCTCATTCAGCACAACACCTTAAAACATCAGAAAGTGAGAAAGGGCAAAATAACCAGACGATTTTTTTTTTTTTTTGTCCCAAGGACACTTCTCAAGCTAAGGAAAATACTGTGGAGAATTCAAATTTGTGTTTTGCACTGTGCTGAAAGATTGTCCACATCGTGGTGAGCATTCCAAAAAATATATAAGAGCAAAATCACGATGGTCTTTCTTCTCCTACTCTCTGCGAAAGATTCTTACATAACGTGTCGGGTAACGGCAGATGTCGAAGCAAGTTATTAACATTAAAACCCAAATGGAAAGAAAAGAAGCGGCCCCGATTGTAAAGTTAATGTGGCATGGACTCGTTTGAATCTCTCATCGCTATCTCGGTAGATCACTTTAATTAGCCGACGTGTTAATTGACTGCACATCCTTGGCTGTGATGCGTCAACATGAGACGTCGTCAATGACAGCCTCCTCCAGGCATGGCACCATTCACTCACACCAACGCGGAGATGTGATGCGAAGAATGACTGCACGTTTTTGAGCAGCCGCGCGTGGCCCTGTTTGCAAAGGCAACTCAGCAAATATCCGTGCTTGATCCCGGACATGATGCACCAAATCATGATGCTTCTAAAGCGCGAGGTTTTGGAAGAGCTGGATTATTTGCAGAGATGGGCATTCCGTCCGTCCCCGGGATGGAACGGCCCAGGCATCCATCCGGCCCATTTAGGTGACGCGAGACGAGAGGGTTGAAAAAAAGGACGCACTAAGCAAGGATGGAAGGGAGTTTTCGTCCGTTCCTTTAATCGACCCGAATCGGTTCAAGTAGCCACGGACGCCCATTTCACGACCTGCCACTCGTCTCGTGCGTGTTCACTGTGTTTGTATGTGGAAGATAGTGACTAAAAATAGTGAAAAAAATAGAAAAGAAAAAAAAATCATGCTGACATTTATACCGATGGAACATTTAAATGAATACTTAATTAAATAAGCTGCAAACTCCATCAAGAGATGTTCCAAAGGACATTTGAAGTGTGTTCTTGTGTCCGTTAAGTGTTCTCATTTTTTTTTTCAATTGTAGTTAGATTAGTAACCCACAGAATTCAAATTGTAGGGAGAAAAGAAAGAGCCGACTCACATTGCCACTGATAGAGAACTTGTGGAGTTATGAATGAACGTACGCATTGATTCTGTCTCTGTTATCTTTTGAAACGATTGCGAATGTCCCAATTTCCTGAATCTATGCAAACCAGCTTTGTCCCTGGTTGCACGTGCGACCGCGCGAATATCAATGACGGAGGAGGATTATTGGACCTTGTTGACACATGACAACAAGGAAGAGGCCGGGAAAAAAAGTGAGACGGAGGTGAAGACAAAGGAGAGAAAACAGCATGTCAAATTGCATCACTCTGGTCTGACATTAGTATGTTCTCATCGCCTGGCTGCTCTCCCTCGATTGCCAAGGGACGTCAACATTACAAGGCATCTCACTTAGCTCTGGGGGGGAAAAAGGTGGAAAAGGTCACGATGCACAGAAAGCCTCAGAAGTCTCAAAGTTCAACATTCCATGAAGTCAATCCAAAAGAATGTCACGTGATGCTCGTCTCTAGGAGTGCGGAGGAAAAGGAAAACAAAAAACAAAAACAAGTCAAGCAATGTAGCTGACTTAATTGATGAGTGCTTATGATTATGCATGTTATGTCTTCAAGAGACATTAATATTTCACAATTTTGTGTTTTTCAAAAACGTGAACATTTCCTCAGATAAAAGTGTTAGAGTAAGAACTCTTCTTTTTGTGGATCGTTTTCGAATTCGTTGACGTTAGCGCATCTGTTTTTAATAGTGGATCTTTGACGTATTTCACCTCCAAAGAAAAAGAGAGAGAAGATATTGTCGTATTTGCAAAAGCGTAGTTTATGACGTGGTAAACGTACTCCAAAAGACTTGAGCCTTGGAAGACTTTCGTCTTTGTGAGTGTTTCTAAATTCATAAACATTTATTTCAGGTCAAGTGTGTACTTTATTTTGAACACAGTTATGTGGAAATGTGTTGTTTCATCAGCCTGACTGCTCATGTACAGACCTGCTCGGTATTAGTCTACTCCATGTTTGTTTGTTCTTGTTGCAGTTATATAATAAAATATTTACAAATATACCTTACAATTGTTGTGTGTAAGGACAAGAGAACTTCATAAAAGCAAGAAAAGTACGCCTTGTCTACGGAGTTTTCTTCATTAGTTCACTGGCTGTCTAGCCGCACCTAGGCACGTGTCGCGAGAACATCACAATGCACAAACCTCTAAATCCAAACAGGATTTCTTCTATTACCGTGCTCACCATGCTCGGCACCTTACAAGAAATACGGCAAAATGAGCACGTTAGCTTTGGCGATAACTTGTCTTGCATGCTGGAATTCCACGCTGCACATGCACATGGCATCAAAGATTGGAGTGGCTTTATGGAAATTAATAACCTGTGTGCAGTGTTGAAGCAGGTGCATTTGGTCCTGATGAGATGGCTTTTTGAACGCACAAAGAAGATTTTTAACATTATGTGACGTTTTAAGTGCGATCCGTCACCTAGATTTATAAGCGTTAGATCATTTTGCGCTGACTTGGTTTTGTCGAGGTTGATGGCAATCGGTGAATCTGCGCTTTGGAATTTTGGTGTGTTATGGGCAAAGGTAGAAAGCAATAGCGGGCCTGCTGAACAGTAAATGGAGTCTTCGTGCTTGCTTTCTGGTCACAGACAAAAAAAAAAGAAAGAAAAAGGAACAAGTGAAACAAATTTGTAGACTAATTAGAGAGAGGGGAGGAAGGAGAGCTTGAGCGATGAGGGAGATAAGGTCCGCTGGAAGACTGCATTATTCATTATATTCTATTTTTTCCTCCTCTCTCTTCTTTCAGAGCAGAGGGCCACCAGGACCGCAGGAGAGGATAGAAGCCACTCCATAATGTATTTGCATCAGTCATTTAGGAGGAGGGGTGTGATGAGTTGGTAAAAAGTGAGTGGTAACAAGCTGCCTAACTGCAAGCCTCATCATCATCACCGCCCTGACAAAGCCGCGTTTGGAAATGTTTTCTATAAATGGGGCAGAATGCTCCTTAATGGGGATGCCTTATTATCTTGCTTGCCTCCCTGCTGTGATGTCGAGGCTGAGGAAAAAAAAAAAAAACAGCCGAGCTCCAACGGGGGGTGTGCCAATTTGTTGTAAATCTCATCACAAAAAAAAAGCCACACAAATTACTACAAAATCTTTTAGGGGGTGAGCGTTTTAGTACTGATGTCATTTTTACATGCCAACTTTTTAGATAAATGCCAATGTTAATGTGGATCAAGCTTCCCTTGAACACCAAACAGCAGTGTACAACTGTTTTTGTTTATTTTTTTTGCCTCTGCCTCAATCAGTTCTACAAAATGAACATCCTCTACCCCAAAGGTATCTTGGGCAATTTAATCTTGAAGGAACATTTCGTTTGGAGCGACCCATGATACTCACAACAACTGCAAGCACTTTCATAAATTCCTCAAGAGCTTCTGTCATGATTTGTGTTGCTCGATTTTGTTTCCATATTTAGTTTCATGTTTTCCGTGTGTTCCTTTTGTCGATGTTTAACAAGTTAGCTCATTGGATGCACCTGTGTTTGTCATCGCGTTCCCGAGTGTTAGCCAATCAGCTGCCTCCACACCTTTGCGCCTTGACCAGGTGTTCCTCGTTGTCTCGTTAATTTGTTTGTATTTAGTGAGCTGTTTCCTTTCCGTACTTGCACTCTGCCCTTCGTCAGTGCCACGTTGGGCTGTCGTTTTTTGTCTGCTGTCAAGTTTTTGTTGACTTATGTTGGTCCTAGTTGTGTGGCTTTTTTTTTTTGCTGTTCATTTTGTATTTTTGATTGATGAGGTTGTTGTTCAACTTTTCTTTTCGTAGGAAATTAAACAGTTTTTTTTTTAACAAACACTTTCTTCTGTACATTTGGGTCCTCCTCCACGACATAACTTGACAGCTTTATGTCATAAATGGGAACACGCACGCACACACCCACACACGTACATGTTTTCCCAATGCACTGCTTCTTTTTTTTTTTCCTGCATGACATTTCAGCTTTCAAATACCACTCACTAGTGCCCTTCGTGTTCTCAAGGGGGATTTGAGAACACCCATCACACACAGTTGGCTCGACTGATGACTTGTCAGATCTGACTGACCTGCCTCTGCATGACTTCCCGTATCTTTAAAGATGACTACATTTAAATCCAGAGTCTGTTTGCAAAGGGGAGTGCCATTGGCACAACACGTTAATTCAAATCGGGTTGTGGAAATGTGATGTCATTGTTCACCTTGTTCACAATGTTTTGGTATTTAAAAAAAAAAAAATCATTTCAAGAGATCACACGGAACGGAGGCAGAAAGGGATGCTCACCGTGCAATAAAACGTGATTTCTGACGGTCTGGGGTCACTCAAACCCAAAGTTGCATTGCAAAGAATTAATTTCGCATTATTTAAAGCAAATGATCGCAATTCCTGTTCTGTCGAGTGCCTAGCCACACTGTCACGAGAGAAAACTTAGTTCACTTTGTAGAAACATTAAAATTGTGTAAGGTCGCATTACGTGTTCAATGTTTCCCACTCGGCATTGCAGCCTCGTCATTCTGCAACGGTGGTTCTATGATAACTGGTCCTTCATCTTCTGTTTTAATTGTTGCGCATCCCACCAGAAACCCCTCGCGGAGAACAAAAAGTGACCGCCGGTGACGTCATTTTATCAAAGTCTCAGTCGGCTGTCACAATACATCCGCTTTATGGTATTGGTATAAAATGCAATAAAAAAAAATAAAAAAAACCTCTAATGTCAACACGATTCCGCTTCACATCTCCGAGAGTGAGTGAGTGGACCTTCCTCGATGCAAATTTAAGACAATTGGGATGCTCCTTAATGAAGCGCCATGAGAACAACTTCAGGGTTGCAGTTGAAGCATTGCAGAGCGAACAGCCAGGAGCGTTGCAATTAAGAGAAACGAGATCCAAGCTACGTTTCACACAAGTGACGCTGCACGCGTAAAGATTTTTTTAAAGCGATTGCGCCTGCCTTGTTCGAGCAGCGCCACATAGTGGGGGGAGTAACAATTACAATGCAGACGACAACAAGCGCATCCGGTGTCATATTGAATGCTAACAAAGCAATGTTCATTTTTTTATTGTTAGTGATAGTTTTTTGTTTGAAAAGAATCTGAAATATACAAGAATAGTAAGTAAGTAGGTGAATAATTATTTTTTTATTTTCAGTTCCGATGAACTGAAAGTTTCTTTTTTTTCTTGGCTAGTGTTGTTATAGTTTTGGAATTTTAATTATAGTCAGTTATTATTTTGTTTTGAGTTTTTTTTTCATTTATTTGTTTCCAAGACAACATTCATAGTTTTGATTAGTTTTAGTTTTTTAGTTTAAATTTAGTTAGTTTTAGTTTTTAAAGAAAACTTTTTCCTTGCGTGCAAGATTAGGAAAACACCTTCTACAGTTATAATTCAACAGAAATATGACTTAAAAAATTATAACACATGTTACAGTTTAACAGTCCACGTACTTTGAATGCCAATAAGTGCAGTGCACGATACTGCTTCTAAAGGTTTTTACGAATTAAATAAAGCTAGGATGCCTTGTTGACATTTTACAACGTGGTTTGTGGTTTTTGTTTTATTAAGGAAAATGTTTTGGGGGTTTTTCAATCTTAGTTTTAATGCTCTCTTTATTTTTCGTTAACTCAAATAACTTTCTTCTTGGCTTGAGTCAGTCCTAAAACAGGAACCGTGACGATCTACTGTAACTCAATCAATCTCAACATTTGAGATCGAATGAATCTGCTCAAACTACGACAGTCGGGTCAAAAGAAAGACCGAAATATACAAGACAATATTCCTTCCAGGGATGACGATTTTGCAAAGTATAAAGACTGATATGAAAGATGTACTTTATTAATACTGTGAATTCACTTATGCCAATCGGTAATCCCCGGCCAATGTGCTGCGGACCGGTTTGGACCGGGCTGCACAGATAAAAGATAAAAACACTTGCAGGTGCATGTCAAAATGCTAATTGTCTTCGTCGCATTACGCTAAAGTTAAACCACAAGCTAGCTAAAAGAGAAAAAAAATATATCAGGTACAAAGCCCGCTCTGCACAACATTTGGCCAGCACACACACACACACACACACACACTAGTGAGAGAATATTCAATTGGAGATAAGCAATGTTCACAGTGTATGATGTGCTGAACAAGTCCCTCATCAGAACCGCGCAGGCGGCTAAATTATGGCAGAAACAAACGCCCCAATCACTTTAAGTGTGTAATTAAATAACCAATACGGTTGACAAAAGTCTCAGCAGTGCAATTAGGAGCCCAAAACAATCTAATCAAATAGGCAGTGAAAAAAAAAAAAGCACTCCGGGTTAAAGTGACTGATCCTCGCTGCAGCCATGCAGTCCTCCTTATTAGCCCGACACTTATCTTAACTTAACGACAGCTGGAGACAAGACAGCGGACTTCGTGGTTAATCTCCTCATCTTTGGAACTCCGTTCATCAACATAACAGGCAGATGGTGATGAAGATGAAGTAGCTTAGCTCTCTTGATGATAATCCTGTCGCCGGGCATCATTTTCCACGAAAGGGAGAGAAATACTTTGAAATGATCGCCTCGGTGGTCAAGATAATAATTAAAGATCTTAAGCTTCCGGGCATTGGCACCAAGTGCAGCTCGGCAAGTAGCACACACTCACTCCAACACATGTCCATGTGCACACCAACGTGTTCCGCTCACATCGCCTCAGTCTTGACTGCGGGTAAAAAAACAAGTTCAGGCAGCATGTCATAATCAGCTGAGACAAGCCTGAATATGACATATTTTTTTTTCCAAATGGAATAAAGCAAGAGAAGAAAACCACAACAAGGCATTAAAAATGCGAAAGCACCGAGAGGACAAAGGGCCCTTCGCCATGAAGCTCCATTCATTTTGTGGCTTCATTTTCTGTCCTATGGGAGCTCTCCTGCGTTCGGGGGATTTGTGCTGTCATCTTTTCACTGTTTGCTGTTTTTTACGTGTCATGTCGTCGGACTGCCAGTTTCCAGGCTCAAATGTTTACATCCCCCTCCCATGGTCAGTCTCAAGGAAATATTTAGGATTGAAGAGACGTACGTAATGCAGAAAAAATAAACGTCTACTTTCATGTTACGTGTGAAATGAAAAAAAAAAAGATAATAAATAAAGACATTTTGTCCAAAGACTCATCCGGCATTCACATTTTGGTGCAAGTAAGTGAATTATTGAACCTCCGTCTGGCTATACTGCAGATCAGGTTAAACGCCATCAACCAAAGATATATATATATTTTTTTTTAGTTATGTAAAGAGTGAAAGCGAGAAATTATTTCAGTATTCCCCACTGCTCATTTGAGCAATTACTACACAACTAATCAAGGGAGCAAAGCCATTCTAGCTGAAATATGGAATGGAAAAAAAATCTTTCTCTCACAAACGAAAGGGTTCATGGTAGATTGAGCAATAATTTATGAGTCCCTCCCCCAAATCAATTAATTTGGAAGAAAAAAAAAAACCTCACTTCGGCAGGATTGGGAATGAATCATGCATTAGCATCTCGCAAATACATCACAGCAATATCTCCCTACTCCAGCTATAATTCACGAGGAACTAAATCTGAAATTTTACAGCGCTTGGCCTCCGAGTCGCCCACTGAACTGGACTTAAATGGCTATATTCGGAAAATGTCACGCAAATGGGTAGCCCACCACAGCAGAGAAAAGGGGGGGGGGGCTTTTCGTGCGGAACTGCCGTGCGAGAGAGTCTAACCCAGCTCCAATTGAATTGATAGTGGCGGGCTGAGATGCTGTGGTGCGCATTTGCACCGCTTTCAAACCCGCAACTCTGAAGAATGAGTTCATTGCGTGCGATCCGATTGGCAACATCACAGCGGGCAATAAAAAAGGTGCAGCTCATTTCATTTGTGGCTTTGCGGTGGAAGTTGACATTGATTTAAGTTGGACTTACGCTGCTGTTTTGTCCTGACCAGTAGACGACAGCGTGGTTGTGAGCGGAGTCCCCAGTAAGGGCGAAAGTGCTGCTGGTGAGCTTGGGCTCATCCGTTTGTTTATTTCCTCTCCCGTCGTCCCCGTTCTTTCTTAACTCCGATCTACTCAGTCCGGATGACCCGAACCCGTCCATCCTCGCGCCCCGTTCATCCACGGTACCGGAATTGAGGGCAGCCTGCCCCGTCAGCCCACTCTTGCGCAACTCTGCAAACTCGGGGCTGTTTCTTTTGGTCCTCCGTTGCGCTGCGCCATCACCCAAATCCGCTTTTGCGTTTGATGCGCCGCGGTGACTTTGAGCGGTGGATTCTCGTGTGCCGTTCTGCAAGTCAGGTGCAGCTTCTTGGTCATTGTCCTTTTCACCATTTTTAACCCTAAACTCCACTTGGGTGTTTTGAACCGCGCCGAGTCCATCTGTTGGTTTAGCGCGAAGTTGAACTAGAGAACGTCGAGATGCGCAACTTATCTCCGCTTTAGTATTTTGGAAGGTGTGAGCAGCTATCATGAGCCACACAGCCACAGCGAAGTGCAAGCTCGGGCAGAAGCCAGTCCAAGTCTTCATCGCTGACAGAGATTTGAGGGATGACAAAACGCTGGAGTCCTTATCCAAACACCTTAACTCCTTTCTGTCGGGTCGGTTCGAGAAAAGCCGACGTCTGGGTTGTCCGTCTGCTTACTTCAGAGAGGAAAGTGCTCCTCAGCGAAACTGTTCACGTCCAAGGATGTTTGGTGGGGAAAGCCACACATTGGAGGGAGGAGCTGTCACCAAGCCAGCTGCCTCGTGCGCGCCCGGGAGAGATCGCGAAGGGAGGGAAGGAAGCGACTGTCCATGGCACTGGGCTCTCGTCTGTCTCTCTCTCTCTCTCTCTCCTTTTTTTTCTTTTCTTTTCCCCCCGTAGAGATCAGACCAATGCAGCCATATGCGCTCATGGTGATTTGGATAAATCCAAATGTTACATTTGCACACATTACATGAATAGGCTTGGTGTGTAGATTAGAACATTGCGTTGTTGTTATTTTTGCAAAGTAGCATGAAAAGGTTTGACTCAACTCGTCTTCAAATCCTATCCAGGATTTAACAAATGACTAATTTCATTCGAAAGAGACAAGCAAACGCAAAATGTTTTATATTTCGGTGACATTTTAGAAGCATGAGCGAAGCGTTTGTGAATACTGGAGTCAACATTTACAAAGCAGCTTTCTGACATGATTAATCATTTGCATATCAATACCTTATTACTATGACATAATTCAAAGTTTAGTTAAATGGTATGGACTGAACAAAAGTAATGGTGTGATTCACATCACATTAAAAACTGCAAAATCATTCAGTGTGCAACTGCATACCGAAAAAAGAAAGTATCCGGTGGTCCCTTGCAAGATAATGACGGCGAACACTTTATAAACTACATTCAAATGATTATTCATGTCAGAATCCCGCTTTATAAATGATGACTTCAATATTTACAAATGCTTAGCTCGTGGCTATTAGTGTGTATTCGTTATTATAAAGTGGGATCCATATTTCAAATGATCTATCTATTGATCCATCTCTGTTTGTCAACTATATTAATGATGCGGATCTCTTTGTCTCATGGGCCCATACACAACATGGCCGTATATGAGAATGGAGGAGATGAGGTCAGTCTGACAGTATACGAGTGGGGGGGGGGGGGGGGGGGCACTGCTTGCGGTGCTTCAGGGGAGCAGAACACTCACTGATGGATTGAGAAGAATTGGGAGGGAGTTGCAGCATCCCCAGGGGGAGGCATAAGGCCGTGCCCCGGAGGCACGCCGGGAAAGGGAACTGCTAGAATGTATTGTCATGTATTGCGCGGGAACGAGCCAGAGCCACGATAAAGTGATAAATAGCAAGAAGTGTGCGTGCGGGTAAGAGGGAGAGAGCGAGCAAGACAAGAAGTGAAAAGCCCGTGAGTGCAGTTGGACGAGAGAGCGAGAGAGAGAGAGAGAGAGAGAGAGAGAGTGTGTTTGAGGGTTACTCATGTGTTGTGTCCTTGTCTGTCAACTTGACTGTCAACAAAATGTCCATCAGGGAAAACCCAGGAGACTCAATCTGAATTTCAAGTCTGAAAATGATGGCCATCTTCAGAAAAAATAAATTAATCAAAAAAATAAATCGGGTGTTGAGTTCAGTACAATGGATAATTGGCGTACAATTAAATTCAAAAAGTCAACCTCATATATTTAATAATACTTCCATTTCCCAAAAATTATTTTGATCAACTAAAATCCTACATCGCAATTCATTTAAATATGAAATATTTGTCGTGATGTGTGCTTTGGAACTGGATGCTTGTCAGCTTCCTGACGACTGCCAAGGTGCCCTTGAGCAAGGTGAGGCTTGCCGAGGTCACATGCTGTCATCCCGCATGACATCTTTCCAAGATGTCACTTTGATCCTTTTGCGTGCGCTTCGTTTTTTGGTTTATTTATTTAAAAATAAAATCATTTTACAATCTCAGTTTGTCTTTCGAGATTCCACTTTATTTAATTGGACTTGCAATTAGCACGGAAGTTCGGAAGTCGCCCGTTGCAATCCAATGCGTCCAAGGAGTCAATATATTAAAGTCCAGCAGAATCCAGCGACTGCGGCCTTGTCACAAAGTGACAGTTGAATGAGCCTCTTGTGAGTTTCCAGACTCATGAAGCTAAAAGGTCAAGCTGTGATCGCGCGTCCTTGGACATGCAACTCTAATTGACCTTTTCCGCTCATAATGGGGCATTATTTTTGATTGACAAACGCTTCTTTTGGGGATGAGCCTCATTCACGGGTAGAAGTCTGTAAATTGCTCAGCGAGTCATTAAAGTTTTTAGAATGTTTTGATTTTTCAAAGTTCATTCATTTATTTCATGCACTGTCACATCAATGTTCATTTTTTAAAAAAAGTCATCACAGGTGTCGCAATCACTCAATCACAAATTTGATGGATCATTGACTTTTGTTGTCAGTTGACTTTGTTGTGAGATGACATATATATAAATATGTTCTAAAAAGAGTGTGTTGTGTTGCGCCGTTCGTGGAGTGAAATAGAAGGCGGCGTGTAATCCCGCCACACTCGAGCAATGCGGTGACTCAACGTTGCTCAAAGTGTGTTTCTTAGCTGGATGGCATCTGCTTCGCCTCGTGTTTGTGTGATTGGATACGGCAGTATCCACATCATTAGAATTCAAGTTGAATGGAACGTTCCGACAAACGCAGGAGATGTTTCTTGTGGCCTTTTGCAAGGCCGGAATTGAGATTTTTCTCTTTTTTTTTCTGTGCGTAGCAGGAATGCGTGGACCAATACGTGTGCGCGGAATGCGTTCCAATATGAACCGCAAAGTGTTGGTCCCAATCTGTGGTTCGCATGCGATCTGCTGCTGCCCTAGCCTAATTACAAATTCGCCGATTCTGCATTTTTTTTTTCTGTGGAATCTCATCAACTATTTGCGAAACAACTCATGTATTTGTTGCTTTTGTGCTCTTTTGATAACATTCTAAGATGTAACAAGAAGGGAAGCAGAAATTGGTGTCAAGGATGTATTTTGACTCGACTGACAGAATAAAATGTGGTAAATTTAGTCTAAGAGTTGTTAGTTTAAATTTCAAAGAGTCGCCGTCATCTGTGAAAATGTATTTATTATTTATTTAGTCATTAAGTTTTTTGATTATGATTTCAAAGGCACTTTTTAAAAAAGAAAAATTATTTTTTTATTTTTTACAAAACAGTTTCTGTATTATTCTTGATTTACATAAAAGTAGGTCACGACATTCCAGCAAAAGAAAAACATCCCGAGTTAACAGCAGTCTCTCCACCTTCTCCTCCGATCGGATCTTCCTTGTCATCTTTAGACAATATCAATGCATTTCTAATGGAAACTTAAGTAACGAGGTCACTGTAAACGGTCTTTGTATATATTTTCCCAAGCCCTTTTACACGGAGCGCTGACCTTTTTAACGAGCAGGATTAATTGGTGCGGGTCAAAGTCTTGGAGACTAGCGGTGAAAGAAAAACTGCATTCCCCGGTCACCTCATTACCTCGCTGGTTTTGGACTGCGTGTTCCGTTTTTTCCCTCTAGTTTGGCGGGTGTGGAGCAGCCAATCAGCAGATTGGATAAGGAAGACGTTTCAGACCAGCACAATTAATTCTTTCTGCTTGCTCTTTCAATCGCTGCGTTTGCAAATGGACGTCCTTTTTACTTTCGGGTCGGTTTTTGAGTGACTGAAATAGAAACAATGTGAGAGATGTTCAAATGTTTTTTGATTTATTTTTGATTTTTTTTTTATGCCGTCATAAATGACAGCTTCATTGTTTTATATTTCATCCTGATTGATCGGATTAAATAATTGTAAATATGAATACAAACATTTAAATTGCAATCTGAAATGAAAATTAATGTTTAATATTGTTTGAATCTTATTGTACAAGGTTATGTAAGTTTTTTTTTTTTTTTTATCCCCACGGTCTGCTTCCGGCAACTGTATGGACCACATAACCATTACTGTGCTGCCGGAGTTAATTAAAGTGACACAAAACAATCGTGTGGCCCTCAGCACAGTTGGGAGTGTGGGAGTTTGGTGAGGCCATTAAGCACAATATTCAGTCAAAGAGCTTCTGGAAAAGCATCCAATAAATGTCCTCGCTGCTTCCAGTGCGGGCAGGAGCTTGCTGACTTCGACGGAGGATGTCCTTTGTATTTGGCTGGTGGAAGTCGTCCAGTGTGGCTCTTGTACGTCTCCTCCATCCAACCGACATGTCTTCCCTGAAGGAAACAGAGGCTGAGGACATGAACACAGACATGCCAATCATTGGGACCGAAGCTGCTGAGGTAGTAAAAAAAAAAAAGATAATTCAGTGGCAGGCCCTGAGGGGGAAAAAAAAGCAGAGCTCAACTAGTTCAGTTGGTTGGGTTGCTGGGACTCATCGTAGAATGACCGCTCCGCCGCATGGATACGAGGCAGTTTGATAACGATGTTGTGTCTTACATAATTAAGTTTAAGATTAAGCGTGAGGTGCGGCAGACGCTCTGGGAGGCAACCTCCTTCAGTGCATCCGGAGTGGCCCGACGGATTCAGCGTTCTGCCACCAAGTTATAAAAATACGGTTTACACAATACGTGTCCATTACGTTTTACAACAATACTTAACCATATTTACAATTTGGGACAAATGTTCACGAGCCGCGTGCATGTCGTCGGCTCCACTCCAGTAAAGGAGAGCAATTAGAGCTTTCAATATAACCACGTTCCGCTTTCGGCCTGCTCTCTGCATGTTAAAGAACACGCAGATGACCAGAGAACGAGAACGTGATCTACTTGAACAGTAAAGGCAAAAATGGGGATTTAGTAAAGACGGGACTCGTTCTCTTTGAATTCAAACGACCTGTTTGAATGGAATCGGCGACGTTCGTCCAATTTGCCAAATTTTTCACTGGTTGTTGTTGCAGGTGAATTGACTCCAAACGTGTAATATGTAATATTATGTTTCGTGTTCGCAGCCTCTGGAGTGCTTAAAAGTTAAGAAGCTTAAGTATTTGTCAGAATGCGCCTTAGGAGAGATTTGTCACTATATTAGCATCACTCCACCCAGAGTGCAATTATTCCAGGAAACGGTCAACGTGACACACTTCTCGGGTGACTCCTATCATTTCTGACTTTAAAGTATACCTGTTGTTTGATGGTGATTAGGCTGAGGTGCAGCTTGTTACCAATAGAGGCCAGAGTTATGAAAGGCTCATAAATTTGTAAATCTGACTCTAATCTCAGCGCCTCACCAGCCAGGAAACTCGCCACACATCACTGCCGCCAACATATCAATTTGCGCTTGTTACTTTTATCGGATGACACTTTGGTGATTTATGCTCGTAGCCGCAGTACTGATGGGAAAAAAAAATGGAGTGTGAATTCTTCCGAAGTAACTGCATCCTTTTAAAACGAGAAAATATTCATCTCCCGCACCTGTTTGGATGGCTAATGAATATTATTTATACATGCCGATAAGTTCGCCGTCACTAATTGAGCTTAAGAAAAGCTTCCAAAACATTAAACCCCTTCCAGGTTGAAATTGTACGGCGGTTTTGGTCCGTCTAAAACTCTTTGATGTCAAATAAAACTACTTTGTATGCTGAGATTTACTCTGGGTCCGAATGCCTTATCTATATGCAAATGATATGTGATCAACTTCAATAACTGTTGAAGCAGGTGTCTCCAAATATGCGATTGCTTTCATTTGTCAAGCTGCCAGGGTGGCCCCGTTTTTAAATGCAAAGTGCTCAATCTGGCTGCAAAGGCAGACAAACCGTTTCTGGAAGAAAAAAAAAAAGAGGAGAGTAATAAAAATGAGTTGCCGTTGCATTGCCGTCTTCATGGCGATAGGAAATGATCAATAAAGTTGTCAGAAAACAACAAGAAAAAAAAAAAATACTCATTTGAAGTAATTATCCGCATCTGACTTGATGGGTTTTGGAGTTGTGTCTTTCGGATGCTGAGTCACACTTGACAAAAAGACAAAATTTCACTTTTCATCCACGGGAAATGTGCTCATTATCTTACAATCTCATATTTTGTTTGAAATTCAACTGCACGGCCGAGATGCCATCTTATCTCTGTCACACCAACAATCTGCGAATTTAAGCATTTAAATCATTTTAATGACGTGCCAATTATTGAGACATGGACAGTCAGAAGTGTTGGGGGAAAAAAAGTGGTTTTAAGCGACGAACAGGGCGCACATTTTTTGGATGAAACCCGTTCACATGAACACGCAATCATTCATAAATGAGTTTGGAAACCGGCATCTCCAGCTCTGGTCCTCGAGGGTCACTGTTCCGTCTGTTATATATGTCTCCGTGCTCCAACACACCTGCTTGAAACGTCACACGGGAAGAAACCCACAAGTTCTGGCTTGGAAGATGACCCATCGACCACGCAGACATGCCGCCCCATGTTGGACTCCCCAAACTTAATTTTGACTAAAAACCTCTTTGATTTGGACGAGAGGTTGCCGGATAAACGCCATTTGGGGTTTTTACTTTTTAAATGAGCTGAATGACGTTCCATCATCATTGCGAGCACGACAATAAAAATGTTCAGCAATAACTTGTGTGTGTTTGGTCTGAGATGAAAAAAAAATTCTCCTTCTTGAATAATCATCCGTCCAACTATTTTCATTTCCTTCATCCCAAAAATCATTTTCAGGGTCGGCGGCGAACGAGACATCAGTGTGGACTATATTTGTGGTTCCCGTGGGGGGGGTTTACTGATGGATTGCAATTTGTTGGATCCATCCTTTTAAATCGATGGAATTTTCAGGATTACTCTTAAATGAAAGGATTATCGCCAAGGATTTGGATGGACATATTAAAGAAAGTGGAGGAAAAAAAAAAGCAAGAGGATCGACTCTCTTATGCGGAGCACTTTGAGCATTCCTTTCGATTCATTTTCTGACGCTCATCTTCCACTCTGACAAGTTGGCATTTCCCTCTTTCACATTCCCGTTTTATTACAAGCAGTAGAAAACCTCGCAACTAAACATTCCTAAACTTGGTCCATAAATGAGCTCAAGAAAACAGCAAGTGATTCGGACGTGATTGATCACTTCTGAGCACGACATGATTATCATTCTTGCGGAAGGAAAATCATTGGAGGTGAATTGATGAACAAATCAAAAGGTTTATTAGCGGCTTTTGGACATGCGCTTGATGCTTATCGAGTGACTAATAGCCGGATCGCTTGCGGTGCACGGCAAGGCCTCGGACCGAGTTGTCGTAAAACTCTTCCATTATTAAATATTCCCTTGCACTTGGAATGTGTGACGAGGGACCTTTGGAGTACAGCCGCGGGGTCTGACAGATGCAACGGTTGTTCAAGTGCCTTCAAACTGCTTCACTTCAAACGGCTGGCAGGGGAGACGTACCGCGCCTTGAAATCCAAAGTCTTATTGTTTGAAAGTGCGAGACGTGTCCTCAATTGTCCCCGGTGCCGTGTCGCTCATTTTTAGACCGGCGCTAATGTCCATCACGTCATTCATTACCGTCCGCAGAGAACGAGGCCGACTTACTGCCGACTCCGATTATAACGGAGCTCAATGGCTCACAGTGGTGGTTCTCGTATTCTTGGAGCATCCCCCTCGGAGTGGCGCGAGGAACACGGTTGAATGCGGTTTGGACAGGACACTGCTTCCCTCTCCTGAGGTGTTGGATAGTTCGCCACAACACTTTTGAGGAAGAGTTAAAACTCTGCTCCAATCAAGTATGAACGGATTGGTGGATATAAGTCGCTATAGAATGAAAATATATATTTGACATTTTTTAATTAAAAAAAATTTTAAAAATCACCTGTCGAAACACAGGGCGGCACGGTGGCCGACTCGTTAGCACGTCGGCCTCAGAGTTCAGAGGTGACGGGCGCATCGAGCTATTTTACACTTAGAAAAACCTCACGGTAAACCTCCAAACAAAAATATCATAAAAAAAAAACGTGCACACGAAATGATCTCATGTCAAATTTCTTCATTGCGGGACTATTAAAGGACATCTTTATCTTTATCAAATGAATCTTAGTGCAGTCGTACACAGCTGATAAATGTGCAGGGAGACGTGACTTATTCTGTTGTCAGAATGGCAACCCCTGAGGAATTGGACCTTTTGGCATCCGATTGAAGAGAATTTATTATGCCTCCAACCAGATGATGCTTGCATAGAAAGAAAAAAACCCGAAATGATATATATATATATATATATATCCTATCCGTGCCTGGGTGGGTTTTCTCTGGGTATTCCGGTTTCCTCCCACATGACATTAATTAATCAATAACTAATCAATGATCAAATTATTTGAACTAGATTCGATTTTTGGATGGATTTCATTTTATCTTTACACTTGCGTGGAGTTAAAACTGCACCGATCGAGAAAAGCTCATTATAAGTTTGAATAAAAACAAGCGACTGAATAATAAAAGTTAATCAAGTTTGATTGTGGGGGAAAAAAATGCATAACTGAAGGAACAGCTCATGTACAACATGTGCTCAATTTTCAAACAAGCGACAATGTAACGGGGAGGTGTCATAACGATGTACTTGCCGTGCCAAGCGGCCGATTCGGAGGTCTCCGTTGTCCCACACGTCATTTGAACTTCACAAGGTTTGGAATTAAACGGCTTGTTTATGTGCGGCAAGCTCGTCTGCATGCAACGCCACTTTAAAGGCGGAGATCAAAAAACACGATTTCCATCCTCTTTGCGCGGAGCCAAACAGACTCATCTTTGATCGCAATCGTCTCAATCTGACAAAATCTCACTTTGCTACCTCAGAACATATATTGAAATGGTATTTTGACCCAGGAGTAGACGAAACCGTTCGGAATTGTGCGGCGACCGCAGCACCCTGATTGAACTCAGTAAGTGTCACCATTTTCCTCGCATTTAACGATAATCTTTGCTTGCTCAACGACTCATGATACATTGCGGTCCAACTTGAGTGCTTCCCTCCTCGTGTTTTTCTTAGTGATGCTTTGGCAAGAGATTGGCAACCGCCTCAAAAAAAAAATCCATCTGTGTCAGGCCGCCAGTTGTTTTAGGATTCAAATTTCATGTGCAAAGTAGAAGAGGAGGCAAGGAATGACTGGCGGTGCCATACCAAAGATGCATGTTCACAAAAAATACTTTGGAGTTCTTCGTTTCTGATATTTGCATTCCAGGGAGGGAAATCCATCTCAATATTCATCGGTTTAGATAATCGAACGTTTTTTTAATTGTGGGAGAAAATGAGCCTCTTGATCGATATGATGAATGTGAGGCTCTCATGACGACGAGTGCAGCAAGAGAGCAAAAGGGTTCGTTTCACCTGAGACACGTCCTGCTCATTCGATGAAGAAAGACGCAACATGACTCACGCTTCCGTTCTCTCACCAAGAGAAATCATCGTACGGAGACGGGGAGACAAATCTATGGAGCCGAGTCCCTATTCCCCAACATGGCAGTCGATCTTTTTATTAGTTTTCTTACCAAAGAGCACATGGGCATTGTCGCAGCAAAGCAGGCTTTTAAAAAAAACAATATATATATATATATATATTATTTTTTTTAAAGAGCATCCCTCGTTGTATAACTGTCTGTTCAGCAGAAATGTAGCGCAATAAAAAAATATCCTTGACTGTACCCAACGTTGACCATTCCCGCAATGATCCATGACACGTTGTAAATGAGGTCTGTCCATGAAAATATTATGAAGCGTCACATTCGCAAGCACAAAAAGTAATCTTTTTCCGTTCATCAATAAAATAGGAGAGCTCATGTGTGCCATGGGAAATGGTCAAATTTTGTCGATTTGCCTCCCAAAATTATTTATTTTCAGCGACTTATAGAAAGAAGAAAGAAAGAGAAAATTGGTTGATTGTGTTTCCAATCTTGGGACATTTTTGTTGGGCGGTGTGCCGTGGATTTTTTTGAAACTTCAAACGGGTTTCTCAGCTCAAAAAAGTTTGTGAATCACTCAGATAGATCAATATCTCGATATTGATGTTGATTTAACGTGTGGAATGAGGAAAAAGAGGACAAATGAAAGAAATAAAGGCAACACCATAAGTCGCCATTGACGATATGTGACGTCACCACGAAATACCACTTTGATTCCCCGTGCCAAGTGTAGCCATTTTTATTGTGAATATAATTGAAAGAGTAAATCTCTGTGGGTGATTTGGTGGATTCGAGCATGTCCATTTGTTGGCCGCTTCGAGCCGGAAAGCTCACTTTGGTGCAATGGGGAAGTTGGGAAGAAGGCGGCCCACTGGCACTGTTGGCCGATCGTAATGGTCATCATAGCCGACAGGTCCAATGAGAGTTGGGGGATGAATAAAAGCAGCAATGGCCACTCCGAGAGACAACAGTGACACAAGCGATGCTGGGAATCAGCCAGGATCATTTGCATTAAAGGCTGTGGGGGTTGGGGGGTTCGAGGGGGGTCAGCAATTGGGAATTGGGAAACAGACACAAGTACGGCAGCTATGGAACAAAAGGAATTTTATTTTTTAATTGCAAGACAAAAGATCTAAATTTACCATGAGCCATTAGACAAACTGACTTGGGGGTTACCCTCGACTTCATTTTTGACAACAGATGGGCATGTGTGGCAAAAATGTGTGGGAAAAAAATGCATTGAAGTCACAATATGGTCATTTTTGTTTTTCAAAACGTTATTCTATTAGTCAGCCCACATTATTTTTTACGAATTATTGAGCAATCAAAAGTGTGATAAATGTCTTGCATTCATGTTTGTTTGGCTTCATTAAATGAAACATCCTGCAACTCGTTGACATTTTTTTTGACATGGCTTGATTTGAAACAAAACAATTTTCACTCCTCTTAAAAAAATGCCTTGTCTGATGCGACACACGCAATGCTCGCGTTTTTCTCTCGATCTGACCAAACAGGGTCAAAAGTCCTCCGCGGGGCCTCTACAAAGTCACTGAGAGAGTCACAGACGGACGATCCCCGGGACCACTCAGCTGTGGCCCAGTGCGCCCCCCCCCTCGCCCTCCCAGTGAGATGTGACACCATAAATGCCACCTTCAAATGTTCTCCAGTGCAGGCTGGCGGCAAATGCTGTTCCTGGAGGGCTGCTGTTCAATTTAGTCAATGAGGTTAATAATAATAATAAGAATAATGCATTTCATTTAAAGGCGCCTTTTAACGGCAAACACGACAATTTGGAGGTGAGATGCGGGCAGTTGAATTGTGGAACAACGAGACGTGTATACGGTTGCTTTTGCGTAGATGGAAGCAGGCGGACAATACTTTTGGGAAATCCAGATATGATTCTGATTGCGTGAATGTTGTTCTTGGATCACTCCAATGCGTTGCCTACGTTGCTCTTCTCAACGAAGCCCGAATGATGAAGCGAGCGTGGCAAGCCTCGAACAGGAGAGCAGAAATCATCGGCGTGCGACGGTGTGTTGATGCCCGGGGCCAACTACGCTGGTGATACCCACTGACAACTACGTGTCAAAGGAAGTGTTGCGGGTGGTGGGGTGCTTTGGTTTGGAATGTAATCATCAACAGGGGGGCGGAGTTACATTTCCATATCAAAAAACAGTCGTCAACGGAGGAGGGTTGTTCGGACAGAATCTTCCCAATCAGAAACTAATTGTTATCGGTGGGGGGGGGGGGGACTTAACGATTATGGCCAATAATCGAATTGCATTTTTTTCAAAATTGTCATCTTGATTATAATGAACAATATTGTATTTCTGTTAAATTTTAGGATATTAAGAGGCGGCACAGTGGCCGACTGTTTGTATGATCTCCCCGTGCCGGCGTGGGTTTTCTCCGGGTGCTCCGGTTTTCTCCCACATTCCAAACGCATGCATGCTCGGTTGATTGAAGACCCGAAATATCCGTCGGTGTGATCAATTATTGTTGACATCGCCGGCACCAAGTAAATCAGGAGCCGCTCCTCACTCGCATGATTAACGCGTCACCTCGCGTCATCGTCACAATATTCATCACCAGTCCAGCAAAACGGGTTTGAGCTCTCCCCATATGTGCGTTTTTGGATTTTTTTTCCGCTTCAGATACTCCATCGTGTTTAGTGTCCAAAGGTCGTATTTTCCGTGCTTTTCTTTTCTTTTCTTTTTTTTTTTTTGGGAAGTCGGTATTGTGATGGTCTGTTTGACGGGCCCAAATTCACTGTTGTTATTTTCTCACCATTTAAGTCCAGTTACTGCGATTCAGCGCTTCAACTTGTGCCACAGCAGATGAAATGCTGTTTCCTGGAACATGATAACAGTTTGGACAAAGTTTGCTTTTCTCCCCGCAAAATGTCTCACATCCAGTATTAATAATTCAACCAACATCAGAATCAGAATCAGAATGCCCTTTTTTGTTATTGTACTCAAACTACAACGAGATTGGAGAAACATTCACAAACAACAAGGATGGCAGTGTTTATCTGGACAACAATAAAAAACATTTGTGACCAAAGGCAAATTGTGTGACCCACTTAGAGTCTGGATCAGAATGGAGGGTCTTCACGCTAAATGTTCTGTACTCTTTGCACTTCAAAGATCCTCTCTTATCGCTCCCATTTCATCTTGGCTGCGTCGACTTGAGTGGAGCTTTTCTGCGCCCACTCACTTGCTCGGGGTTCATATAGAACCAACACCAAAAGAGCATTGGTACCGTCTAGCGGGATTTTGGATTTCATTGAAATCGCAACATGGAAATTTTTTTGTGCCACATGATAGGCAAGAACATGCAACTGCAAAAGGCATGGCACGTTTTTTTTTGTATGGCACATTTCACGGAAATGAAAAAGTCATTGGCATGAAAATAGAGCACGCTAAATAGGAGTATACCCAACTGTAAAAAGTTTTGAAAAGAAGCACAGGCCTTGACACGGTCGAGCTTCCCCCGCACAATCTTGTCCCGTAATTGTATTTAATTATGAGAATGTGGTTGCGCATATGAAGGAAGATGATGCTCACCGCACGGGGGTAACAAGCTGGATCGTCTCCGTGATATTGGTTTGCGTGCATGAGCGTGTTCTACAGCAAATAAAGCAACGGGCGCTCGAAAGAAGCATTTGGAGAAATCCAATCTCTATTGAATTTCATACAAACGCCGTTTGTGGTTTGGGATTTAGCTCGCTCAAATCAGATTTTGTGTGATTTTTTATTTTATTTTGCTGGACAGATTTCATAAAATCAAGATGGATACTGCCTGGCTGTGACAAAAATCGGATCGGAATAAGGTCAAATGATTCAGCCTGCAGCCTATCAATGATTTGAGGGACAAACATTGCTTCTCAATTATTTTCTGTTCCGCCCCCCCAGCAAGAAGAAAACAAATCTATGCTGTTTTCGTATAAGATTACGCCAATTCCAAATCATCTCATTTGTATTTAATTAGCAAACAACATGTACTGTTGCTCGATTGCGATTAAACACGTTATAAATGATGTGTGACAGTCGGCTGGCTCGGCTCAGTATATTTACACGGGAACCTTCTGAACCGCTTTTGAAAAAAAAAAAAAAATCACAGTTTAGCAATGACATACCTCATAAGTCACACAGCTTATAAGTGACAATACAGTCACGGCTCATAAATCTTTCTGTCACGTGACCGTGTGATGTGACAGCAGATGAAAAAAAAAAAAAAGCCATTCGCGACTCCGCCACGACAATTCCAAATGTGCCCAGCCTTCTGCAGTCTTCTTCTAAAGCAGATAACTGTCACTCGGCATTTGTCAACGGAAAATTTGAGTTACACGAACTTGGTGTTGCACATTTCCACCACAACTTCCATGTGGGTCATTAGCATTCGATTACGGTGGCGACGCCCAACTCGTGATTGGCCGGGACCTTCTTCATCCTTCATCTCAGCAGAGGCGGACGGTCAAGGCCTTCTCTGCTGGCATAATTATGAAATCACGATTATATTCTTCCCATTTAACCCAATCAGAATTCAGCTGGCTCGTGTTGCCAGGCAGACTTCACAATACCAGCAGCGCGCACTATTCGTCCGAGGACTTCCGATACAATCGTGCGGGGGTCTTTTCTGTGTGAGTGTTGGGGCTCATGCAGTTGATAGACAGTCGCGATAGCCAATCAGATCACGAGTTGGTTACAGCAAGGCCTTCTCACTGGCCTTCCGCAGAAGGTGATGAACGCGTTTTGTGATTGGATACTCACTCGTGAGGGGCCTGCGCTACGCGGAATCAACACACCCAAAAGTCGGAACTGGCGACCGTTCGCAAATGTAAAATATATTCTGGCTTTTTTTAAACCACAATGGCCGAAGGAGGGAAAAATGTGCATTTAATTGCAGATGCACTTGCATCACCATTTTCAAGACAGAATTTTCAAGAGAAGCGAGGTCGTCCGTGTGTTTCTGTATATTATTCGTCCAGCCGTGGTGTCATAAATGACGGTAATATGAGGGGGATTGATTCAAGTGGGACTAAGTAGGACTTCTCTGAAGGCCTACGTGTGAAGTGCACGGCTTGCCACTGCTCCCAAGTGACAGCCAAACTGATTGATTCCCTGACTAATGGAATGGCAGGTGTTTGAAGTCGACATGTGATAAGCCGACGATGACACGAAAACAAACTCCAGATGTAAAGGGAGGAATTGGCGCATGCTCGAGTTGTGTTGCTTAGGAAAGTAGACTTCACATCCAAGCCTTTTGTGCGTTTGTGACCCGAGTGACATCCCTTGCACATTGCTCGTGCACCACTACAAATCCACCTCCAAATTGGAACGTTAGAAAAGGCACCGATAAACGGAAAAACCAAAGCGAAAGGGGTTGGCGAGGGAGGGAGTTGCCATCCTGCCAAGCGGCACCAGCGCTGCTCCACACAGAGGAAGGTGCCAAAGCTCGTCCAACACAAGGCAGCCGTCCAATCCAGCGGCCGACGGGAGACCTGACTGCCACTCAAGCAAATCTACCGAGGAGCGACATTTAAACGAAGAATACACAAAAAGGGCCAACATCAAGAAGTTTAGCCATTCTGAAAAATGTCAAATGCGGCACAAACTGGCTTTCAGGTGCGGTAAACGCCACAAAGGAGCAACAGTTTGCAAGTGCCTGCGTGTGCAATTGTGTGAAACATTTAACGACCCTTGACATACAAAACATTAGTTAGGCACAGCCGAGTAAAAAAAAACAACCAAAAAGGATCTTTGACGTCTTTAGCCGTCAATGGTAGTAAATGAGTTAAGAACTTTTTTTTTTTAAACTTTAATTTTGTAAAGTTTTCTGTGAATGCAATTAAATGGTGGTGGTGTGCGCACAGGTTAATTTTTTTGTAAGCTTTTTTTTAACTACTTTGCTCCTGCATGTCATTTCTTTGCTTTTGTGAAGCACATTGAGTTACCTTGCGTACGGAAAGCATTAGATAAATAAAACGGCCTTCCTGTAGCACTTTTTCCGAGGGCCTCATTTTACGTGCGGCGATGAAAATAGCGAGAGAGGCGTTGGATCAATCCACAGGAGATGAACTTAAACGTAAAGACTCCTCTGTCAAATGGCACCGCAAGCTGAGCGTTGAAGACGCGTCGGATGACGATCAAGCGACAAACCACAGCCTGCGTTCAGGAAAGTGGTCCTTTTGCAAAATATGTTTGCGCGTACATAATAAACCACGTTCGTCACGCACTTGATGTGCGTTGTGTTTTATTCAGGGATGGCTCTCGTGGAGGAGCAGGTTTTAAAAAGTCTTTAGCACCTTTCCGAAGGTAGCAGTAAGAAGAGATGATGAGAGGTGAGTGTCAACTTTTCAGATGCTGCCAGCTTTGCAGAAAAGCAGGATGAGTGCAAGTGGGAGGGCTGCGTAATGATTGTCTGGGATGTTGAAATAAGCGCCGTTTATTTCTGTCGTATACGGCGCAATTTCCATACCGTCCTGTGGTGTTAAAAGACCATTCAGCAGCTCTGGAAAATGATGACAGTTTAGGATTCGGTTTATCGAAACACTAATAATGTGATTTTTGATCGTAATTTTTGGATTTGTATTTTTGGTGTGTGCAAGATTTGACTAACAACGACCTGACTGAATTTCTTGAAACATTGTGGAGGCGCGGCACAAATTTCTAATCCGGAATAAAAATGCAGGCCGGAGTTTTTTTTTTTTGTTTTAGTTCCTTCACTGAGTTGAGTGCAACTATTAAATTTTCGTCATTACGGATTCTGTGATGTCGAAAACAACATGCAAACAATAACTTTTGATGATCTTTTTACTTCTGATCGCAGAATAAGTTTTTTAAATTTTCCAATTCTTGTCAGCACACAATTATCCCCCCATTGTCCGTCATCTACAGGGTCCGCTAATCACAAGTGGCCTGCTATCGTATTTTTGTTTCCTGCAGGGCAGATGCCGCTTTAACGGTACATTGGAGGATGAAAGTGGCGCCAGACAAAATGAGACGCACACACACACACACACACACACACACACACACATTCCACGTGAAGTGATATAAACGGGTATGCCACGGCTTGCAGAGTCGCACTCGTGGAGTGTGAGCACTTTTATGGATGCGACGCTTTTATGCATTTATGACTTTGGCGTCTCTCATTCGTCAGCTGAACCAACTGGGCTTTTTATGAAGCATTTATGCACTCGGGATCTGGAAGTTGTCTTTTTAAGACAAGACTGACACAACTGTCATCCGTTGTGAAATCGGTCACTTGAACGACACCCAGGGCAGATTTATACCACAGCGTATACGTAGATGGGCTCCACTTTGCGAGTCCATCCTCTGTCCGCAATGCCGTCATCTTCCCGCCATCGTTATTCAAATCATTCTCCGTCTCTCTCTTTCTCGAAAAAGAGCAAAAGAAAAATTCCTTCATGCAGTCCAGCTTTCAGTCCTTTTGGTCCACTTCACTGTATATGTAATTACTTTAGGTGATTATATTAAACTATGAATATTGATTATTATTTAAATGTGTAGTTTAATGACTCAACGGAGCTCATTATCACATGATGGGGTCAAAGCCTGCAGACCAACACCAGTGTGCCACCTTGCACTTTTTTTCATTTAGTATGCTCATGTGAAAGAAAGGGATGTCTTTTTGGAAAGAAAAAAAAATGTCCGGTTATGTTGGAAAGAGCCTGTCAAGTCATTTTTGGGATTTATTTCTAAAAAAAAAAAAAATGCTTAAAGACGAGCGCTGACAACATATGCAAAGACCGTATTGAATTGTTGAGGTCTAGCTTTCAAGTCTTCTTCCTCTTCAGAGTTGTCGGGATCTTTGGGGCGGGGCTAAAGATGGGACATTTCATCATCGAAGAACAAAGTCAACCCAAAATTGTTTGTCTGGAGAAAATGTTTTCATTTCATTTGCAATACAAGTTGAAGCCTTTCTTTTTTTTTTTTTTGTTCCACCCGAACAGATGCCTCCCTCTTTTTATGGTTTTCGCTTGTGCTCTCAATTCCGCTTACTTATCTGTTATCATTGACACTTTGTGCTCTGTATGTTATGACTTAACTGCATCCAATTATTACGATTCCTTCAGCGCATGTTAAGTTCGCCGTACTTTACTCAGTGCAAAAATATGGAATTGTTGCCTTTGGTTTCTCATTTTGGCTTCCATCTCAGCGTGTCCATCAGTCTTCTTGTCCTTTCACCTCTGTCCTCGCTCCTGCTGAGAGCTTTTCAGGCTCTCATTAATCATGTGTTCCCTCACAGATGAGATGTGAGTTCAGGCCGGTTCTCTTCAATAAATAATAAGCCTACCAACACTTCCTCCTACCACTTTCACACAATTAAGAGCTCAGCAAGAGAGAATGACGGCAGCGACACCAAATTTTAAGATTTTACAAATTACTTGCATTTGTTTGCCCCGTGCAACATAAACACGGCTAATATCCTTTTATAGATGCTGTCGGTAAAAAAGTAAGTCGACAGTTGTGTATGTAATAAGGTGCTATATGATTCATCATTTGAATTTGGTGCGTTGCACGTGGGAAACTCGCAGGAAAGCGGCCCTCGAGGACCAGAGTTTGCGACCGTTGTTTTCCAGAGTTCTTTGCTTTCTGCTGGCAATTTAACATCGGCCAATTTTGGGTGATTGAGTATCGGGACAACATTAGGAAGAAAAATAAATACGGGAGTCGAGGAGGAAGAGAGATAATGAATATTTGCCGATCCGTGCGGACTTTATAATTGACCTTGAGGCAAGACGTTTGCACCCACTTTATTTTCTGTCTGCCAAATCTAACTTGGCAGATAAATGCAAAGCAGGTCTCGGCAGCTTTCAAAAGGAAAATTGGGGATGGACTCCCATAAACTATTCTCCGTTCAATAATTTCGATGTGTGTCGTCTCTCTATTCATGCTAACCAAGTGAAAATGTCATCGCCTTATCTTATTTGCCTCTCATCCTTCCATCAAGCAACACTTGACCTCCTCCACCACGACACGCCTTCTCGTGGGCTCATGTTCATTTGATAATTGCTGAGAGAACTATTTGAATGATTCAGTCTACATTTCTGATTCAAAGTCGGTTTCGGAGTCAATTTGGAAAAAGCTCGTGACTGTCCCTGTTCTTTGTCAGATGGTCTCGTCTCTTGCCACATCCAGAAGCAGCCATTTGAATCAGGTTCAACTGCTTCTTCCGTTTGTTTTTGCCTCTAAATTTAATATAAAAAAAAATTCTGCTTGTGTTCCTGGTTTCTAGGTCGTCCTTAGAAGAAATTCAACCAAACTATTCAAAATATGTCGTTTGAGGCCACTGTCATCAATGCACGGTGTGCAAAAAAAAAAGAATCGTGCATCAGCAAAGAGGTGAGGAGAGGCAGAAGATGCGCGCAGGCGGCAAGTCACTCACGGACGTCTCCACGGTCTTCCTTTCAGGACCTCTAACGGAGTGCATCGCTTGGCGGCCCGGGGGTCGATCATGTAATCACCGGGCCGATGAGGTTGTCATAATTGGCTTTGGCCTTGCCGAACACCTCCACGAAGTCATGATCGTCGGAGGGCGCCTCTCATATAAGGCTTGCGATGGCGAGGTGATGAGTGCAGAGGTGGCGCGGAACTTCAAGCGTGAAAAAAATCAAGTCAGCCAATCAATGTCGGGGCGGTGACGTCGGAGCTTGGCGAACCCAAGGACGAGTGGAATGCGAAGAGAATGCTGAACGGTTTCGTGACAGTCACCGGACAGCGGGACTGTCTGATCGGTGACGCTGCCGAGCAAATGACCATCAAGAGTTCAGGCACAGGAACAAAGTTGATTCTCAGCTTGTTGGCAAGCTGGACATCCATTTTGATTACGTTTGACACATATGTGGCCAGACATTAAGAACCTTATACAGAACCTATACACACTTGTGAAAGATTGTATATAATCTTACAACTAATAGAAAAAACATAGTCATACAGCTTCGACAAGATATTTGGAAACAAACCAAAAAATATAACCGTAAAATTATGCAAATTGTCCCACCGGTGATTCGGATTTAAATTTGGCAGTTGAAGAGCTTTATGTAGAAGCTATGTCCAAAGTCCGGCCGGGGGGCCAGTTGCGGCCCGTGTTCAAATTTTTCCCGGTCCGTCAGCAGTACGCAGTACGAATACACATGCACAAGAAAAAAAAAAAAAAACGCTATTATATATTTCATAAGGGGATGGTAGCAGACCCAAAGCCGTGCTCTCGGTGGTTTCGAAAATACTCACCGGGCCCACGCTGCTTCTCCGAACACAGCACTCTCAGTCACGTTAGATGTCAGAGTGAGTTTGTGAACGCACCCCTCGTGTCCTGACCCTTGTGTGACTCTTTTCAACCCATTTCTAAAATGGACTGTCGCGAAGAAAGGCAAAGTGGAGCGATTGGGCCGTCGCGTCCACAACAAGTGAAAATTGACAGATTTTGGTCACTAAAACATGGAAGTGGCTCTTGCTGATTTACCAAGACGCCGGCTGTTTTCAAGGAATTCAAATGACAAGAGGCACAACCAGATAAAACGCGCAAACTCGAAAAAAGTGACCACGAGAAAAAAAAAAACATAGCATGTTGCGATGGAATTCATAATAATCCGAGACCAGACCAGTCTTGACCGCGGACTTGAAAGCAGATTTTTCTGCTGTGAGTTTCACAAAGGATGTTTGGATGCCGCCTTACCGCTTTATTTGCATCAGTACTCACCCAGCAGGAAATCGTTGAGCCCTCCAAGCGGCAATTACAGTCAAATTGATCGATACCAGAAGCTTTTTAAAGAAATTAAATGACTTTGAATTTTAAACAGTGACATGAATTATGCAAAGGCATCGGGGCTCTTTACCAAATATTATGAGAAGATTTTTTTTTTTTATTTGCTCACAGGGAAGACACAGAGCTCGGCATCACGGTTGACCTCTCTTCTGCGGGGCAGCGGCGAAGGAGAGCCAAACTGTCACGGCAAATAAATAGGATAGTAAAGGCCAGCGCTTCACTTTGGGAGTGCTTCTTTTGTACTTGCGTTGCTTTGACCAAGGAACAAACAATCTGGTTCAGGCACCAGGTGAAGCCTCGCCTGCATCAATCCCGTCACCTCAGTTGGCCGGCACTCAAAAACTGGCTCCTTATGACTCGCGCACGGTAGCGCCTCAAAGGTCTGAAAAGTAAAATACTTTCTGGCCTTTTCTCCAAGATTGATACTTGTGTCATGGGAGTCACTCTGAGTCTCGTGTCAAACTTGCAGATCTTTTTCGTGACAGAGAGGGCATCTGGTTGAAGTTGCTGAATAGTTTAAAAATATCCTGGCTCCGGTGTCCTTTCTTTGCTGCCAAGGTCTCTGCATCCTCCCCAGAATGCTGCGGCAACGGCATCATGGATTTTCTGTTTTCATGCTTGCTTGTTGTTGCTACACAGTTGAACACATCAAACATCACAAAAGACAGAAAAGATGAGGTTTCTTTCTATTAAGAAGCAATCATTTATTCGATAAAAATACACGCACACACACACATGCACAGACAACACACACACACGCGGACACAATCATGCATACACGCACACGCACACGCTACTAATTACTACTACTTTTCGGACTAGATTCTTGCACTGGTGATTTTTTTTTTCTTGCCAACCAAATCACACTTCCATTGCCATTTGTAAAAGAAAAGGACTGTTTGGATGTTTGAGGCGCCACTAAAGCAACAATTAAGTTAAATATCAAAGTTAGCAGAAATGTATCTGTTTATAAAACGCTTGTTTTCTGCATGTTTTGGTCCAAAATGCTCACCAAAAAAAAAAAAAATCTAATAAATTAGAAACGTTTCTGTGGTGAAAGACGACGGTCTCATTTTTTCATGTTGTACTTTCTGTATCCTAAAACACAATATTCTATGAGCAGTGAAAATGCACGCTGGAGTTTCTCTTGTTTGAATTTTTTTTTTAAATCGGCCGGCATCGAAAGAGTTTAACGAGGCAGAGTGTGACCGTGCAGAGAAAAGCGCAGCGTTTTGTCCTCCGGGAGTCGTCGTGACAAATACACCAACGACCTGTTTGCCTTGGGTGAGACGCCGCCCGACAATTGCTCATCACAACTAATCATAGCACATGTAATATCGTAACAACAAATCGTGCAATGTTGCTGCCCTTGACCGGGTGGCCTCTCGGACAAAAGCGCCATTTCAAATTCCCCTCCAGACCTGAAGGTCTCATGGTGCGACAAAAAAAACATATTCTTGCATCTCTGCGCTTCATCAGTTGGACTTAAGACAGGCAATAGATCTGCTCGCAAGCCATTTAACTGATTCATTTCCTGGCGAAAACGGGCAACAGCTGCTATCAACAAAGAGACTGCCGCAGTCGCCAACGGAAATTTCAACTCTTGCAATCTATACCAAATAGAAGCACGTCATCCTTCCTCTTGTGTTATTTTATTTATTTATTTTTTAGGCTGTCCACTCCACATTTTTCTCTTTTTGAAAGTTTCTTCTATGGAAAATAATTTGTTTCTTTGAAAACACGGTCACAATCAAAGTTGTGAAAGTATGGACAGTTTGGTGTTTTATACGTAAACATTTTTTGTTCAGACTGGCGCTCTTGGAAAGGTCATCTTTGTTGCTCGTCCAGGCGAGATCGTTTTGACGAACGGTAATTGAAGCAAAACAACTTTCTACCGATCATTCCTGGTCTTTACCGTTGTCAATGTGTGCACAGACCAATTTTGCGGCACATATCAGACGGCTGCAGTTGCGCAGACATTCCGATTTCTCAGCCGCGCACACGGTTCTCCCCTCGCACAGGATATTATTGAATTTGAAATACTTGTTTCCTGGTCTCACGGAGCACTCACCAAAAATCATGTGCATCTGCCGCACAGGCTTTTTTTTAGAGCAGGGGTTTTCAACCTGTTCCACGAGGGTGCGTTTCCTATCCTTTCCCGAAGCAACACACCTGTTTCAAACATCCAGGAGGCCGGTCCTCGAGGAACAGGATTGAAGACGCCTGATTTACAGTGATGACGTCTCTGCCTGCTCGCCACGTCTCAGTGACCAGCTTTCGCCATTCGGAAATCGCATTTGATCAAATTGCGATGATTTTACAAATGCAATTTATCATTCAGCTCGAATAGCAAATGAAGTTTTTTTAAGACATACCAAGAAGTCGAGCGAGGTTCAAGTAGCCGTATGAATTTCAGAGATGTGATTTGATGCTGAAAGCTTACGGAGTTTTCCCGTGAATGACAAATTAAGCCGGACCTAAATCATGAATTTTATAAAAATCCCTTGACGGACGGACATGGCGTAAAACGTATTTTTCGGCCTATAAGGCGCACTTCAAATGATTTAATTGTCTCAAAAATCAACGCAATGAGTCTTATGACCGCCTTATGTATGGATGTCAAATGGAAGTGGAATGAAGTTTAATGTACCTTATAGCACGGTGCACCTTATAACGCTGCATATTGAAATTTCCCTCCAAAAAATAAACCTGTTCATTGAGGCTGCACCTTATAACCAGAACATCTTGCAGCCTTAAAAAGTACGGTACATGGCAAGTAGGATATTTCATCTATTGCGACAAAGTAGTAGAAAATGGTTAAACATGCGACTGTACGTTGTTGCTGTAAACTTTTTTTCATGCTTTAATAGGAATCAGGATCGTAACGTTTTCTCTTTGAAGCTGCGACAACTATCGTTGCCATGGAAACGAAAGACTGTTTCCAGTTCATACAGGTTGTTATGCTCATCATCCATGCAAAGTCTCAAGGGGGTCCTCGGAATGAGATGAATGGATGGGTGGGCTCTGGTGGGATCACATGACCTGGATATGATCTCGCTGGAGCTTCATTTGGAGTATACCTCAAATACTCTTCGCTTTCTTTTCCCTTCAACTCGTCCTGTTAGCGCATCACAGCATATTATCCTTTTCCATCTAAGCATATCGTTGGCCGTTCTTCTACATCTCTGACGCCAAATGCCCTCGTGTCTTCCCTCGGTGCATCGACCAACATTTCCCTTGCTCGGCAGCTCCAACCTCGTCATCCTTCGAGTAATATTCTCACAATTGCTCTTCCGGGCGTGTCCGAGCTCTTTAAGTCCGGTCTCTCTAATTTTTTCAGGAAAACATCTCACCTTGGTTGAGCTCCTTTCTAATCTCATCCACCTTTAGAGAACATCAACATTTTCATTGCTGACACCTCTACATCGGACTCATGTTGGCACTTCAGGACTCTTCTGTCTTATCATGCAACGGACGATTTGCAACCTTCTTATTTTCACCCATTAGCCTGCAAAATCACTTTTTCTTTTTTATTCCACAAAATGGATTACAATTGTCCATGCATTTGAAAATGCTCATAAATAAGCGGGTTGAACTTTCCATCTTGTTAATTCCTTCGATACTGAACAATATGTCAAAATGGCTCAATTTGTCCTGCTATAAATTAGAGGAAGACGATGCTGAACGAGCATATTTCATGGCACAAATTAACATGACAAATTTTCCCCATGAATATAATTGGGTTTAGCTCGTTTGCAAAGGTACTCGGTCCCGAATGTTTACAGGAAAGAACATCTGAGGGATATAAATCAAGGGAGATACCCTCCTCCCGAGCCACGTGCGTGTGTGTGTGTGTGTGCGTGCATGCATCGATGCTTTAACCCCCTTTGGAGATAAGTGAGATATCAAGGAGAGATCATTATCAAGGAGGTTTTAAATCAATCCAGTCTAATTATTTTCCGCCATGATCGATCGAGGAGTGTCGTGTCGCAGAACTGCATCTACGTTAATCACCCTTGATATGCATTTCTTATAGGCAAATTACAGCGCATAAAGAACATGACAGCGTCGTAACGACATCGGGAAACCTGCATCCGTGTGATAAATTACTACATATAGTTCATTACATTTTCTGACTTACATTCATATATATATATATTTTTTTTTTTTCTGACCCCTGCAAGTCTATTTTTTCTACTGCAATTCCGTGCATGCGCTAAGATTGCCCTAATTTTAATGCAAATGAGGGGATCCACTACGATTGGCCGGGATCAACAAAACTCCAACGCACAAAAGCGTGTAACGGTGCAAAAGCCACCTTACATGCATTTTTCTCCGTGCAAAATCTTGCAAAGTACCAAAAGGAAGAGAATTTTACATGTGCACAGTTAGACTGCGTTTTGTACTCGACTTGGATTTTTTTTTTTTTTTTTTTTTTAAGACTTGCATGGAAATGGAGCATTCAATCTTTTGTTGTTTTTTTGTTGTTGTTGTTTGGTTTTTTTTGTTTGTGGTTTGGGGTAAATGTCTCTTCCTTAAATGAGTTTTCCCTTGCTTGTCTCTGCATAACTTTTGTGTTGCATTGGCACTTCTTGTATAAAATTTCTACTGGACTGACAGCTGCTCATTTCAGGTGAGTGGCCAAGGATGCATGTAAGCAGTTGCCCAAAAAAAATGAGGAAGCAGTCCTGGGGGCACATCCAGGTTTACGACACGTTTACATATAATCCTCCCCATAAAATATGTGAGCAAGCAGCAGCAAAAAATATGGAGCCTATTAAAGAAATAGCGTTTGTGTGTACAAGCTTTCATCTTTTCATTGCTGAGTGACAGAGTTGCTCCGTTCAGCGCAAACCCAGAAGGTTAACAAGAAGATGAAGTACAGAAAGACAGAGCAGCGCAAAAATCCTAAAAGTGAGTGCTAAGCAATGGATCAGGTCTTTTATGTGCGATCTTTCACACTGAGAAATGATTTCAATTTAAATCCTGAAAATGTGCGGGTCACATGAGAGTAGCAGCATTCTGTATTATTTAGAGGCAGTGATGAAAGTAAATAGTCGCAACCGTAATGGCAAATGTTGGCGTGATGCAGTGCTTCTCAACTAGCGGGGGGGCGCGGTGCGATGCTGAGGGGGGTGCGTGTCACCCTTGGGTACATGCTTTTTTCCCCGCTGTACTACAATTAAGTGTAATTGCACATCCACTCCTGTAGGTGGCAGTGGCGCGCTCATTGCCGATTGTGCACAGTGAGTATTAACTCGGCGGTGTCGGTTTGTCAAGCTTTTGTCCTTCAGAAATTCAATTCTATTTCTTTCGTAGTGAAAAAGAAATCACCAAAGGTTGATCTTCTTTCAACCTTTCATGCAGCAACGTGCATCTCAAGATACTTAATTTGAATGTTTCAAACTATAATTCACAACAAACTATATAGACCAAACCTTTCAGGATGTGTCACTTTTTTTTTTTTTAATTTAAAATCCGAATGTCGCTATTTGACATGAAATAGCAAATAAGGACAATGTAGGACAAGCATGATTATGTCTTGAATGGAGAGGAAAATGATTCTCAGGATGATGGGCAGCCATCAAGGGAGAAGTCACACAATTTATCTTCAGTCGCATGAGAGCGAGCGGCCGTACGAACGCGCGTATACCCTGAGCCAATTTCTGACATGATCTATCTCCTTCATCCCAACGGCTATGTCATTTTAACAGGTGGTGAGGTACAGCACCATTCAGTAGCTTGTCCGAAGACGCGCTTAATGGAATTATGCTAATTGCTGATGATAGCCACTTCCTTGTCTTTGTTCCTATAATGAGGTTCATTATCTTAATTTATTCGCAGAAGAAACAGTGGAATTACTTTGCTAAGTTGGTCCGGGTTCAATGCTTCTGCTTTGGAACGCAATTGCTTTGCATATGGCTGCCTTGACACCGTCCGTGTATCATTTAAAAGCGTGGACTTTGCAACAACAGAGCAATGTGTTGCAGGTGTCTGACCTGCCTGAAAAACAAGTGAATGGGCCGCTCGCGTTGGTGGGTCGAGTAGCTAAAAATAGCATGTGAGAGTTCTGTGACGTGAGAATAACGTAAATTCAACGAAACATAAAAAAATAGTCCTTCAAATAAATACAAATGAATTAACTTGAGTACGAATCAATAAGTATTCATTGAAAATTCGACATAGATACTGAGCAACACGTGAGTAGCTGTGGATGCTGATCATTTTGCCATCAAAGCAAAAATACAAATATTTACGTGCAAATTCAGTCATAGTCCAACATGACTCTCTAACTGTCACGATAAGATTTTTATCATATGAAAAATAAAAAATTGAATTTATTTTCACCTTAATTAAGAAGCAATGCTTAACTCATTCACTACCAACAGAGTTAAAAAAAAAACATTTGACGTGTTTAGCCGTCAATGGTAGTAAATGATTTATTGACACTAAATGTCGCTAAACTGCTGATTTTCGTCATCAGAAAAGTTGTCGAATCCAACATTGGCGCCCTTCACAAGCATTTGCCTCTCGGTGAGATTCAATGTTCTCCTTCAACTTCCTGGTGTGGATCCTCTGTTGAGAGAAAAAAAAAATCCCAATGAGGCAGCGGGGAATTTATTCATCCAAGTCGTCATCATTGCATTGAAGGCTATTCTACTTGGTGAGAAGCCTGCTCGCTGCATTCGGAACCAGTTGTTAGCGGGAGTGATGATTTATTTTATTTATATTTTATTCGTTCTACCCGGCGCTTTATAAGGTAATGAATCAATCGTATACTCCCAAAATGCCGTCCCTGTAAAAAGTTTGTATGTTCTGTCACTCGAATGATTGATGGCTTTGACTTGCATTGTTGCTTCTGCATGCATCAAGCCGATCAGACTTTTGTGTATCCGGCTGCCTGTGTGTGTGTGTGTGTGTGTGTGTCCACATGGAGTTGCACACAATGCACGGCATCTGCACCTGGCTGCCTGTGATGTTTCATTTTTCCATTCATGCAGGAAGTAAGCGGGCTCCCATCTAATGAGAGCATTACTGGGAGCAGCATATGGTGTGTTGTGCGTGGCTCTCTTGACTCCGCTAATGGCACTGATCAGAGCTGAGAGAGCGATACGATGGGTCAGCTCGCGTGGGGTGGAGGATGTGCACGGATATATATTTTGCTTGCAAGCGCAATGGGGCCGCGTGATTCCACTCTCTCTCGGGGAGTTCAAAAAAAGGCTACAGGCTTTGTGAATGTCATGTTTTTATTGGGGGAAAAAAACACACACACACCTCAAGATAATGGTCAACTTTCAAAAAGAGTCAGTGTCTCAATTATTTTCTGCCATTATACGTAATAAAACTTTCTTCCAGAGCATCTTTCACTGCAGGTGCGTTCGGTAGCATTGTTCCACTTGTACTTTATTTATCCTTTTTTTTCTTTCTTTATATTATTTCTTTCCTTTTACTTCATGCAGGTACTCCTGCCTACTTCAAGTGGACACTGTAATGCCATCCCGCCCGTCTCAAGAAATACTATCCGATGATTCATTGTGAGGGCACAAGCAGGCCAGGATCAGAAACTCTGCTTTGCAAAGTGAATAAACAAAATCCAATCATATTGTTGTAGCGGTTCGAATTTGTTATACGGTTTTATGGTCATACTATTTGAATTACTTGCATCTGAAAGTATATATTTAGTCCAAAATGTCCAAAAGTTCCGCTTCCTTTCAAGGTAGCCTCATAGATGATGAACATCTTACAAGAAATAATGATTATTATTTTTAGGACAATATACACAAAACTAATTCATGACTCACAATGTGCATCATTTCTTTACAGCAAGCTACTATCATTTTTTTTTTTTTTTTTTTTCTCCACTTTTTTATCTCCACTTTGAGCAACATTTTCGGTCAATGTCCACCAACTTTAATGCCTTCATAAGCTTGTGACAAATGGTTTTATTGTACAGATGACTCATCTAATGGAACCAAATTTGTCAGTGCCATGTTGACGCATTAGTTTTGCGAGCGGCTAAAATGTTGGCCGACATGAGACGTCTACCTCTGTCTTGCAGATTCTCGTTGACACTGACATTAATATCGGCCGAGTGACCAAACAACACGCTATAAAATGTATTATTCAGCGTACCTGCAAAATGTCATTTTAATTTTATGAGTAGCCGACCAGACAAGCAATAATGTGAGCCATAACTATTGTCATGGTGATCTTTTAATGGAGCTGCAACAGTGTACACACACGCGCACACGCACACACGCACACACACACACACACACAGAGCGAGCTGCATAATGCATGTTAAATTATGCAATCTCTGCACTTGATGTTTCTCCCACCTCAGTGTCACTTTTGCATGTGACAATTTTGAATTCATTGTTGTGCTCAGCTTTTCTGTTCGTTTTTTTGTTTGTCAACACACGACATGAAACCGTTCTGCAAGCATCTTATTCAGTTTTTCTTGAATTCTCTTGAAAATCAGCAAATTCCCTCAATACAAATAAAAATGTAAAAAATTTGCATGTTTCGAACCACGAGTATGTAGGTGTTCACCGTTGTTTTACGTTGCAATACCACCATTGCCCACTAAACGGATGATATGGCTTAGTTGCGCTTACAATGGGTCTCAAATGCTCCAAACTACAACATAAGTATAGGACTACTTTTTGGGGGGAAAATTTGTAATGATATGCAGGAGAGAGTACCTCAAAAATATTAATATATTGAGTAAAGTGATTAAAAACAAATGGTTTGCTGTTCAGCAGTTTTGTGCCATCCTTGAATGGTCGTTTTAATGCAAGACCAAGAGACTAAAAGAAATGAGAAGAAAAACGCGTTTGCTTCCAAACCTTTGCTGTTGAGTTAGGATGCTGGAGCTTTAATACATGCATTTAGGAACGTATGATCAAAAATGAAAGAACTTAAATGTCCATATTTCAAATGACATTTTTGTCAAAACATCTGTATTAGAAGTGCATGGTGTCCCCCCCAGTAGTGCAGATGGAAAAATTGTGGCCCCCCTCCAGCATTTAAGTTGCTCATGTGTCGATGTATTAGCAAGCATGTCAACAGTGAACACGGACAGATGTGCAAACTTTGTTGAATTTTGCAAACGTAAACAGCCGCCGAGGTAGAATGTTTTGCTAAAATGGAGTCAGTGGCGGCAGAAGGGGGGAGACAACCTGACGTAAGAAGCTTTTTGACGCGCTTGAGGCTCCGCTACCTCTGGTACACTTTGCATTTCCTCTCCAACTCGTCTTGGATAATTGGCCGCAATTTGTGTCTCAGGAGATGTCTCGTTTTCTAAATGCCAACGGAGTGCAACCTCTTACATAAGCTCCTTATCACCCTGCCAAGGATTGTGCAGATGCTGAAGCAGCCTCTGAAAGCATCCCAAAGACACGGGACACAAACCAAAGACGACATTTATTCCTGCTAACCTATAGAAACAAACTCCGGTCCTCGAGGGCCGCGTTCCTGCATGGTTTTGGATCTGTGCAGCATCTCCTGTGATGCGGACTCTGTATCAGTCAGTCGTGGTGAAGAAGGAGCTAAACCCAAAGATGAAGATTTACCGCTCAATGTACGGTCGTCACCAATGGTCACGAGCTAAAATAAGATCCAGAACACTAAATTTGATGTCCGGGCTCTCCTCCAGAGATAAGGTGTGAAGCACGGTCAACCGAGAGGGTCTCAGAAATGAGCCGCTGCTCTTCCACGTTGAGAGGAGCCGCAAGAGGTGGCTCGGGGATCTGATTAGGACGGCTCTCTGGTGAGGTGTTCCGGGCATGTCCCACCGACGGGAGGCCTCGAGGGATGACCCAGGACACGCTTTCTCCCGGCTGGCCCGGGAACGCCTGAGGATCCCTCTGGAAGATTTGGAAGAAGTGGCTGGGGGGAGGGAAGTCTTGGCTTGGATGGCACAATTTTGTTGTGTTAATAATTAAAAAAAAAGATCCAATATAAAAAGTTATGGATTTAGTCAATTTACAGAGTCGCTGTCTTTCTGGCTTACTTTTACAGAACTCTTTAAAACGTAACCTTTTGGAGTGTCGTTTATCCATGGCCACTAGAAATTAATACTCAATGGCCCTGAATTATCTAATAAAAAGTCTTGTCATTTTAAAATATTTTGTTTGTTTGTTTTGTTATTTTAAGTTATGAGGGACAATAACCCGACTAATCTTTATTGTATAAAAATAGAAGTCGTTTCCGTTCTACTCACTGAGACAGTAAAAAGAAGAAAATAGTTTCACACGACGCGCGCGGCTGTACAAAAGAGGTTATTTAAACAAAACCGACACAAACAGAATGAAACTGTCAAACGAGAGCGCAACGCTATTAATCAAAGAACAGGTAACAGAAAGAAGACCATAAATGTCGGCAGATACTTCTCTATCTGCGGGAGAAGAGAACAGGGCAAAGCAAAAGGATTAACTAGTCACACGAAACATGATAGACTAGTAAGACGAATAAGAAGAGTGTAAAACAGAATGTCGCGTGAGAAAAAATGCTTCAGGCCACACGAGAACGAAATCTACCGGAAGTTAAGGTTTCTCTTGCTCTATCATCATTGCTTAAATCGGGAGTGAGCAAACCGTTTGATTGGTGGACCACAATGGGTTCTAAAATATGACAGAGGGGCCGGAACAGGAGCGGATGGATGGAGTGTTTTGGTAACCTCATCTCACCGGAGAAAAAAAAAATACATTTGAAATGTAAATGAACAAAAGCATGACAACAATATATATATATATATATGTCTTTGAAAAAGAAAATCAAACATGAACAAGGTTTATTCATTTAATTTTTTTTAAATTTGGCTGGCCGGATTAAAACGTTTAACGGGGCGCCTATGGCCCCCGGGCCGTAGTTTGCCCACGCCTGACTTCAATGCTGATTAGAAAGTATGACAAGGTGGATAACGACCATTTACTCATAAACGTAGCGATTTTCATAGCTAACTATAAACTTTATAAACACCAAAGACGGTGTAAGCAGTAAATGAAAACCAATTAATGATACCAACAGATTTACAAAAAAACAATTGATTAGGGTCGAATCGCCAAACAATAAAAAATGTGACTCTGATATGAATCGTGCCTTGCGCTTCTTGATGGATTCAAGACGTCCGTGCCCACTCGAGTTTGCTTTTTGTCGCTCGCTGACTGGCTAATCTGCTGACTTCTCTTCCACTTTACGGCTCTTCGTGAACAGGCTGCCGATTGTCCTCTGGAATTAATCAAGCGCCTTCAATTAGTCACTTGGCCCCTATTCTGTTTATCTGTAGTTTCTTTTCAGCGCGCATGAGATCCGATTCTATAAGAAAGAGGCAGGCGGGAATCCCTCCTGCCTCGTCTCTTCATGGACGGACGGACGGATGGAAGGAAGGCAGAATCCCGACTGACTCTTAGAATCAAAGCGCTGCCACAATTGCAAAGTCAACATCGTGCTCTTCTACGACTCGACGGTCGCGACTGGAGCAGAACGGGCAGTATATGATGAGTTTGACTTTATGAACATTTTTGAATATGATACAGATCTGCTCTGACAAATATTCAAGGTATATTTCATCATTGTTGATTACGAACGCTGCTTTTCATCAGCAAGACGGACGAAATTTGTCCACGCTGACTTTATGCACGAGTGCACCACTCGGCCACGACAGTAATCAAATCATTACAGAGCAGATAAATTAGACTTTGGCAACCGGGGTTAAAAAAAAAAAGCAAAGTGTAGGTATTTACTTCGGGTCGTAGGCGAGGTACACCCTCACCTATTCGCCAGCCAATCGCAGGGCACACAAAGACTAACAACCATCCACGCGCACAAACACACCTCGGGTCAATTCTCGAGCATCCCACTCAACCTAGCATGCGTGTTTTTGGAATGTGGGAGGAAATCGGAATACCCGGAGAAAACCCGCTTTGGCAAGGAGAGAACATGCAAACTCCTCCCAAGAAGGAAGGAATCGAACCCTGCACCTCTCTACTGTGAGGCGGACATGCTAAACCGTTGCCCACCGCGCCGCCCTTTCTAAAATCCAAATGGGAAACCCTCGAAATGTGTGCCGCTCAAACAAAGTGTGACAAAGCAGACCTCATTACAACAAGTCCCGCACCGACAAGGAAGTAGCGTCATGGGCAAGTCTGTCGAGACGGTTTGACCTTAAGCTCAGACTATTCTGCTTGCTGTAAATTGTTTGGACATATACTTTGTTCCGGGTTATCGCAGTCTCCAAGGTCTTGGGTTTCTTGTGGGAGAGGCAGCCTCCGTGTTTAATGAGAGCGCCAAATCACTCTGCCATCCAAAATTTTAACAAATCAGTTTGTCACGTCTCCGTCACTTTCTGGGAGTGATTTGTTATTTGAAGGAACAGAAAAACACGCACAGTCCTGCAATCTTCCTGACGGAATTTGAAAAAAGTAGGAAAATGAAGAAAAATGTTCAGGTCGGTTCGAGTTTTAGCTCGAGAGGTTTCGAAAAAACGTGAAATCCAAACCGATGGATGTTGTTCGCACACCAGCTCAGCGACCTTTTTTTATCCGCGCTTGAATGCCATCTTGTTTTGTGCAGCCTCATCAAAGGAATGTTTGTTGCTGCACGTGCCGGAGCGGGAGAACGTAAGCACGAGAGATAAAGAGGGCGAGGAAAATGTGTTGAGAGGCCTCATCGCCAGGAAAATGATTCTTATTTGAGATTTTTGAAACGGGATTCATTTGGAGAAAAAGATTCGCAACAGCGTTCAGAGTGCATCTGAGCTAACTGGTCGTTTTCTATCCTGATCCGAAGACGGTTTCTTCAATCCTTTTAAAATAAAGGCCACAATGCAATTATTCATGATGATTATTTATTTGTGTCGATGACCAAGCAAGGAGCAGTTGTGATATCTCGTCAGTATGTCTTCCCTCAATTACGGCATATCTCGAATATTTGTCGTATTTAGCCGTTGCTATCCTTTTCTCCGGCGTAGCCGTTAGATCGGGAATGACAATTATCGTTCACCGAAGGCAGCCGAGAGTCCTTCGGAGTGCCAGAGCTCCAATTCAGACGTAACATCAGGCATCGGCAACAGAATTTTTTTTAAAGGCGAGCATTTTTTTCAGTGGCAGTTTGGCGTGAACAGCGCCTTGCTGTTTTTATTTATTTTTTTATTTTATTCTATTTTATTTTATTTTCATTCATTTTTGATTATGAAAAGTTGTTATGAATGAACCAAAATAACTTATCTCGTCGAATGACTTTAAATGCTGACGGGAATCACTTGAGAAAGCTTCCTTAACTTGTAACCGTTTTATCGGATCTGAATTGAAATTGAAACTTTTTCCTGACATTCGAATTACATTGATGGTGTGACTTTTTTGCCGTCTCTTGACCGGCCGTCACCTTATCGTGTTGATTTGTGTGTCCCAAAGATCCGAGGAGCAAAGTTGTCTTGGGCTTTATGCGCTTGGCACGGTCACCCGTTGCAAACAGAACTTTGGTGAGGGACCGGACCAAGTACGTTCTGACGACTAAAAACATCGGTCCACGATTTTCCACAATTTAGCGATGACGGAAGCGTGGTTAAAATAACGATAACGGATTGGCTAACGGTTCTAAAATAACAATGACGCAAGCGAGGTTGAAATGACGCTGACGGAGTGACGATAACGGTATTGATTGGACTTCAAATAATGTCAGGCTGAAAATGACGAACGTGTGGCCTGGCCGCTGGCGAATGACAAACGATGGGCCTGCAAAATTTTCTCTGCCCCATCTTCTATTTTTCTTCAGTAGAGTTTGTCGTTTTGAAGCTACAAGGGAATTCTTTTTAATTTTTTTACTCTGACTCACGATAGTGTGAGAAAGGACATAATGAGACCAATAAAATTTTATTTGAATGGAATATCAATTTTATTTTTCTATTAATTAGTAATGCGGACATTTGTTTCGGTATACCTGCAAAATCAGATGGATCTTATTTCACAGTACAATAATAATCCTCAATGTTCATCGAGAAAGGCGGGAAGGTGTTGGCGTCTTCCGTCTAATGTCGCCACTTGTCACATAATTTCTCCCTTTCATGAAGCTAAATGAGGTCAAATACATCCGTCACTCCGGATTTGAAGCATTTGAAATAGAAGCCTTCCAGCGTGTGGATGTTGCCGACCAGAATCAAATGCAGACGACTTGCCAAGATTTTATTAGCAGTTCCTGCCAAAGCATGTCGCTTTATCGCTCGTCTCTGGAAAAACTTGAAAAGCTCTCATGAAAGTCGCATTTGTTTTCTTGATCGCCGTACGTGGCTGTAGGCGAAACGCAAACGCTCGCCATATAGTGCATCCAATTTGGAGAAAATACTTTGATGCTGCTTTGTCTTACATTGATTGGAGGAATGCATCATACACTAAATAAGGAAATAAGTAAGCGTACCGAGAGTTGAAATGCATAAACGGCTCGCATAATGGCCGGATGGACTTTCACATTGGGACGACATCATCAGAGATGAAATGAGTCGTTGTACTCGTGTGACGTTCAAATCCTTTCTGCAGGCTGTTGCTTTGATGAAAGCCGGTCCAGTGTTGTTTTGCTCCCGTTTCACTCAGATGTATAATCTTCCTGTGGCGGCGACAAGGAAATTAGCGAGAAATGATGTGATTTCTACCCGTACTTGTCGCTGTGTCTTGTCTCAGTAACATCAGTGATGTTTATGAACCCCGCAGTGCAAGTCGCGCAAATTGAAATTGTGAAATTGAAGTGAGGACGAAGGATAACGACTGGACAGTGACGTCTGTCAGCGTTTCCTGAATGCATCCATATTTTGCAACAACTCAGCGTGGTAATTTGACAACCGTTACTTTGCAAAGTCACATTTTGTTTGTGGATGGCAGTCAACAGTGACGACAATCAACTCCTAGAAAGCTCACTGACACTTCCAATTCATTACCAAGCGGTAGCGCCGATTTCTACCACTTGGCGCAGCAGTGAGTGACACGCGACAACACTGGAATAAGAGTCAATCCGAGTTTTCCCTCACGCGTGTGAGAGGAATGAAACGAACAATTAACAATAATAAAATACGATTCCTAGATTATGACACATCGCAAACAACTGTCGCCACCGTGCGTTGTGCGACATTTATGGTATAAGTGCTTAAAAAGGGATTTCCCAAATTAATATTATTCATATTCCATCAGTCATTTTACTTCACATTTGTGTTTCTCGACCAAAGAAACGGTCCGCTCCACTGCTATCCAAACCTTACTTTTTTTTTTTGTATTTTTTCTAAATTACGGACCTAGATTTCTTTGTAATGCACTCTCCATGTTTAAAGGAAGGAAATGTGTCTTAAATTGCACTTTGAAAAAACAAGAAGCTAAATAAAACGTTGTCAGTCATTTTATAAAACACGTTTGCTCATTAAATACTTTTAAGAAAACATTCAACTCAAAAAGTCTGACAGGAACGCTTGTTATTTTTATACACCGCGCCACGTATAAGACAAGAACGAGCCCTGCCTCATATTACTCCAAGAAAAAAAGTTATTTCGAGCCTTGCGGTACTGAACAAAGACGCACACACTGTAAATTACAGATTAACAACTGAGATTCATGCAAAAAAAGAGAAAGTGTACAAACAGAAAGTACTTAAAACTCCAAAATGAAAGGGCAGACAGGAGAAAGAAAGCCCAAGACAAAATTTAAAAAAAAAAAAAAAAGAAACACACCACCACCACCGAAGACCTCGGAAATAACTCGGTGCGTCAAAAAGCATGCGCATCCAGGTTGTCATAAGAAATGGCTATTTCGTGTTCTCCCTTTGCTCACGGCGCAGTCGATCGTGGCCATTGACCTCCCAGATGAATCCAGGGCCTCCTATCCGTCATCCCGTGGAGACATCCTAACATGACAGCGTATTCTTGGCTCATCCATCACAACATGAGACACCCCACGCCGCACTGTAGCTCGCTCGTCGTATACGCGTCACGCCGCCATCTGATTAAACTCGTTCACGTTGTCGGACGGCGACTGAGATGAAAGGATATTGCTCGTTGATTTGTATGCAACTTTGACAAAAAATTTCCAGCTCATAAAATGCACACGCTGACCCGTTCACAATCAAGGTGAATCACGGGCTGATTGTGAGGGTCGAAACCAAACGGCGAGCCTCGCCAAAGCTGCATGAGTCTGCAAAGGAACACAAAAAGACAAACGGGTCCTGATTTTGCCAGCCTTCAAACGTCCGACGATCTGATTGTCCTAAGAGATTATCCTTCTGTCTGAGGTGTGTTGCAAGTGCATTTGTCTTGATAATAGGTTCCGAAATGCACAAGTGTCTGTTTGTCTTTGTTTTTGGGATCTTAAGTGTGATCATTCATCTCAGACTAAATGGTCTCAAATTTATCCTGATCATTTTGCACGTCCGATCGGCAACTACAAGAAACATTTGGTTGACGTTATTACTGCCAAAGGAAGGTTATTATTATATATATATTGCTTAGTTATTATAAAACTTTTAGGACCAATTTATAAAGACATTTGAGATGTTCCAAATAGTGCATGCCATGCTTTTTTTTTTTTTTTTTTGGCTAAATCTGGGCTTCCATTTTCCACTTGACTAAACACTGATTTGACTCATTTTAATGAAAAGATTTTTGTACGCTTTGTCAACACTGCTGAGCATTGTGGTCGATTTATGCTCTGCATGAAAAAGAGCCAGCCAATGAAAAAAAGGATCCAACATTTTACCTCTGCCTTCAATCGTTAAATGAACCAATTATGAGCTTTGACGTGTTCAGTTTTCCAATAAATTCATCTGGTTTTAGTTTGAGTAGATACGGAATGAAAAATAAATAAATTTCCCCCCTCGCTGTCAAATAATGGATGAGTTAGTGGGGTAAAGATGAAGTCTTGTTGGCGACATGAGCTCTACAGTTCTTTTTGGCTTTCGGTCATGCTGGTAATTTAATGCTGCTCATTTATAAGACAAGGGCCTTTCTACCCCCACCCTCATCCCTCTCCCGTGAAAAAAAATAAATAATTGCATTCATTTCACAGGAAATGGTCACAATTCCATAGGAGGTCGGCCTGCATTCAAGTTAAATCAAAAATATCTGTCTTGAAACCACCCAAATCAAATCAACGGTGTTTCCTAACGGCCTCTTCTAATTGTTCTTTGCTCGTTAAACCTTCCAATCGTGGATGCATCTTTTTGATATGCAAAGTTAAACAAACAATCCCAACTCGCCTCTGTCTTGTTAAGGAAAAAAAAAAATCTCAGCCGAGGTGGCTGTTTGAGCGCGACAGTACATCAAAAACGTGATGAACTGTGTCCAAAGAGTGCCCCCTTGTGGTTGTACACGGAACAACGTGACAAATGATTTAGTTCAGCCTTTCAACAATAGAGGGGGGAAATAGTGTTATTTCAATTGTAGGTATTATGTTTTGTGTGAAAATGGGACTCGGGAGACTATTAATCCAAAGTGAGCGTGATAAAATTGAGAGAGAAGCAAAAAAGGACACATGTATGGTGCAAGAAGAAAGACATGCAGGGATTGTAGACGACCCCAAAATCATGAATCATTTAAAAAATATTGCGTTGTTTTTGGCCATGCATGATTTCCAGCTGCAATAAAAGATGTGGAAAAGCAGAAAAAGCATCAAACCAAAAGCTTCACAATCATCTCATACTCGTGTTACTTTGCAAGCAGTGTTGCCGTCTGCCCAAGAAGCCTTTTGATCGAGGTGTGTTGGGATTTTCTCCCAAGAGGAATAACAGTAGAAGCCTCTTCACTTTTCTGGAAAGGTCGAATATCATTCAGTTCCTGTCGAGCTGAGGGCTGAAGAAGCGGCACATCCCTAAAATCTGCAATTGGCTCACTGAAGTTGTTTTTTTTTTTTGCTGCCAGCACTCCTTTCTCAGCGCGTGAGATGAGAGAATAGCATGTTTCTTTCATCTGCGATGTGAACCGAGTGTCAGATCTGTTATTCCTCCTCATCTGAATCTCCCTGGCGCTAGTATACACACACACACATACATTGCAGGCATGCAGTACGGTAAAGAAAACATGTCCATGGAAGCACGTGCACGCGCACGTGGGCCTAAGGTGTTCTTTTCCTCTAGTTGCGTGGGCAACGACGAGTTTACCGTCCGCTCATTCCCTGACAACTGCTCATTGCGGATCCGACCCCGTCCGTCGATTGTAATGAAAATGAAAGATGTTAAAAGTCTTATGCAACGAATGAGCAATTTCTTGAATCGTAAGCGATGGAAGGCGCGCACACACACAAGCAAACACGGAGACATGTATACTGTGTACGTAATGGGGGGTAATGGAAGCCTAAGCCCACCCCGAAAAAAACCCCACAATGGGCAGCAGAATGACATCATCAAATGCATTTAATCCAAAAATATCTGCCATCTGCCCCTCAACAGTCGACATATTTCTGAGTAGGATCATAAACATGTTTTGCCACCGGCTGGGATAATCTCCAGCTCACCTGTGACCTAAATGAGGACATGTGGCACAGAAAATGGTGGGCCGATAATATTCCATCCATCCATTATCGGAGCCACTTCGCCTCACGAGGGTCGCGCTCACAAACACACTTTGGGGCAGTTCATGTGGGAGGAAACCGGGCACCCACAGAAAAGCCACACAGGCACGGGGAGAACACGCAAACTCCACACAGGAAGGCCAGAGCGGGACTTGAACCCACGACCTCTGAACTGTGAGGCCATTGTGCTAACCAGTCGTCCGCGTGCTGCCCCCAGAAATATCACAATTCCAAAAATGCATGTTGAGTATAAATCAAGTCCAGCTCACCACCGAGAATGTACAGTTTGCACTTGCCTCCTTTTTGTAGAACACAGTCGCCGATTTTCAGATCGCAGGACAAATGAGTCTGACGCAAAAAAAGAATAAGGGACAGAATTCAGTCAGGTTTCCTTGACGACCACCCTTAACAACAACTGGAACAGTTCCCATGGTAATAGATTCCAAATATCCGCAGTGGCCTTTTTGCACATCCAAACTGATCACATCACTTTTATTCTCGGCGCTGACTTCACTGGCCACTTCCGAAATCCGTTAAATGTGAAAATAATCCATATGTTGCTGCAGAAATTAGTTTCCCATGTTCGAATTAAACAGCCATATTTATTTATTGATTGATTTTTATGTTGTTAAATATTCTTCCGTAAAGGAATAAAAATGCGTTTGTAAAAGAGTACATTCCTGTGCTACTTGACGACATTCATGGACTGCCGCACCAACTTTTTATTGATGTTTTTTTAATTTTCCGACAGAGTAGGCTACCTTTCAAGTGCAAGTCAAGCTTTATTGGTTACGCACGTGCAATAAATCGGATCGTTAAATTACTGCACGCTTGTTGCGTGCACTATTTCTTTTGGGAATTCTTGAGTGTGAGTCAACAGAATTTGAACAGCGAACACTTCAACTGCAGGCATGACTTGATTTTGACGGCGACTGTTTCATGATGCGAAAAATTCATAATTGTGAAATACTTCAGCTTTTTTTTGTCGAACACAACTGCCTCTCTTTGAGCTCACCGGGCTAAATAGCGGTTGTGTCCAACATGCATAGACATCAAGGCCGTGTTTTTGTCAACGATGACGAAAATATTTCGTTAACGCCCCTTTTTTCACGATGCGGGACCCGCAAATGAGATTTGCCACGGCTTGGAAGATTCTATGAGCCATGCCGTCTCAAGGACCACACACCTCGTCCTTACGGGTCTGCACTTGTATCGTGCAACTTGCAAGTGAAAGGAAAATGGCAAGCGTCCAATTTTGATTTGAAAAACATGAACTCACTCTGTTCATCTGTGTTACGATCCCACATGGGAAGAGAAGAAGTTTAGCCTCGGGCGAGATATCTTTGGTGGCCGCTCTTGTGTCGAATCAAAGTGATTGTTACTTAAAAAGGACGAGGACGTTTTTCATTGTGGGAGAACACTTCACTGTCACTGCAGTGGAACCTCGGAAGGAGACTCCTCATGTTGTCATGTGATGCATTCGGGAAAAATGGATCGAAAGAAATCGGACGGAATAAATTCAGCTCCGGTCACGTGTCCGAGTGCCTCGACGTATCCTTTTGTCAACTTTGACAGAGGTCGTCAAGACGGCGGGGATTGAAAACCTTTTAAGTCACTGGCGGTGCCCCCGACGCCCCCTCCCAATATTGCAGCTGCCTCATAAATGGAGCCAATTAAAAAAATAAAAATAAATTAGAATTGCAGTGGTCTGTTCTGGGAGAAATGAAAGCAAAAAGCAAAAAGAATGCTTTTCATTTGTTGGTGAAACAAATCCGAGACGGACGAAGCAAGAGAAATGATCTTCAGATAAGTGCTCTTCCGATTTGCATTTCCATTGATCGGCATGAATTATGTAAGAGATGCAAACGATGTCGGAAGGGGAATTACAAATACAATGTAAGCGGTCCGTCGATCCATTCGTCCGCTTTTTCGTGGCGGGTCGCATCTTAAGCAGGGGAGGCCCGACTACCCCGCCACTCGGTCCGACTCTTCCGGCGGCGACCCGGAGGCGTTCCCAGAAACAAATGCTCGTTTTCCCAAGCCAAGTCCGATCATTCCTCCCCAGCTCATTTAGCAGCCCATGAAAATGATATTTTCAGTTCCCGCAGAGCCAACGAGGCATTTCTTTGAAACATCCAGGCCGAGGCTAGACGGGTCAAAGAATGAATGCACGGTGAAAGATATAATTAGGAGCTCTCCACCTTTCCTTGACCAACTCTTCTGAAAAGTAGAACATTACACCAAGGACCTTCTGCCCTCAAAATGACTTTCACCTTTGCGAATATGTGAAGACGTAGTTATCTGGGAGGCCTGCTGAGCGCATGTCTGAGAATAAGCAGAAGGGGATTTTCGCTAAGTCGCAACTCATGAAAGGAGGAGACGGTCATTATTCCAACACTTGCTGTGCAAATACCCCCCACTTGGGATGATCTTTTTTATTTCTCCTTTTCTTTGTTCTCCTTCCCCTCCCCTGGCCAAGTGCAATGGCTGAGGCAGGTGCTGTTTTAACCTGGCTTTTTATATATTTTTTTTAAGTTCAGAAGAGGTAAAAACGACTTCATGGTGTTTCATGAACTTTAATCCCATTGGCCATGGATCAAACTTTTTTTTAATTATTTTTATCATCATTGTGAAAAATCAGATCCACGGAAAGTGGAGCCAAAGAAATTTGTGTTGCATATCACTGCCAACTTTAGGACTGAACTTGAACGATAATGACCATTCATTTTGGATTTTAACGTGCACATAATTCATAGTTTTCTCTTAGTTTCTCACCTTTTATCTTTATGTCAGCCATGTCCGATGTCGACTACTTTTGTCCCTTCTCCAATCCTAGAGCGTCATAAATCCACCGTCACTCGTCATTTTGCAAATACTCGGCCATCCTCACTTCTGTGTGTTCGGGACCTTTGCTCTAGTCTACGTTTGAATAAGTTCTGTCAAGTGTGACAATTTCGATCAAAGAGGAGTTAGCTGTAGTCTTTTGTGATAATTGCGGGTTCATTGGAGTCGTTCGCAGTACCGCCTTCCATCTTGCATCAAGGCATCCTACTCAACGGGATCTTGAAAACACAAATAGGTTGTAAATGCTTCCAAGGTTCACAGGAAGACATCTTCCTCTGTTGGCGTCAATTTCACAACGCTGTGATTCTCCTGTCTAGACTTCTGACGTAGCCATCATGCGGATTGCGCGATATGAGCGCAACCACCAAAGACGAGTGATTCGTCCGACGGGGGCCCAAAATTCCACATCGTGGAGTTTTCATGAGACATGTGTGCCTCATAGATCTATTTGCAAAATATGTCACACTTTGATTGTGAAATGGGACGCTTGTGTTATTGCGTTCATTTGAAATCAATTCAATAAAGGCAATTTCATCAGAATACCGTGCGCAGAACAGAAAGGTTGCAAATTGAGGCTTGACCGGGTTGCCAAGCAACATCAGAAATCCATCATTTACGGCCCAATAATTGCATACCAACCATGGTAATACATTTTATACCAAGATGGTAAACAACAAACATGCTAACAAGGTTATAGAAATGTCACATCCCAACATGTTAAGCAACACATGCAAAATTTCCAAACCATTAGCACTCTCGCTCAGTCCAAAAACGATGTCTATTAATTGGTAGTGATTTGTTCAAAATTTTAAATCCTATCAACTCATTTAATCCCAGGCATTTTCACCTCAATTCCGGCGTTTTTCTGGATTTTGACTGATTTTTGCGAGGCCAACAGCATATTGTGTTCTCATGCTATAAAAACATGGAGCTATGATGCAAAAAAAAAAAAGACTAAAACGTATAAATACGTCTTTGGGAGGCGGGTAGTACATTTTTGAAAATGTATAGGTATGACTCATGGATTGAATGAGTTCATTCGATATAATATTTCAAAGGTCACAAATCTTCAGTAAATTTGATTGAATAAACATTTATTGGTGCTGTTTGGAAATTGAGCCGCTTTATATATAATCTGTCCTGCTCGTTTCTGCAATATAAAGGAACGTTGAGAATTGTTTTTCCATACTTCAACACAATCTGTAAGATACGGGAGCATCATAAGCTATGAATGACGTTACTTTATTCAAGACTTTTTGAACATTTTTGACTTTGCATACGTTCCTCCTCAAAACATAATGTGGTCTTCCTTGACGCATGTCGTGCTGTTCTGAAAGTCCCGCTCCATTCATTTGAAGCCCAACGAACCATGAGCTGCGAAGCACTTTGTGTTACGTAACACAATTGTATGTCGAATATCTGAGAGATGAGTCTCAGTCTATTGCAAGGAGGACTGCAGGCCAACAAAGAGGGCTCTTAAAAGGTTAAGGCCAAGAAATCAGCGACGTACTTTGTAAAACAGGAAGCAAATGCTACAGTAGAAAGGAAGGCTGTTCAAGTGACTATTGTGGCGTACACGGACATGAAGCCAGGCAACAGCGGCAAACACGCTTGCAGGCTTTTTCTCCTGAGTGCATCTGCAAGGCTCAAAGACAAACAGTAAACAGACCATGATGTCATTTCCGGAAAATTGTCGAGTGCCCGCTTCTCTTGCGGTCATTAAAGTTCCGTGGAGGAAAAAAAACAAAAATGACTTTGCTTCTCTTGAAAGGCCCATCTTGAAAATGACCTCGCAAGTGCATCTGCAATTAAATCCACATTCAGTCACCCGCCCTCCGAACGCGACCGAGGTACCGTTCCGGTCTTCGACCCTGCGGCCTTATTCATAAAAATTGTGGAACCCCGACCCCCCCAAAAAAAAGCCATCGCGATGCAAACGAGAGAGGTTTACTAGGTGGCGAATTTACAATTTAAATCCACTTATCTTATTATGAGCTTATTATGGTGGTCAGTGTTTTGTCAAACCAAAGTGGGTTAACGGTTTGACGACCTTGCGTTTATGTGTGCACTTGCAAGCTAGCTGTCTTAGACGGTGAGCAGAGCTGAACTCTGTGGAAGGGCCGGAGCGTTCCGCGCCGGGGACGGACTGCCCAGCTGTGGTAAATAAAGAGCAGAATTTCTCCAGTCTTTGCTGAATTGTGTGTTGCTCTTTTTGGAACGGGCCCACGGGGATACTCGCGCTCCTTTGTGGCTTAAACAAACAAAATATAGGAAAAAACAAGAAACGGAATATGAACTAAACGTTTAGAAAGGGACAAATAAACAGGGAGACAGACGCTAAGCTACACAAGGATAGATTTGAGAGAGAGAAAATGGAAGAAAAAGGGAGCTACAAACGAGGAATAAAAAAAAAAGACTCACACACAAACGGGGCTACGAAAAGGCACCCGAAAAAATATGGACAACTTTCTAAAAATAAATATTCAACACAAAGGTTGAAATCTGCTGGAATTATTTTAGGATCCATTTGAGCTTTGCCCTGGAAAGTTCTTCCACGTTTGCCTCGTCTCCTACTTGTGAAATGATGCCTTTGATGAGAGAAGAATTGCATAGAAAGTCGACCAACGTGTCATGAAGACTAAACATGCATTTTATGACGCACACAAAAAAAAAAAACGAACCTCCTGCCCTGACGAGGTCTCACGGCGCGTGCTTTGCGAAGCGTTACGTCACGGTTACGGCAGTGACAGCGTTAAATGCCGGAGTCTCCACCTTTTATGTAAATACGCGTGACAGATGCGACTCAAGGCGGGGAGAGGTCTCGTTGAATGAGAGGGGCGGGGGGGGGGGGGGGTTGTCGTCATGGACGTGTAACGACAATCGGAAGAAGAGGAACAAGGAGGTGTGGGTCGCTCGCCCTCGCCCTCGCCCCTTCGTTTGCATCTGTTGACGTGAGGGGAGGCGGAGACGATCGTCGGTTACCTTTTGGATGCGATCATGTCACGAGCGGGCGGCCTTGCGACGAGAGCATCAGCGTAATACACGGCGGCGATAAGCGGCTCCGGAATGGGTGGCCAGATAACGCGAAATGCTTTGTACGGTAAGGAATCGCCCGTTTTATGCCGGTTTGGCGATAACGTGTAACGATATGAAGGGGGTGTTGGCAGGTAGCGAGACGACACTGTGACGATAATGTGTGGAAATGAGGCTCGTGCAGATGAGATTCACGTCGTCTATTAATGGCTACAATTTCAAGTGGAAAGTGGTTGTCGAGTGCGAGCTCAGGGAAGTTGTGGTGTGGTGTGTGGTGGTTCCCCTCGCCTTGTAATGGGTCGTGCACGCCCCCCCTCCCAAAAATAATAAACAAAGGGCAGCTGTGCTTTGAGATGTCAATATTTGGATTAGGTGTACAGTATATGGCGTTATCCAGAGATAAGAGAAGTCGGAACATCCATCTTTAGCATGTGATGACTATGAACTGAGCTGGCCTTATTGCAAAACTCGAGGTGGGTGTAATAGCAGAAGTATTTATTTTTTTAAATAATGTATTCATTTATCTGTGTATGGGGAATTGAAAGTGCCAAAAGTAAATAATAAATTCACCATGAAATGTTGAATTAAAATTGTAATTGTTATTCCATTCATTCGTTAAATATGGAATTAAATAAACCAGAAGAAAAAATAAATGCAGCATTAATTAATTAAATAAACGTATCATTAATTAAAATTTTCATTTTTAATTAAATATGGATTTAATTAAATCTATGTGGCATTAATTAATAAAATTACCAATGATTATATGTAAAAAAATATATATAATTATATTTCTGTAATTTATTCACTTATGGTTTCATTCATTCATTAAATATGGAATTAAATCAGATGAATAAATATACGTGCACCATGAAATAAAAGTGTCAGTTATTCAATGTGTAATTTGTTAATCAAATATGGAATTAAATAAATCAATGTGTGATCATTATTAGTATATGTAATTATATAGTTTTTTTCTGTAAATACGTATATTTTTTTCTGTATTTATCATTTCTGTATTAAATTAATAATGTCATGGTCCCACGTTGCAGTGTTTGATGAATTTATTTTATGGGTATGTCCTAACACCTGATTGGTTGCGCTGCTCATCAAGTCAAGGCAAATAAATACCAGAATAATGGATTGATGCCAACCGAGTGTCGATTGAAAATATGCCGATACACTGAGTGACCCTATTTACCTCCACACTGGTTTGAATAAAAAACCTCAAGGTTCGGGGGCCAGGTCCGGCCCGCCACATTCGTTCATGTGGCAAATAATGTGTCAATTTATGAGCCTTGTAAAATTGACACATTTTAAAATCTCGTGGGTAGTAAATAATAACAGTGTGATGTGCAATCAGTCCATTTGTTGTGTGTGTTGTATGTAATAATACAATGATGAGATGATTATACATTTATTTGGTTTCACTGTCATAATGGCCCTCTTTGGATTGATTGCTATAATTGTCTTGTTTCGCTTTAATTGATACCGTTTTTCTGTTGAATGGTTCTTTTCTTTTTTTACCTTCATGGGTTTTTTTTTATTTATATTAACAATGTTTTTTTTTTTAATTTTATACAAGTTTGAAATTTTCAAAAAATACAACCTCCCAATTATCACCTTAACCCTATCATTAAAAGCAGTATGAATTAAGAAAGGCAACACGCCTAGATAATTCCTCTTGCTGCTTGCATACATTTACACCACCTGATGATTCTAATTAAAGCCCCAACGCGAATCCAATTAGTTAAAGGACGACAGACTAAGACAAAAAGATTTAGCTCCTTCTCACTGGAATCAAGGTCAAGCACCTGAGTTAAATCCTGCGTCTTAGTGTATAAGTACAGAGTTACTGATTACACTTCCTTGTTTATGGTATCCAATTTTTCAGTTTGTTTCAGAGCAGAATGTAACACACACGCATATTGTCACAATTTGCACGATCTATCATTGACATTGGTAGACATGACAGCAAACATGATCTCATTCGATCCGGAGTCGTTCTGTGCTGCGCATTGTATTCGTGTGATCCCAACGCTAATGACGTAATTTTTTTCTCCTTGTCTCGCTTGTTGTTAGCGGGATGACTTTGTGCTGGGAAGTTCCGCCACTGTGCCCTCAACTATCCAAAAACAATTTAATAATGTTCATGTAGTTGTAGTTTTGTTTTATTATTTTTTTTTGACTGGTAAGAAGACTAAAAACCACTTTATATAATTGTATTTTTTGAGTGTAACAATTCGGAATTGAATTTCGATTAATTGCACAACCCTAGTATGTACAGTACTTCCAAGTTTAAAATATCGCTGTGTATGTTGTTTTTTTTTTTTTTGTTTGTTTGTTTTTTTCCAAGATTTCACCACTGCTGGTGGTTCTCTTGTTTAAGATAGCAGAACACAATCAAACCATGTTTGATGAGTCGGTTACGTAATTGTGGCTGAGAGCGGCACTCATGTACTCCCGATTTGTCTGAACGTGGGCTTGTGTCTGAGGCTGCTGAGAAAGTCTGGGTTGCATTCGAAATCAACTACATTTAGTACATACCGAAAGTACCGAGTAAGAAGCTGACTGAAATGAAAAAAAAAGAAGAAACGCAATTATATTTTGATTGGAATATTGATTAATAAACACAAATATTTCTTGATTTTAAAACTTAGTATTTAATTGCAAAAACTCAACTTTAATTTAACTAATTAATTATGAAAGAGAACCAGAAAATAAACAAGTTAAAAGTAAAATAATCTATTAAAATGATAATAACAATAAAAATAAATCGGCCTACTTCTTGTTCCTGTTGTGTGCACCTTGGCCTCTTAGGGGCAGTGTGGAGATAAACATTTGCAATATTTATTATTGTCGTCATTTTAAGAATAAATGCCTGTGACTATTGTAATATGACCTATCCTCATGTGTTACTACTGTGTTTGTGTACGTGCAGGTGTGTGCGTGTGTTTGTGATTGTTATTTGAAGGAACATCACATCTGGAACATAATGCAATTTTTTTTTAATTCGTCCGCCTAATGTACATTAAGGAAAAGCAAAATAACGAATGTCAACATGCTTGCTGCAAACAACGCAGGTCCACTTATGGGGTTTGAACAACATAGAAACTTCCATACAAACACTGAGCCCTTCATCACATTGTTTTTCTTTGTTATGATCGTAAGAAGCCAAAATCGCAATCATGAGATGAGCGTGCGACAGTTGCAAGGGTGTGACAGAAACGCAAGTCTCAAGGTCAGATGGCACCGTGGAGAGCAAGTGTCACCGTCATGTAAATGTGACTTTTGGCAGCATGTCGGCTTTATCAATGTGTAACCGAGGATCCCCTCGCAGGACAAAGATATACACGTTACACTGATGCGCAGTCAAAAAATAGCACAGGCACTCTATTTTTTTTTTTTTTTAGTTAAGACATTGTTGCAAAATTGTCTTTCATTCTGAACCTCAAGTCTTATTTAAGGCAGCGCACATAATTACCCTCAGCCACTATATTGCTTGCACTCAGTCGATACAGACATCAAACTGGCATTGCACCTCACCTCTACTCGACCACAAAAGAAGCGTCATTGTGGAGCACAGGACGCATTCATTATTGATTGCTCTTGTCTAATCCAAGTAGGGATGAGAATACCGAAATGGCAGGAGAGCGAAAGCACTACGGACTCTCCTTTACCCTGACACATTTAATTTCATTTCATTTCCTTTGTTTATTTCATTAAAGTATAAAAGGAGAAACAAAAATATGAGTAACGCATGTTGTATATTGTAATTTCTGGACTATAAGGCACTCCTGTGTATAAGCCGACGCAATGCTTTAAAAAATGTAAAAAAAAAAGAAAAAAGCACCAGCCGCAGTTTTCTATGTTAAAAATATTCGATGTTTACTGCATGTACAGAACGATTTCGTACAGTGAATGCAAATAAAAGTTCAGAAACAGATTGTTAAAGCGGTGCCTTTTAACACGGCAACAACTTTTCTCATTAAAACAGAACAGACCCAAAAAAAATGGAGATTTATTTCACGTATTTTCTGAACTATAGAGCGCCCCTAGTGGTGAAAGAAAAATCCACAGAAAAGCCGCACTGTTGTATTAGCCGCACGGGTTAAAATTTAAGGAAAAAAAAGTAGCGACTTATTGTCCGGAAAATACAGTCATTTTTTTCGCCAAATATGAAATGACAGATCGAAGCATGAATGAAGCCTCCACTTTGTCTGTTGTCATCTTTGATGCAAGGATGTCTGAATGCACAAATAAAGTTGGGCTGTTTGTAGAATAGCACAATGATTGACTAAAGATGTTTCTTTTCATTTGTAGCGGTTGAAAATGTATGCTGGTTGTGTCGTGTAAAACAAAAGGCTCGTTTTGACCGGATCCGAATGCGGCGCAAGACAACGGCGCACATAGACGGTGGTTGCTAAGGAACATGAATTCACACATAGCAGCTGCGTCTCTTTAGAACTCTGTAATGCATTCAGCTCAATTTGCCTTGGACCATGTGGCCCAAATTCAATTGCTGTCCTGTGGCTGTGCCAAGACAAAAGGCCATATCAATGCTTTTAGCGGATGCCCGCCTTGGATGAAATAGAGCAAGGGTCCTCATAAAAAAATTTTTAAAAAAATGGGAGGAAAAATTCGAAATCAAAGTAAAATCCAATGACTGTATCTGTCACTGCCACATTCAGCGGTTTTAACCGTCAACACACGTTTTTTGTAGGATCTGTTCAAAGCACCAACAGTAACTTTGGTCGATCTGTTGAAGAAATAATTTGTATTGAGTACTAAAGCGTCATTGGGTTTGCAAAAAATCTTTTCCTCCAGACTCCCTCGGAGGCCCCTTCCCATCCACCTCCCACCGCTGTCACCACAAACCCAAGCGATGTCTGCCCATCCAGTGCGGGAGTGTGGCCGGTCCCCTTCCAGCCAGCCCGCTTCTGTTTCACCCAAATGCGAAGGGCTCCCAAATTGTCATGGACCTGGCCCAGAAGACAGTCAAGAGGCAGGGGAGTTTCTGCAATGCCATCACTTTCAGCAACAGGCCCATCGCTTTGTACGAGCAAGTCCGTCTCAAGGTAGGCCGATTCATTCAATGTGTGGCCAGATGAGTTAGATTTCACCGCGCTGTTGTTTCCGCCACAATGTCTGCAGTAGGATCGATAATCATTTGTTGTTTTACAGAAACGTAAAATACCATAAACTCAAAGGGGAGTGTTTGGTCAAGTTATCGTTTGAACTTTGGTTATATTTCGATCCGGTCATCTGAATAAAATGAGAGCCGCGCATGGGCTGCGATCAAAATGACTGCAGAGAAAATGTGCAATTTGTCAATTCAAGTGCCTTGTTTTTTTGTTTTTTGTTTGAAACTATGTTGTCACATTAAAACCTCATTTCAACTAAACTAACTTTATTTGATCGATCTCCACAAAATGGTTTATAAATATGTAATTATCATAAATGGCTCCATAACCGTAAAGGCACTTGTAAACAATAGTTAAAAACATCAATTCTAATTTAGCATTTTTTTTTTTTTATAAAATTGTATATAAAAATGTCAAATCATCAGATTTTTGCTTCAGTTGTAAAAATGCAAGTGTGAACTTGGACCATAAAAGTGACGCAAGATGCACCGGAGGATAAAATAATAATAATTTACAAAGTCAAAGTTAAAAAAAATAGTAATTTTGTTCCCCCCGGCAGATTACTAAAAAGCAATGTTGCTGGAGTGGAGCTCTTCGTCTGGGGTTCACCTCCAAAGATCCGTGCAGGATCAACCCAGACAACTTGCCAAAGTACGCCTGCCCGGACTTGGTGTCTCAGAGTGGCTTCTGGGCGAAGGCGCTACCTGAAGAGTTTGCTAACGAGGGCAACGTGATCGCCTTCTGGGTGGACAAGAAGGGGCGTGTCTTCTACCGCATCAACGAGTCCAGCCCCTTGCTGTTTTTCAGCGGAGTCCGAACCGCCGAGCCCCTCTGGGCTTTGATTGATGTTTATGGTCTGACCCGCGGAGTGCAGCTACTAGGTAAGCAACTAAGACAAATCGTTGGCTTATCGTGCCTGCATACAAAGATAAAGCGGGGGGGGGCTTTATTTTAAGTATGGCATGATGGAGGTTATTATCGCTAAAGTCCAAGCATTGCGTTGGCAAAGAAGAAGAATGAGCATTCCAAATGGCGAGCATTTTGCCTCGCTCTTTGTTTTGGCCACGTGTCAGAGACGCCTGGCGCTCCAAAAGCCAACGGTTCAAAGCCTTCGGGGCGGACGAGGGAATGTCGACTTGGCCTTTGCCAACAATGAAGAACATCGCAAGCATCTAGGACAAATTCCCCTCTGATCGTATCCCTCTCGCTGACGACCCGTCGTCCCCTTGTCATTGTATTTGACTTTCTCTCAGCCGTTGGCGAGTCATCACAATGACCTCATTGCCCGAATGTTGCGGTCTTCAACATTTATGTTGTTTTGTCTTCCCCAATAACTGCCAAGAGCCCAAAACTTGATGCAAACTTTTCCCTCCTTCGGCCATTGTGGTTTAAAAAAGCAAGAATATATTTTCGATTTTCGGACGGTCTCCAGTGACGACTTTCGGGGGTGTAGATTCCGCATATCGCTGCCCCCTCGCAAGTGAGTATCCAATCACGAAATGCATTGGTCACCTTTGCGTAAGGCCAACAAGGAGGCCTTACTGTCGTCAACTCGTGATCCGATGGGCTATTGCGACTGTCTATAAAATCTGAAATCCCATTGACGATGACACAAGATACCCCCGCACAATTATATGCGAAGGCCTCGGACGAATAGTGCGCACTTCTGGTCTTGTGAAACCTGCCTGGCAACACGAGCGAGCGGAATTCTGATTGGATAAAAACTCTCACCTAAAAATACAACGCTCGGATATAATTTGGCATCAATGTGGAGAATACGATCATTTTTTCTTGATTATGTTCGGCCAGCAGAAAAAGGCCTTGAAGGCCCGCCACTGATGACCTGAACTATCTCATTTGAAATCTCCCATTTCGTTTTATGCCCTCCATCTCTGTCTTCACCATCTGATAAAAGCCTCCCGAGACTTTGGCTAATGATAACCCAACTGTGCACGTGCGCTCGTGACCGAGAAAATCCCGTCTCCCACCCAGCTCGGAGACTAGCTCACACACTCGACTAAGCCAACATCCCTCTCGCCACCTCCTCGTGTCCTGCATTAGCTTGCCATTCACTAATCCAAAAACATTTTCTGTGTGAGCCAAAGTCTGTTTGGGCCAAAATAGGCATGCTGCATTTCTCCTCCGTCAACCTCGCGGCCTTCTGTGTCTGTCTCGCGCTTACAATGGATTAGCCTGCCAGGTGCTTTATTCTTCCGATCAAAAAGGCTCCGCTGAGGGGGAGAAAAAAAATTAAGCCAAATGGGTTTTAATTCTTATTCCAATGAAAGAGTTTACTTGTTGCCCACCACCACCAACACAAAAAAAATATTGAAAAATATCCCCTGATTGAGTTGATTGATAATTTAGTTCAGTTCAATCTTGTCTTGGATCACATGGAACTGGTTAATGAACGGTTGCACAATTCTGGCTTGAGATTGGGCAATTTAAAAAAGGCCACGAGCCAAAAGGACAAAAGGATCGTACAAACGCAGGTGCACCACCATTGACGGTCAGCAGCTGCTGAGAAAGAAAAAAAACAACAAAAAAGAAAATTCAACACTTGCGCTTACATTTGCTGGTGCTTTGTGATGTTTTTGTACGTCACTTTTTTTTTTTGTTACCTTTTCTCTCACCATTATTCACAAATTACAGCCATGACACGCAGAGTACTTTTTGCAGGCCTTCAATAATATTTATCTGTGCAATCATTACGTTGTCATAATAGGATGTTGATATTTTTTTTTTAATTTCTTCAGACAAACTGAGGTTTTTTTTTAATGAAGAAAAAATCAACTAACATAAAGAAGACGAGATGAATTTCGTCAAGTCCTAATCGGATGTTTATCCTTTGCGGTTGATGACTCCATTTTGTGTGCACAGCTCATCTGTAGGGAATTTTGTCAATCAATTTCACCATCCCAGTTCCATTAGTCATACTACTTATTGATTAGTTTCCGTATTGATTCAATTAGCATTGCGTGAGGGAAGGAAATACAACCAATAGGGTTCTTGTCACAGTGGGATTGATTGATTGATTTATTTTTATTCGCCCTTTATTCATCGACGTAAGGGAAGTGTGAACAGATTCTCATTCGCTATGCTCACCTGGATGCCAGGATGGCCGAGTGGTCTAAGGCGCCGCTTTCAGGACCCAGTCTCCCCAGGAGGCCTGGGTTCGAATCTCGAATTTCCCCATTGTGGGACTAATAAAGGGAATATTATTATTATTATAAAACAAAACGCTTGTTTCTTCCCTGTTCATGAGGTTTCAATTTTTTATTTTTTTTTGCCGCATGTTCTAATAATACGGATCCAAAAATATTCATACATATTCAAGGTTATTGGCAGTATCCTTGTTGTGATTGTATTGCATGTGTGCACGATCTTTATCTTTTGCCGCTTAGGACTCAAAAAGCTTCCCAATCAATAATCAACATTATTTTGCATCGTTCTGACAATTATTGGACTTAACTGCGCAATGTCCCATTTGGCTGGTGTTGACCCCACAGCGGTTTCCAGCCCAGTGGCCTGCCCCCACAACCCTGCTAATTGAAGCCAAGAGTTTTATCTGGAGTCAAGACTCTTAGGTCCGGGTTCTGATAGAGGCACCCAGACTCGAGCAGTAATGAGAGGCTCTCCAGACCCGGGCGTCGGCCTCCTGCCCTCGTTTCTTGCCTCATTTGCTCGCCAAAGAGGAGGATTCCTCCGAACGACCTAACCTTCCGCTTTTTTTTTTTTTTTGCTAGGGGTCACCCCTTCTGGCGCAGAAGCTCGTCTTGCCTGGTTTTCTGAACTTTGTTTACCGGGCTAATTTTAACCCCACCGCAGGGCAGGAGGTCGAGGAGAGCGCATGCAGAGTTGTTATTTTGAGCAATCGTGTCACGTTCTGGGATGAGCAACTTTATCACTGCTGGGGGAGTGCCAGTGTGTTCTTGGCCGCATCGTTTGATTCATGTTCGGCTTTGGATTCTGGACGAGCGCCAGCATATGAACGGCGTATCGTGCGGGAGATTTGTTCCGTGGTGTTTGTTTTCAACTGAATGTCTTTGTATGAAGGTCGTGAAGCTGTTCATGTCTAAAATATGCTCGGTCGGTGCTTAGTTACAAATTCTAAGCCACTTCTTGTGAGACGGGTGTCGTCGCGCTCTTTTTATCTCGGCTTTAGCTCACCACAAACTCAATGGCGGAACAAAAATATGACAAGACTGTTATCTAAATTGCCTTCCCGTCTCTTTTCAGACAGCGAGATTGTTCCTCCTGACTGCCTGCGCCCACGCTCTTTCACAACCGTGCGCTCCTCCTCCTCCTCCCTCCGCCGCGAGGCAGACGACTCGCGTCTCTCGGTCAGCCTGTGCGACCTCAACCTTCAGCAGGAGGACGGAGGCAACTCCCACTCGCACCATCAGACGCTCCACCTGGCGGCAGCCTCCTCCAGCTGTCCCATCCCCCAGAACTCGCTCAACTCACAGCAGTCATCTTTGTTGCCACCCGTCCTGGAGAGTGATCTCCACTTCCACCAGTTGCGCGGCGCCCAGATCAAGACGCTCGATGAACAGACTGTGGCCCGATCGGAGCATTCGCGGGAGGAGCGCACTCTCGTCTTTACCAACCGGCCCCTCCAAACCGGAGAGTGCGTGTACATCAAAGTGACCAAGTCCAGTCCAGCCCGCTCCGGCTCCTTGTCCTATGGTGTGACGTCATGTGACCCGGCCGTGCTGCGCCCGAGTGACCTGCCGTATAATCCGGAGGCTCTCGTGGACAGAAAGGAGTTTTGGGCCGTGTGTCGCGTGCCCACCCCGCTACAAAGCAGCGACATCCTCGGCTTCTTGGTCACCCAAGAAGGGGAGGTCATCTTAAGCCACAACGGCGCCAATGTTGGCATGCAAGTCTGTGTGGACAACTCGCGCCCACTCTGGATGTTCTTTGGTCTTCATGGTGCTGTCACTCAACTGAGAATTCTGGGTTAGAAGGAACCTCCTGCAATTATGTTCAACACAAACACGGGTGGCCTGGGATTTTAGTGGTCTGTGTGCTAAATTGAGGAGTTGAACAATGATGTGAACGACGGCTGCCTAAAATCATTATTTTGGTAGTCGACTAATTAACAACAGTAGTCTCGATTAGTCGACCAATCAGATGTAAATTGCGGCATGTTGCACCTGCAAGACTCAGTTAAATTTCTCCTTGAATATAATGTAGGGATGTCCCGATCCAATAAAGTGATCGGAAATCTGGGCCGATCATGTGATTTTCAGATGATCCGGTACCAGGTGAAACATTTTTGGAGGATTAATTAAATGTCCCAAAGTGCCAAAATAATCGAAAGGTGCCAACATTTTGCCAAATTGAACGGTATTGGATTAGTTTTATAGTTCCCCCCCAAAAAATTTTAATCAGAGCAGATAGTGGGCGGGGCATGCATTCTAGGGCCGTACGATTATGGAAAATAATTGAATTGCGATTTCAGGGTTTCCGCTTGAAAACGTAATTATTTTTTTCAAGCCGAACCAACCTGTACTCATCAGGCGGCCCAGCCGTCAGGTTGTTCATGTCCAGCAGAAGTTTGTCGGTCCGTCAGTTTGTTGGGTTGACATATTATCACTTATTTACTAGTCTATTGAACTCCTAAAAATCCTAAAACGCCAGCAAGTTTTCATTTCAAGTTTAAAATGGCTTACGGTACCTTTGAAAGCTCGTTGCTGCAACTCAAATAAATTCACCCCAAGCTAATAATTTTCATAGCAAATTAGGTCAAGGTAACGAAAGACAGTTTAACAGCAAGATCCCAAAAATTCAATAATGGTGCATTCAGGAAAGTCACTATCCATGTACTGTACTTTTTTTTTAATTCATTTTTTTCCCACATTTGAATTGTCAGCACGCCAGATTTTGCTGCGCGCATTTCAGTCGTTGATTAAAACCAGAAAAAAAAAACTTGGCACAACACCAATTCCGAAACAGAAGATTTATATAAAAGCTCTCCCGAGAAGCTTTCACCCTGGAAACCCTCAAGTGTCATTTTTACATTTTTTACATGGCAACATGCATTGCCTTGTGTTGACAGAAGAGCAATCACAATTTCAATCAAGTGAGAATAGAAGCCACAAAAACGGAGGGTGGCTAGACATGCTTCTGCATACGAAGGCAAGATGAAGCCTTGATTACAAACACTTCAAGTAAAAGCATGTTCTGTATGTACCATATAAGCACAATATATGCTGCTTCTGGCTTTTTTTTTTTTTTCATTCAGAAAAGCCAAACCATGCCAAGATGGCACTGCTCTGGGCATGTCATTATTTTGAGACTTAATCGTCTTTTTCAGGGAATCAGAGGCTATCGATATTTGCGCTGTCAATGTTTGCGCACGCTGCCCGCAAGAATGAAGAAAAATGAACTCACTTAACAAGCAACGCACGCAACTTCAAGGCAATGTTCGTTTCCATCCTTTTTAGCCGTTTCCACCGGTCAATTTAATCTTGGCACTTAGCAGGGTGGGGATCGCACACAGCAGATTCATCTGCAGTAGAGGGGCGGTGCTTGCCGACCAGGGCGATTAATAACGGGGCTGTTCCAGACGAAATAAAGAGAGGCTTCCGTGAGGCTTGCATGTCCCATATAAGGCCTTAACGTGGCGCCGTTGATGTGAAACGGGAGCTAGCAATTGTTGCTGTTGACACCTGTCTCAAAGATGGTTTTGTTGTTGTTGAATCTCATCCGTGTCCGTCGGGACCAGTCATGTCACGTCTCCAGTGTGTTGTTTGTACATCCAATAGAAAAATTGGGGTTGTCGCAGTTACGACAGTTTGAACGTTGACAATGTAAAGGGCTTACGACCTGGCCAAATTAGGTTCATATATTCCTAATTCGGTTGGTACGGCGTCTGACAGATGAGCATGATGGCCTCACAGTGCAGAGGTCGTGGGTTCAATTCCAGCTTCAGCCTTATGGTGTGGAGTTTGCATGTTCTCGCCGTACCTTCGTGGGTTTTCTTCATTCCGATTGATTGCAATCAGAATGATAAAAAGTCCATGTAAATGATGACTTAAGTGCTTCAGTCTTATGAAGCGGATAATCGTTGCAGTGGCATTCTACTGAAAAATGTCTTTTTTTCTCAACCGACCATTGCACTATTAAATGTCGACATGCTTTTTGACCTTCGCTGGTCTCTTGTCGCCTCGTAAAGTTGCTTGTCATTCATCCATTGACAGGCGTGGGAGTGCAGTAATGATCCGTCAGGGGTTGACTCAAGGTTTAGTGCCTCGCTCAAGGACGGTTTTGACACAAGAGACGGCTTCTCCTACCTGAGTCGCCGAGACTCTCCTTTGTATTGCGTTTTGCCAACAGGAACGTCAGCGCGTAGGCTGAAACGGAAGCGCCATGACACATTTCCTCGAGAAATTCAACCAGGAACTGGACACTTTGCTGACATTGACACCTTCTCATCCTGTCGCTTTTTTTATCTCCCGAAGGATCCACTCATGTTGGAGACGCACGGGCCGGGTCCAACCCCGGTTCGCCCTCCTCATCACCGCACACTCCGAGTGCCCTGGGCAGCGGCTGCTCGGATCCCGTCCTCAACCGAGGCCTGTGCTCGGCAGCTTACTGCAGCTCAGCAGGGGGTACGTCTACAGATCGGCTCGGAATCCATTTTGAAATAGCCAGCGGATCATATCTTGTTGTCGTCCAGAAACGTCAAGGCATGCACTTCACAGGCTCAGTTTGTTGTATTTCGTGTTTCGCATTTAATGCTTAAATGTTCATTATATACGGTAATCTCCAGACTCCTGTCATTTAGTAGTAAATACTTAATCATTTAGTAGTAAATACTTAACTAATTCACCGCCATTGACGGGTATCGACGTTTTAGCTGGGCTTATAGTGAATGTTAACTACCAGCCGAGTAAAAAAAAAAAATGGATCTTCGACGTCTTTAGCCGTCAATGGCAGTGAATGAGTTAAAAGACTGTTTAGATGTATATAACTGTCCTAACCGGCCCTCTACTGACGTCTCCAAGTACCGTGGATCGGACGGAATTGAGCTCAGCTTACCAAAATATTTTGACCTTTTCCAGGAACAACTCCGAATTCCCCAGTCAGCCTGCCCAAGTCGCCAACATTCCCATCAGATCGCGGGCCTCGTTCTGACGAGTGCTCGATCTGTTACGAGAACACCGTGGACACGGTCATCTACGCGTGTGGACACATGTGTCTTTGCTACAACTGCGGCCTGAAGCTCAAGAAAATGTCCAAGGCGTGTTGTCCCATCTGCAGAAGGCAAATTAAAGACATTATCAAAACCTACCGAAGTACATAAGAGCACACGATGGGGCCGCAAACTCCCGGAGGGGAGGGCAAATCTTGAACCGTTTTTTATTTCTTTAGTTGAGTCTGAAACTTGACAAATTCAGGTACCGTACTGTTCCGACGTGGTCTCGTGCAGAGGAAGTGAAACACAAACCAACGTGTGTCCTCCGCACTCCGAGGACTTTGCAATCGAGAAGAAAACGATTGGATTCAATTTCATTTGTTGCGCAACGCTGCTACGATGCAGGGGCTGTCCTGAAACGGTCGCCTCCGGGCAATTCTTTCAGGACGCCGATGTGTACAGCATGTCTGAGTGGTCCAGTGAAAACAAGTACACATGTAAGTCATCTGACTCTCTTGCAACTTGTGTTCATGTATCGTTGAGCGCTACTTGGAAATTGGCGAGTCGGACTCCGGCAACGCGCTGATGAAACAATGAATCATTGCCATCGTGCTGGTAAGTGGTCGTGACGTGTTTTCGAAACGGTGCTGACTCTTAAGTCCTCTTGTACTCTTTTTCTGGTAGATCTACTTCAAATGTTGCTGGTAGGTATGTTGTTGTGCTAGCTAGCTAGCTAGCTAGCTGCTTGCTACAATGTGGTATGTTGCACTGAAATCAGCGTCGTGAAAATGATCCGTTACCGTGAGACACTCGGGTGATTAAAATAATCAAGAAGACTCAGCAGCTCACAATTCATGAAAATAAATAAATAACAGGGAGTGGATACTCAGGGCCAGTATTTATTTATTTTTTGGGGGTTTTATGTTTAAGATGGAAAGACTTCTTCTTTTCCCAAAACGTTGCCTGATGCACTGTGAGTAATCTTGACATTCACATCTCAAAAATAGCTCTGGAAGAACATGTGAATTCAGGGGGATTGTTGCCGTGGTAACAGAAGGCGGTACAGTTATGACACAGCGGCCTTAACCAGCATTTGTTACAAAGCAGATGTAACTGCGAGAAGGAAAATTACCAAAAAAAACAAAACAATTCTGTGTGACACAACGCGGTCACGTTTCACTCAGTTGGAGTGAGGGGGGAAAAAAGCACACAAAATGTTTCATTATTTTTCTAGATACACAAGACGTTCCCATGTTATATAAGCGTGTCTAATAATCTTTTGTGACAGGTTTTCACCAGCAGCTTTATAGAAAGGAAGTTAACAGGCAGTGGTATGAAAAAAGATGTAATTATTTGCCCACATTTTCATTCCTGTCAAATCATCCAAAATGGGACTCAAAAGCTTTGCTGCGATTGCATTTTGCCAGCTGCCCTTTACCGCTAAATGCTGACCAATGGTTAGCATGGTCCATACAGCCCTCCACACTTTTTATTATGCTACTGCTTCAAGTGTTCAATCACGTTGGAATTTATGCATTTAGAATAAATTATTCTATTTTTTATTGTAAAAAAAAATGGCCTGTTATTTTTGGGTGTTTTTTTCCCTTGCATTGTTTTGATCATCTATAGTTTTGTTTGTTCTTGAGCTCAACTTGAAAATTGAAATGTAATATGACAAATGCTTTGTTGTATATTGCAGCATTGGAGTACAGAGTTGCAGGATAGAATTCTTTTTTTTTTTTTGATGTATTGTGCAAACTCTCGCTACATTTGAGACCATCCCACATCGATCTCTTCGGATATTGTTTGAAAGTCCTCACTGTGTAATCACTCGTTTGGTGGTGATAAATGTCACTTTAAGCAATTGATTGTAAATTTGGAAATATTCAGGCCCGTGTTTCTGTCATGGTATGGTTTTTATTGTGCACTCTGACCAAGTCGACACTTTACCCATTTGGAAGTTGCATTGCATTGGTTTTTGTGTTTGTTGTTTTGGTTTTTTTGGGAAACAATTTCATACTTTTGGGTACCAATTTAGCTGATTGTTGCTACTCAATTTACTTTTGCAAACAGCTCCTTGAATGTTCCTGACCCTGTAATGTGGTTGTTATCCATCACGGATGGGGAGGGCTAAATCCTCTGAACTTGCGCTTCACTTTTTGTTGTTTGCAGTAATTTACATTGCTACTGTTTGACTCGTATGTGTGTGTTAGCGTGCGTGTGCGTGTGCACGCTTGTATTACAACACCACAATTAGAGATTTTCACTATAGATTTTTTTTGTGTCGTGTGTCGTGTGATGCTTTGTTTACCTCATGTAAAGTTCAGGACCAACTGTAGACGAGCACTCGTCAGTGAGCATCTTTACTCCGTTCAGTTTTGCCATAGTTGTGACGCAGCAGCTTTATGAAGAAGCATTTGGTAAATCTCAATTTTTTTTTTCTTTCAATTCAGTTCAGATATTGTTAGCGGTATTCAGCGAGTCAAATTGTGTTCAATAAACTTTCTATGTGTTTGCGAAAAATTGGATTTTGTATGTCTTATGTCGGGATATTGGATTGAATTAGATATATTAGTGCTGTCAAGTGATTGATTTTTTTATTTTTATTTTTATTAGATGATGAGCTACGGATGTATTTTATGTATGGTACAGTATTTGAATTTGGCTTTGCAAAATATGCAAATTATTTTTTATGTAAATAAAACTGAGTTCACTGAGTTCAAAGATTTAACTGTTAAATTTTCAGATTAATCTTGAGTTAACGCTTTAATTTTGACAGTCCTTTTTACCCCAATACTGGACGGTACGGCTGCTTAGCACGTCCGCCACACAATTCAGCGGTGCAGGGTTCGAGTCCAGCTCTGGCCTTCCTCTGTGGAGTTTGCACGTTCTCCCTCTTCCTGTGTGGGTTTTCTCCGGGTACTCCGGTTTCATCCCACATTCCAAAGACATGCATGAGAATTTAACTGAACACTCCAAATTGTCCCTAGGTGGGATTGTGAGTGTGTATGGTTGCACCCCGTCTAGGGTGTACTGCTCAAAGACAGCTGGAAAAGTCCAGCATGTGCGTGACCCTCGTGAGGAAAAGCGGCTCAGCTGATGGATGGATGGAATTACACAATACTAAGTTGTGAGTCCGTATGCTTGGTCGCAGCCACAGCTGTGATTGGCTTCAAAGTGATTGGTTTGGAAGAAGCTACTATTATGCTTCAGAGTGCAACTGACCACACTCAATATGAGGAAGTGATTTTTGACAGTCTTACGCTGAGGGAACTAGGTAAAATGTGAAAGGAATCATCCATACGAGTGCTAAAAGGGCCCTGCAAAATTCACATTTTAAAGCGTTAAATTTATAATCGAGAGATCTACTCCTGTGGAAGGCTCAGGCCATGTCAGCGGGAGGTTTGGGAAATCTAGACTGGTTCAAGAGAGACATCTACAGGACAGCGGTTGACATGGTTATTTGTAATGGGCTTGGACGCAACAAAATGTTTTTCCAAGAGCTCAACACAAACATCTAACGATTTTATTTCTCAAATATTTCTACCTCCTCCCACGTTGCTGCTCTGTAGATATGAGATGGTTAAAGGATGTTTATTCTCCCTTGATTGCAGTGTACACACTGAATGGTGAGCTCGGGTGGGCGGGGCCTTGCCAACACACCTGTCACTTGTTACAATACGCTGCTATTTAGGGGCAGCTGCTGTGCGTTGCCGCCAGCCAGCGAGTTGTATTGTTTGCTTCCATGCGTGCGCTTTGTTTGCTCACTTCTTGCAATACTTGATTATGCTGTTAGGTCCATGTACCCTGCTTGTGTTTTTCATTCCTGTTTTTTTCCTTCTGCCACTGTATGTAGATTTTATTCCATAAATAAGTGGGTTAATGTGCCGTTTTCTTTTTTCTATTTTTTTTTCATTATTTTGCTTTCTTTTTCTTTTATTTTTAAAAAGTTGTGTAACGTGAGGGTTTGTTGATGCAACACTTCATAACATGGAGAGAGGGATGGACACGTAATTCTTCTTAAGCAACACTTTTTACTCATTACTACACAACAGCTTCCAACATACACTTCCTGACACCTGACTTTAACTAACCAATCAGGAACTCGCAAACTTAAGACAGCTGCACGGGAATGAGAATAAGAGATTAAACACATTAACTCAGCTCACAAAGAGAATATACACGTGTAAATAATTCTGCAAATATAAAAGTAATTATATTTTGACAAATTAACTTAAATATTCATAAACTTTGAATATTTCTCCGTATAAGTTATTACTAACAATTGAACCTTTTATTTTGCCGAACTTTTGCCTTGAGGTATATTCGTCTTTATCCTCACAAAGTGTGCGTGCTCCTTTTCTTCATTCTTCTGAATAAATAATAAATCTGTGTACATAAATTTGGATTGAATCTGCACTTACACAGCATTGCCGAAATTGTTACAATCACGCATCTCTTCAATTATGTACTATCAGAGGTTGTTGGCCATTCTACATATATCCAGCTTCATTGTTGTCATCTTTCACATAAACAGAACTCACGCAAGCTCCCTACAATAAATACACATGTTTTCCCCCCTTTATTGGGTCAATATGTGTCTTGACCCAATAAAGGTCAAGAAGCACTGCGTTCGCACAAGTGGTTGCAGGCGTGAGCTTCCCAAATAAATAAAGGAACAAAAACACAAGATAACACATTTAATCTTTTTTGGGCAATGCAAGATACAATGTAAACATGTACAAGATACAAAAAAAGGCAAAGGACTTGTCCAAGTGAAATGATAGATTAAGAAAATGGCCTTTCCAAAAGGATTGCTCTAGTGCAGAATGTTTCCAATCACAAGGGAGCCACCGTTTTATTTTGAGTCCTCGTCACAAGGGTTCCAAGATTCTCACAAGACAGATCGTCGTTTTGTTTTTTTTGTCACCTGATGACTCACGACTGGATGATCCATTGACATTTACAAATACATTTTGACTTCAGCCAAAGTTTAAGGCATTTCCAAGTAATTGTTTATGACTACAAAACGAGAATACAAAAGCACCGAATGAGTCCAACACAATTGGTGGGTGGTCGTCGATGTGTTCGTTTGCATGGTAGGTCAGGTTTATCCGAATTTATAAACAAGTTGCATGTCATCACTAAGTTTCTCACTTCTCGCACCAAAATAGAGGTCAAAGGTCATCACAGGTTCCTTGAAATGCAAGAATACGCTGTGCTTTGCTCATCAACCTTTATTACACCGTTATTATAACTGGAGAGTGCAAATGTGCAGCCAGGCTAATTTCTCGACACGGCGCGCTTCCTGCCGCACATCTCTTGCTGATGGCCGCAGGGACGAAAAGATTTCACATTGACATGAATTTGGCAAGCTGGAGGTATTTTTAACGGTAAAATGCTTGATTATTTGACATTTACATCTCTCCATTTCTTTTTTTTTTTCACAAACCACTTTTCTGTACCACCTTGTTGACCTAAATCCTACTCTTAAAGCTCCACTTGACTGCAATCTTCCAATCTTTACGTCACACCTTCCGTCATACAAACATTCTTCTCCCAACCGCGTCTTCATCGTTCGGCACCAGGCTTAAAAGCTTTGACCGTCAAAAGAGAACGATACAAAATTCCGGTAAACCAGAGAGTGGCGAGCCAAATTGTCAAGTCGACCACATCGTCCGATAACGGTTTGCTTTTTTGGGGCTTCGTCCCCGAGCGTGTCATCCATTTTGAATAAAAACGAAAGACGAGGAAACGGGCGTAACGCCCATCAGGGAATATATCGGGGAATATTTTGGGGTAAACACGTTTAGTCTATGAAATGTCACAGAGGTCGGAAACATTGGTGTGATTTGTAGAAATGCAACATGACCAAAAAGTTTCTGTTTGAAATCAGGCGGCAGTCTGAGCAAAAAGTGTCTTGGATAAATCGTGTGAAAATGATGCGGTTAAAGATAACGTGAGAGGTAGCGGTAAGGTGATCATGAAAAATATTTTAAATTCCAAATGTTTTAGGACCAAGACTTTACTCCCAAAGTGGAATTCACCGACAGGAATTGGGAATATTTTACAAATTAAGATTTATTTGTCCTCGGCACACTCAACAAAAAGAAATTTCAAATGTTCAACTTGTAATGGCGAAAAGGTGATTTTGTGTGTGTGTGCGTGTGTGTGTTCCGTTTTTGCAGCCAGCTCTTTCACAATATCTAATGTCGTTCGGACGGTTTGGCATCAAAACCCGTAAATGTCAATGGAGCCATCCATGAAGGTGGCGAAAAAGCGCTCAGGGACAGCGGGGGGAGTGAACGTGAACGAGACAAATATGGAAATTGCATTGAGGCACAAAGGTGACATCTCAGAGTCGAGACTCCGGTGCCACGACTCGCCATCTGTGAAGACGACTCAGATGGAAACATGAGCTGGCGCCTTTCGGTCCATTGCTAGTTCTCAGGAAGGACAAGCAAAAATATTGATGTCAAATCCACCAAAGTACAAGAATATAAGATGTCACAAACAATTGCTTTGGTCCAATGAGCATGGATTTTTTTTTGTTGTCTGTTTCATGAGAATTTTATGTTCGTTCCTGTCGACAAATAACTGTACAGATATGACATACTTGAAATCATCGGAAAAGCAAATAAAAGGTTATTGGCAGGGAATACACCCAATATGTAACATGAAATCGCTTTCATCCTTTTTTTTCTTGGCCTGCCGTCATTCTCCGCCATGACACATTACTATTGCACATTTTCTCTCGGGCTGATAAACTACAATAGCATGAAACAATTCCCTTGCAATCAGCCAAGTAAATTCAGCTTAATTAAAAAAAAAAAAAGAAAAAAAACATGATGTATTGTATAATACTCGCTTGGGCAAAAGTTTAAAAGCGTGACACACATTTACATAATGCCTGGGTCTTATTCTGCTGCCTTATGGCAAGAGAGGATCCGTTTTGAATCGCTGGTCCATGACTGACTTCTTTTCCCCGTCCATTATTAGTAACGCTTCCATGCCGCAATACAATCATTTGGGTTGCTGTGCAAACATTTTGAAGCTTTTTGTTTATTTTTTTCCTCCCCAATTCATATGCATCTTATTTCAATGTGGATAATGAAGTTGATTGTCTACCCGATTAAGGTATGAAACTCTTCACAATAAATAGAGACCTCAATCAGGCATTATGTAAAATACAACAGAAGTGAAGGAAGTGCCCGTGGTTTGTTGAAGTTGCAGTACACAGCATGAGGGTTGAAAAAATATTCTTTAAAATATAATAATCATAATAATTTGACATTCAATTGTACTGTTTTGTTTAGTTGTTTTTTGTTGTTGTTTTTTGGGGGTTTTTTTGGGACTCACTGACCAGCAGTGCATTTTTCATTGCACTGAGGTAGACTGGTAATTGGTCGACAAAATAAATAATAAAAGCCTTTGCAGAACCTTTCTTAGCCACAGGAGGTCTCTGTGTCACAATTGTACTGCATCTGGGAAAGTACATTTGTTGTCACAAAGCGAATCTTGTGTTAGAGGAGAGAAATAAGAATACATAATTACAAATCCTTACGACTAGGCTGAGTGTTCACTGCGTCTTCGAATTAATGCCCAGTAAAAACTTGTTTTAAAGTGCACTAATCAACAAAACAGAACCACTTCATTCCTCATTTTTGTAATTGTGCAGTCACATTTAAATTAAAATCCAACATAAAGTTCTGCCAAAAGAGATTATTGTGATCGAGCAGATAACGTACCTCTTTTTTTTTTAAATACTGTCCAGCAGAAAAATAATCATAAAGCTTGCACTGTTCATTAGAAAATATTTCAGCAGTCTTGAACATCAGCCATTTGAGCTGTAAAAACTCTTAAATGTAAAGAGTTTGAACATCGGATTCCCTGTGTTTTCTATTATTTAAATATGTATGTATATATTAGTGCTGTCAAGCAATTACATTTTTTAACTCATCGCAAAAAAAAGAAAATTCTTAATTACGGTTAATCACAAAATCACCAAAAATGAAGTATATTTTAATAGCACTCTTTGATCCTTGAATACGATCTAAAAAAAGTCTTCTTTCCAGGCATTTTTCTTTGAAAGAATTTTCCAAACTCAAGCACCATTCTCCCGGAAGTGTTGGTTTGCAAGGCCCAGTGGTAAGATGAGCACAATGTTTTGTTCTGAGATGATGTGGTAAAGATGGACAGCTAATATGGTACAGCATTTGAATTTGGCTTTGGAAAGGATGCAAATTAGTTTTGAAATAAATAAAACTGAGTTAAAAAAAAAAGATGAAAAAAAAAGCTAGTGGAATGCTTGATTCATTTCCGACTTCGCAGACTCCAATTTGTGTATAAAATTGTGAATTGTGTTTGAAGTTTCGCCTTCCTGTTCCTGAAGGTAAAATGTCAAGAGCTCACTGAAAATGAAAGTGTGTGCACTTTCGGAAAGTCATGTCAACGGTCAAATAGATTTGTTGACGCTCTCGGTTTATGGTTGGCGGTATTTGCTTCTATCGCTGACGACTGCACATTCTACTTTTATTATCAAGCTGTTCCAGGTTTTCAGTTTTTTTTTGTTTTTTTTTACAATAGATGTTTTATTCCATGTACTTTGCGGATAACTTTTGATTACTCGAACCATAAATACCGACAATGTACCATGCTCACATTTTGGGCGAAAGGTTCAAAGAGCTTTTCCTTTTAGAACATAAACTTTGGGCCGGTAAGAGATGTCACAAGAGAGCCGAAATCATTATCTAAAGAAGACGGCATCAACCCAAAACATGAAAACACAAACACAAAAATAACACAAACAAAGATTTCTCTTAGCTTGATTAGCGGAACTTGAAATGATATTCTCAGCCAATCACGTGTCGGTCTTCCACATGAGCCTCAACGAATCCAAAAGTGCGATTTCAACTAATCGGTGGTGTTCAAAGATATATGGCACATTTCAAATATTTGGTTGGTGTAACAGTTTTCCATCCACCATTTTAATACTTTCATTCAGCTGAAAATTCAAAAGGCACTTATCAATGCAAATATAGAAAAATCATTTTCTAAACATCTTTTAAATGTTTTAAGGTGGTCCTTGTAAATTTGACCAAGCCTTTGCTTTCTCTCCCGGGGAAAAATACTGGACACTCCTCTCTGTCTGACTTTGTGCAGTCTTCTCTCAAAGAGGCCAAATTGAAGGACGTATTGCTTGCGGGAGACTGCGGGTGACATTCTTAAGGGATGATGTCACCCAGCCACACATGGAAATGAAAAGGCGTTTGTCAAGTGGGACTTTTATTTCTTGCGCTCAAGGTAGTTGGACGGGACCCAGCCTTTGCGGGGAAGCAGGCTGTCCTGGACCTGGCAGTACCACCAACCATTTGGATTTCGCTCCAACACCTCCAGACAGGTGCCCTCCGTGAAGCCCATGGTCTCTTCGTCGCCACGGTAATCGGCGATGGACACGTACACGTCCCTGCCGAGGTTATTTTTGATCACTTGGCTCTTCTCCATGGGTTTGGGGCGGACCGTGGACACGGGCAGACCGTTGCGTTGGCCAAATCTGCCGAGGGGATCCTGGACGTTACTGGAGCTGAATGCGCTCACCGAACGCTCGGCGGGTCTCGTCTGACTTTCCACAACCACGTGCGGCCGCACCGTGCTGAAGGAGGCGTTGCGGTGGACGCCGAGTGTGGCCGAACCGGAGCCGTAGCGATCGCTCCGGCCAAGCGAGTCATTTCGTCTCAGCGATCCCGTCATGTAATGCGTATCCTTGGCTGGCTGCGTTGACGTCACAAATACGGACTGCGGCCTGACTGCCACTTGGCGCACGCCGTTCCTCATGCGCACGCTTCCGTTTACCATCCCGGACGGCTTTGTGAAGCCGCCGGGAGGCTTGGACGGAATCGGCGGGGTGTTCCTTCTCAAGCCTTGATGCTGCTGGCTCAGTCCCTGAAGATTGACGTTATTGAGATCCATGACGTGCTTTTGGCTTTTCTCCAGGCTATTGGACTTAGTACTACCGTGTCCATCTGATTGTCGCCTCGCAGCGTCACCCGCCCGCTTGACTGGTTCCAGAAAGTACGACGGCGCCCAACCCTCCTCGGAACCCCAGCGCACGTACCACCAGCCACTCTCTTGCTTCTCCTGAACCTCCACCTCCACCCCGGCCGGAAAGCTGATCTCAGATTCTTGGACTTTCTTGTAGGCATCCACGGATCGGTAGAGAGCGGATACCTCGACGTCGGAGTCGCCGTAACTACCTTTGGAGTAAACGGATGAGAGATCGGACGTACTGCGCGAACACATGGATTCCTCGGACGATATGACGGAGGCCGTTTCCGAGTCTTCTCCTCGAGAAGGCTTGTGTGCGTGTCGTACGTGACTTGTGGTCTTCAATTGGCGTCTCAGGGAGCTGATGTCCATCCTCTCTGGACTCTGAGGCTCTGATTTGGTCAGGAGAGGTTTGGGTCTGACGGAAGGCTTCGGTCTAGTCGACGGACTCTGACCTATTCGCCGCTGCACTTCCTGGCTGACGCCGGCACTTTTCTTGGCGCCTCGATTCAGTTCGTCTGATGACGAATGGGGACTGTTCTCGCGGGACCGGAAGTGGATGTCGATGTGTCTACCGAGAGTCTGGCTCCTTCGATTCATCTCTGGGGTCGCGGTTTTTGTGGGGTGACCCGGCAACGGCGACGATCCAGAGGGTTTGCGTGGAACTGTCGACGAATGGTACATCCTTGGAGAGTTGGGCTCGCTGGACACTTCTGCGGATTTTCCATCCGTCGCACCACCAGAGTGAAAGCCGTCATTTTCATAGATGCACTCCTCTTTAGCAACTTCTTCCACGGATCGAAACGAGGCCCTTCGATGGGTGAAAACTGGTGATTTTTTGCAGACCGGAGGGGAAGCTTTACTTGAGGGCGGGGAACTGTGATACTTGACATTAGTGATCTTCACGTCCAGGGAATGTTCCTCTTTGAGAGAATCTGGATCCGATTCCCCTTCGCAGCCCACCGCGGGAACATCATATTCTGGCTCCTCATACGCAGATTGTTTCACTGAGTTTGTTACTTTCGGAGTGGATGTGGTCGGAGGGGGAGGAGCCTCCTCGGAATCGTGTTTTTTCACAGGTGGGGCCGGGGGCGGCACTTTGGGCCGAGTCAGGGTGCTGCTTCGACGATTGAGGTTGGGCTTCTTGCGTTTGTCGATGTAGGAGCATGGTGCCCAACCCTCCATCTCGCCAATCTGCACATACCACCAACCTCCGGGGTTCTTCTCTATGACCTACACAACAATAAGTTAACGTGAAAAAAAAAGTTATTTCATTACACGTACCAAGAATGTACCAAACCGTGTCCCAAGAATCGCATCACTTCAGTCAACGAGACTTGAGACTTATACACGAACGCATTTATCAGCCAAAGACAGCTTGGCTCAATTTATGTAATCATCTTTTAAGGCATCTGCTGTGAAATGCCCTGTAAAAAAAATTGTATTGTATTGTATGAGTCTCACGATTTTTGTCTGAACACAAAAACCACAAAGGTGGCATTGCCATTGGTTCAACTATTCGGCTCCAGCGGTGGAACGTTCAGCAGTCATGCGTAATCAGTGAGCACCGGCTGAATCATTTCGGTGATGTGTGTTGAGTTGAGGGCTTCTCACATCAGCCTTTTGTCCTCCGCGGAAGCTGATGCCATCAGAAATGGAGGACTGGAAATCTGCGATTGTGTAATACTCTGCTTCGACAGCAGGGGGCTCTGGTGGCTTAGGCAACGGCAACCCCTTTAAAGAGAAGAACGCAAACTTGTCATTGGCAGAGATAATCACATTTGATCTTGTATGATAATGCATTCAGAGTGAATAAAAGAAACCCCCAAAAAAGACAAGCTCTTTCTGTCCATTCATTTTCTACCACATATCTTGTCTATGAAAATTGCACACCAAAAAGCCCAAACCCAAATTGGAACCCGGACTGTGAGACAAACGCGGTAGCTCAAAAAAAACTTGCTAAAATTCCAATGTGTAAAATAAAATAGTTTGTGAAATGTCTTACCAAATTGGTGTCTCTTCTTGGAGGAGGTTTTTGTCTCAGATTTGGAGACCCTTAAAAAAAAAAAAGCGAAAATCATTAAAATGACTCCAATTCCGCGTTTTGTCGGCAAAGACACAGCACCCAATAAAAAAAAAGAAAAAAACCTCACCGATTTCAACTCGGTGAGGCGCGACTCTGGCAACGGCCGGGGAACTTGGTTCGCCTCTCACTTTGGCTTCGTTTCGGGCGGAGCTTGCTGCTGCGATTCCCAGACAAGGACTGTTAGTATCGCGGCCTGCACTCAACCTCCTGCCAGTCTCAGCGTTGATCTCTGAGCTAAAGGGCATGGGCAAGCTGATCTCGCTCTTGGAGATGTGGCGCTCGGGCGTGGTGCTCCCCTCGCCGTCGGTCTGGATGTCCTTTTCGCTGACTGATTTCTTTTGTAAAAGACTGCTGATCTCCATGATGTTGCCAATGATTTCCACGGGACCTGAAAGCGTCTTTTTACGAGGGGAGAAGTCGTCTTTTAACTTTTTCAAGTAGGAGGCGGGGGCCCATCCTTCTTTCCCTAAATATCTGAGGGATAAAAGGGCGAGCTTTAGTGTCAGTAAAAAGGACCACATACTTTGCACGGTGGCACTCACCTGATGTACCACCAGCCTTCGAGATTCTTCTGAATGACCTCGACGGTGACCCCTTTCTCAAAGCTGACTTCATCCTTCCCTTGACTGCTGTACGGCTGTATCGTTAAATATTTCTCCTCTGAAGGCGAACCGGTGTTGAAGGTTGTTGGAGAAAGGAAAAGGAGAACGTGAAATCAAATTTAGTATTTAGCAGTCATTCATCGCTTAGGTAAGGAAAATTAAAATTCCTGTTTTTTTTTTCTATAATCAACATCATGTTATATAACACGTTGCAATCTTCTCACTTGTCGTGAACAAAGATTTATCCCACAGTCCCTTTCCCAGTAATCACTGGTGTATCTGGTACCTTTTTTATTTTTAACCACGTTTTTCATTTATTGGCGAGCAGTCGAATGTTGCGTATTTGTATTTCGTACTTGATGGTGAAAGCAGGCAGCAGAGGAAGAGGCAAGAGTAGGAGAGATTGGACTTCCAGGAAGCGAGATGATTGGTGGACGGCACGTTGGGATTTTTACTGTGGATAATGAATTACATGGTAGGCAGCGGGCAAACAGCCGTTGAATATGCGATGCGATGACTTGAGTGATAAATATCAGCAATGCAAAGAGTGATGTAAAAAATGAAGCACCGAATGAGTTAGAGGAGCCTTTATATTTATATTTTTTTTGTTGTTTTTTTTCTGAGATGGCTGATGGAAGGAGATTTCTCGAGGAAATAGGAGTCAAGTCTCAAGGGTGTTTTTCTTGGGTAAGGAATGTAAAATAGAAGCGTTTGAAATTCCTCACCTTTATGTTTACTTCCATGCAGTCAAGTTCAATAATGTGGAGAAGATTAGACTCTGGCCATGAAGCTGGGTTCTCAAAGAAAAGCAACCAGATGAGAATAATGCAGAGCGAGGGAGGAACTGCAGGTGGATGTCCAATAAGAAATGAGAGCTGCTGCGCAAATCTTCAAAGTCATTCAAAGTCAATTTTGCTTTATGGAGTGAGAATGCACTGTCGTTGCGTTTTAGCGCATGGCAGTTCCTCATTTGCTCCTCCGATAGTGAGCTTGACAGGCAATGATTCCGCAAAACCAAATGAGCATTTTGAGGCTCATCAAAACATGATGACAGAGCTTCATTGGACTGAACACAAAAGCAGGCGGAGACTTGCGCCGCACCACCTAGCTAGCAACAAACGTCAGCTAGCTACTGGTACGGCTAGCCATGTAGCGGAGTCACTTCTAAATCAGTCGTCATCTGTAAGCTCGACTTCTGACAAAAATTGCTGAATAGGGTGACCAGATTTTCAGTTAAAAAATGTAATCGTTAGTCAATCGGGTGACCGGTGCTTGTGTCATGCTAAATGCTATCGTGGGTGAATGCTCAACAGCGCTAAACAAAAATGCACTCAACATTATGTCATTTTTGTTTTGATGTTTTGTTTTTGGGGGGCGGTTTGTCCCGGCAGCTATTGGGAGCTGGCTGTGACATTTATTTATTTATTTATTACATTGGAACTTTGGAAATGGGCCGCCAGAAAAGATCAGCTTGCCGGATGCGGCTTGCGGCCTCTTCTTTGTCCAGATGTGTTGTAAATCTTCACGTTCCTCCATGAGGTCGGTGGTTTGGGGGGAAAAAAATGAGCACGGGTGCTCATCTGAGAACTACACCAACATTTTTATGTGCACCCCTGATGATTATAGTGTTTGCTTTGTATTGTTTTGTAAAAACTCTTGCTTCAAGTCCATGAGATCAACCTGCAAAAAATGCTCCTTAAAATTGGAATTTCGTTCCTCAAAGGAAGTAAGTGATTAGCAAAACTGCTCAGCAAAAAAAGAAATAAAATAAAATTATTATTCGAGCCTTGCAGTATGTGCCACTCAAGAAATATATTAAACACTGCCGCGTCACTTTATGGGTGAATTTCTTTTCTTTTCTCAAAATATCCCTTTAAAGCAATCACCATGAATATAAAAGTAATCTGCTACTTGATGAAGATACGGACAAAACGCCACAAATGTGGTCGTCCATACTGAGCGACAAACAAGCCGAGCGGGTGCTCGGAGGGATTCTATAAATCTGATTAGGGACCTGCTGTCAGTAACGGCGCCGTGATAAAACAAAGCGGCCTGCCAAACGCAGACAAGGGTTGCTCTCATTGCACCTTGGGACCTTGACCATACAACAAGGTCACTTGCACATCAGTTGCAAATCAACACGCCGATAAAAGTCACAGCTTTCTGCCCTCGCTGTGTGGCAAAGAAAATGAGGTGGGAGCTGCGCTCTTGTTTTGTTGTCAAGGTTTAAATATCTTGTCCTCGTTGCGGAATGAAATCTGTCTTGTATTTAAAGTATTACGTAGCGGGGAAAGTATTTGCGTGTGTCGGGTCAGCCGGGTCCGAAAATTCACCTCTGCTCTGTTGACGGTTCACAATACCCCCAAGTGTCCATCGACGATCAAGCCTCTTCAGATGCGCCTTGCGTCTTTTAGTCACTGATGAGGATGAGGATGATGATGAGCAAATAAAAAGGATGGGTAAGGAAAAAACAAACAAAAAAAAAACAAGAGAGGTGTTGTTAGTAGAGGTCAAATTGATCCAAGTCAGATGTATTTCAAATGCAAATTAACAAGCGCCAGCCAATCATGAGGTCAGCAACAGAAATGTGCCGTTGACATTTCCCCGTTCAATGCCATTTCAGCATGGTGGGGCTCCTCTCATTGAAAAGGCCGCATCCCACCTTGTTTCCCACTCAAATCCCTTTCACAGCTTCAATTTGGCTGCTTTGGACAGGATAATTGTTGTAACTGGTGAGAGGACATATTGGCTACAAATAATTTGCCACTCAGCGTGATCGATCAGCCATACAAAGCGTTGATCGGTGACGTACCAAGCCACAAAAATCACAAATCGGCACAATTCTTTATCGGCTCCATGGGTCACGATTGTTTCTCAATTTTCCAATCACCAAGATGCTTCAGATTATCTTATTACAGCTACATGAAGAATTATGACGAGAATCGTTCTGTGAATAACAACAGAATAATTGTAGATTTGGACACCAAAAATGTTTGCAAGATCATGTAATGACAAAATAGGAACACATCCGTCACAACTTCGTTTCAGAGCAAGAAGGCGCGTAGGACGCAGAGAAAACTTCATCCCGGCAGTCAGACTAAACATTAAGAAGAAGGTTCCACCCAAAAAAATTCTGCCTCCCGGGAGTTGAAAAGCATTTGCAAATCATTTTGGTGGAGATCTGGAGCCGTTTCATTCTGATGCAACTGGAGTAGTTTGCCAGTTTCCTGATGTGCAATCGGAGGCGCGGCTGTGATTGCACATTAGCATTTGGTGATCTTGCTCTCAGCCGCGAGTTAAAATGTGAAATTGTGAAATAATGTCCCACATGGCTCACGATGCAAAGCTCACTCAGCGTGCTGCGTTTGTTTCTTTGCACATACCCTCTCCTGTCCTGGAGGTGCCTAAATCCAAATCGTCTCGGGTTCCGCTTTGGGAGTCAAGGTATGTGGCGGGCACCCAGCCCTGCTCCTCTGCTGTGCTGACAAACCACCAACCTGGAAAGAGACGGAAGAACTAAATATTGGCATCAAACTGTGGACGGAGGGAGCATTAATTACAAATCATTCATCATAAGCGTGATTTTGTTGTTTTTTTTTCTTCTGTATGAGCCACCATTGGAGGAATGCCGTCCATCCATCCATATCCAGAAACAGGTTACCGGTAGAGGGTGACACGGGAATCCATTTTCACCCCCGTCCCATGCCACTCCCACAGAAAAAAAAAATATGCCAGTTGACAGAAAATGTCCGAAGGGAAGCCCCACGAGGGAAGATTTCAGCTTCTAACTAGGACAGAAACTCGCCAGTCTTGGATGTTGTTCCTCGAGGACCGCTGTCCTGTTCATCATCTCTCGCGGCCATAACACACCTGTTTCAAATGATCGTTATCTTGCTTGTGCAGACCTTGCTGATTATCTGATCAAAAGGATGGCCGAGTGGTCTAAGGCGCCGCGTTCAGGACCCAGTCTCCCCAGGAGGCCTGGGTTCGAATCTCGAATTTCCCCATTGTGGGACTAATAAAGGCAATATTATTATTATTATTATTATTAAAACAGGCAGGACGCCGGCCCTCGAGGGAAACAATCGCAATATTTTATTTTAATTCACATATTTGCCTCGTGGAGTGGCAACGTTCAGTCACTCATTGAACAATTAACCCATTTTTCACCAAAATTCATGTGAACATGTCTAAAAATAACTTTTTGAAAATGTGTTAACCATAGCCTGACAATATCAGAACGAAACGGACAAGATTTAAGAAGCATCGCCTCATTGTAATATATGCGCATTTTAACGCTTTGTCAAAAGACGCTGAAAGTTCTCACCTGTTGGCAGAGTGAAACGACGCAGCAGCCGTATTGCGTCTGAATAATTTCAGGATCAACAAGCCGATAATATATCACGACAAGGACGGAGGAATAACAACACCCGGAGGAACAAAAAACTTTAATCCAAAGCAACAAAGACATGAAAGAGAATCGTTACGTCATCTCTCACGTGATCTTGACCACAAAACACGTACATATGAATGTAAACAATATTTCTGATTGGTTCCCGGCGGAAGATCGTCCAACAAGGCACGGGTGGATTCATCCCGTGAGCTGATTTGTTACGGATCATCGAAGCCTCACCGAGCAAATAAAATGTTTGTTCAGGTTTGAATCTCACGTTGCTTTTTATCCTTTTTGATGTTATTGTTTAAAGCGAAAGCTAAGTGCTTCTTCTTCGCGTCCAACTTTGGCGACCATTAGAAAAAAAAACTAAGCCAACCAGTATAAGAAGTTAGACAATGTTGGATGAAGATCGGCACTGCTAAATCTCTCAGTCGCAAAAGGGTGGAAGTCGCTCTGCGGGTCGGGAACGAGATCCCGCCTCAAGTGGAAGGGTTCAAGTATCTTGTTCACGAGTGAGGGTACGATGGAGCATGAAATCGACAGCCAGATGCGACGGCTCCCTCCGTTTATCGCTCTTTTGGAGTGAAAGAGCAGAGCCAAAAGGCGACGATCTCGATTTACCGGTCGATCTATGTTTCGACCATCACGGATACAAGCGGCCAAAATGATTTTCCTCCTCCCTTAGAGATAGGGTGAGGAGCTCGGCCATCCGAGTCGAGCCGCTGCTCCTGCGCGTTGGGAGGAGCCGCATGAGGTGGCTCGGGGATCTGATTAGGACGCCTCCCTTGTGAGGTGTTTGGGGCACGTCCCACCAGCAGGAGGCGCCGAGGACGACCCAGGATACGCCGGAGAGACAAAGTCTCCCGGTTGGGCCCGGGAAGGCCTGCGGATCCCTCCGGAAGAGCTGGAAGACGTGGCTGGGGAGCGGCAAGTCCGGGCTGCCCCCGAACGCGACCCGAACACGGATAGATAACGGATGGATGGATGGACAACATGAATGACCAAGTACTGCCAAACTAGCTGGCGCAAACAAAGACGCAAACTATACGACTACTTCCAAGCATCCTCAACATTAAAAGACGCAACAGCACACGCACCAACGTAACGTTGAAGTCAGCGTACTCACCACTTTCGCTTTTCTCAATCACGTCCACCGTCTCACCGGCCTTGAGGTTGATCTCCGAGTTCTCCTGTCTCTCGTAGTTGGCCACGGCCACGTACTGCTCCAGAACCATCGGCTCCAAGCTGTCAACTCCTGAGTGGAAGAAAAACGCCGTCAACCGCTTGCTTGCTTTGCCCGTCCGCGAACGCCCGCTGCTTCCGACTGCATTCCTGCCTCTGCGCACGCGGTACGCTGCCATCCGCCCACCCCGGCACGCTGTCGTCGCGTTTCCCTCGTGGCCGAGCGCAAAATGAGTTGTCGATCGGACCGCATAGTTGCAAACATTCGGCCATATGGCTGACGCGACCTCCGGCCGACTGCGAAGAGCGAAGGCGCATCAGAACGCGATCAAAACAACAAGAGCAAACCCAGCAAGGTGATTTTTAAAAGTTGCATCTGGCACCTGAAGTGGAAGTACGACCTCAAACCAACTTAAGATGGACACTCAAATAAAAAAGAGCAAATGAAAGGGACTCGCAAAACGGTTTGAGGGGAACACTGGCCAGGGAATAGAAAATCAACAGTGTGGCTGAGAGGAAAGGCCTCCCCTCTCCGGCAATCGGGAGCCGGTCCCGGACAGGGAGGGGGGCAAACACACCAATCGTGTTCGTCGACATGTTGGCCTTAAATAGAAACACATGAGAGGACTGCGGGGAAAAAAAAGAAGAAAAACTTTCTTCTTTTCTGTTTTAGACTTTTCTTCCATCTCAGTTTTATTTTTTTACATTTTCACTATATATATATATATATATATATATATATATATATATATTAGAAAAAAAATCTTAATTTATTTCAACTAAAGAAAAACATCTTCACGGTTATGGAAAGCACTATACCTGAAATAAATATGTCCAGTACACTATTGTATGAGCAGCCTAAGAAAAAAGTCCCTGGACATGCCGGCGACAAAGAAAATGAGAAAATCACATTTTCCTTGCAGACATTTCTTCGTTTTTTCAAACTGTTCAACTCAGCGTGCGCTTCAATGATTAACGATAAAGACTGATTTTCATTCTGTCGACCATAAAAATGGAGGAAACAGGCAGAGAATACCAATAAGGCCTTCTGTCCTTAATCAACATCAAGTAGACAAAAAAAGATGGAGGGGGTATACGATGAAATACAAGAGCTCCAAGCGCTGGGGAATCCAACACAACAGAGACCAAAATTCACTTGACATTTTGTTACGTTTGATATTTTGTGATGGGCGATGCGACCTGGGGAACATTCTTTTTTTCCGCCGTACTGCAATAAAGTGTAGTTGCACATCCTCTCCAGTAGGTGGCGGTGGCGCTCTCCTTGCCTCTTGAGTATTAACTCTCCAGTGTGCGTTTGTTTTGCAATGAAAATGCTATTATTTATAATTGCGGCAGAGAATGGGTGGTCGGGTGTGGGCGCAAATTTATTTTTTTTCTTGCTTGGGGGGTAAAATAAAATAATTGAGAAGCACTGACATATAGAGGACCATTTGTGGCGGCGGAGTTCACTGATTTGAGCACTTCAGTTTTTCATGTGACCCTTTTGGCAATTTAATTTTTGCAGGAGTGGCCAACATTTTTGGAGGACTCACTGCATAGGCGTGTTTAATTTTAGCAGATGGTCGAAAGGAGAAGCTGATGACAGCGCATGTTGATCGGATGTCTTGAGAAGTGTGAAAGAAAAAGAAAACAAAATCTAAAAGTGGGATGCAGCCGACAGGGCAAACTGACAAACACAGTCAAGCATGCGTTCGAGAGTCAGTACGTTCACATGCGTACATTAGTGCAGGTAGTCTCATTCTTCAATTTTTATTCGATTTCGCTCCTGGATTCGTTTCAAATACACGACAGTAACTGAAATTCTTTGATGGGGAAGTATCCACACTTTCCGGTTGTCACAGATGCTTTTTTTTCTGCCATTCATGCACTTTTAAGGATTTGAGTCCTGAGCCTCCATTGTTGGTCAGTCATCTTAAAATGCAAGCAGAATTATCTCGTGTGAAAATTTTATTTTAAGCAAAAATAACTTAGCAAAGCAAAATGAGCAAATTTCGGTTCAATTTAAGAAATTATATGTTCCTAAAAATGTCACTATTTTGCAGTGTAAGTCCTCTTTTCTTGTACTTGTAATAGTATTCAACATTCAAGGAAGATCTTGCGCTTGAGACTGGATAATATGCAAGGAAAACCATGCAACTAAAATAAAATCGAAGCGTGTTCAGATCACATTTGCAAAAATGTTGATGTATTTTTTACAAAAAAAATAAAATAAATAAATCTGTCAATTTCAATCCGACTGGGGACGTTTTATGCATTTGGATCAAATGCGCATTAAATGCCGACTTGCGTCATGTCATGCAAACGAACTGATCCGACAAAGACACACAAAAGCTACCTGACGCCTCTTTCCTTGGGCTGTCGGTAATGCCGTACATCCATACTGCAGATGTAAAAGAGAACGGAAAAAAAGCAGAGAAACATTATTCAGTCAGACAGAAAGAAAATGGACACAGACAGAATGGTAAAGAAAAAGATAAGCATATCGATCAAAACAAAAAAAGGAGCGGTTCCTACATCCACTGCTTTAAATGAACTTGTGAGGGCATCGCCGACATAACGACGGCGAACGCTGACATTGTGACCCAAAACTTGACGAACAACGCTCCCATTCTTAGCCATTGTTGCTCAGGCTCAAATGATATAATTCCATCTCTGCTCATGAATTTGATTCATCTTCAATTTATTTCCCTTTTCTTGGACTTTAAGCAAGCTGTTAGTCACTTCTGAAGTAATTCCCTGGAATTCTCCACTGCCTCATTTTTCTTTTTCTTTTTTTTTCCGAAAATAACTTTAAAGCCCCCATGCAGGAATTTAAATGCCATGGACAAAAGATTTGGTACAGCATACCTAAAGGTTGCTTTTCAAAGGTTACGTTGACATGGACAATTTCTTTTTTTTTTTTAATCCAATCAGAGTTCAACCTTTAAATGTGCATTTCCCCAAATCTGGCCGTATCCTTGAGACCAAGAGAACAAGCTCAGGTGCTAAGCAAGATTTAGCTCTCCAATGTAGCAATCACCTCACAGGGTTTGCTCGAGACGTTTTTATAAGGCTTTCGACTTATGTGACGGGAGCTCTCTGGAGCTTTTCAGATTTGCACAGGAAGCGGGGCGGATCATTTTCTTTTTTGCTCACCAATTCTCATGTGTTGATTTGTGAAAAAAATCAAACTCTCTAATAATCTATTGAATCAATATCTCTGCTTATATTTACTACTTAGGGATTAAACCAGAGTCCATTATTTGAGGATTTACAGCAATCAGGTTGGCTGAAAACGTGTTTTTCATTTGTCGGTGGACTGAGACTAAAATAGTAAGCTCTGCCGATTCCCTCCTCACGATCTAGCGGAGCTTCTAGACTAGAGCTTTCGTTTCATGTCGGCTCCAGTGGGGGGGGTTTCGAGCGGGTCTCAGGTCACCCACTCAATAAAGCCCAAGGATGTTTATTGGTTTGCAATATGTGATTGATATGAACAGTACTTTGCGATCTGGACCTCGATGCTCACCAACAGCGCATATTATACGGGTGAACACGCATGCAAGCTTCATTTTTTTATTTTTTTTTCAAGTTAGGGCGAGAATGCCATTAAACTGGGGAGATGTTTTTTTTTTTTAATTAAAGTCCTTCAAACATACACACACACGCACATAAATAAATAAATTTAAAAAAACAATTTTTTTTTAACACTGTTAAAAATGACGGTACCATATTAGGTGCGCATCCTTAGCACATCATCTCAGAACAAGAACACTTCAGACACGAGGTGACAAAAGAACGTGACAAACCAAGCTTACCTCCCAGATAAGAGGCTGAGATTGGGGGAAAAAAAAACCAAAAAAAAAAACAGCTTAAGCTCCAAAAGCAGGCAGGCCAATCTGTGGCTTTTGTCGTCACAAAAAACAGAATCCAGATTCTTTTTGGCCTGGGGCGGGGATTTTTCATGCTGACCTCATTTTTACTTGCCTATTATATGAGTGCATTTGTTCAACCCACTCAAGTATCCCTCGAAAAACTCCTCTAAGGGCTGCATTTTCATGACAAGCGCAAGTCTCGTGCATTGAGCAGCGTGACGTGACGTTACATCTTGTTTTGGTCAGTTCTTAGAGCATGCAAACGGCTGTGTTTAAATAAGGGCAGTTTGCGCCGTTGTGGGTGTAAACGCAGCAGACTTGATTCATTCCTGATCAAAGTATCTCTTTTCATTCTCTTTAAATCGGACTCAATGACAGTCTTGCACGGAGATGTTTGTGTGCGGAAAAGGTTGCAGCGATCCGCGCGGAACGACAGAATCGTCTCTATTTTGGACTGGTGTGCCGAAAACGTAAGCCGGTTACAGAATCAGCTGTTGATAACTTTTGGCGACATATATATCATGCATAAATATGTCCGCTGACCTCATCGATGTAAATTGCTTCCAATCATGTCTCAACCCAACACACCCAACGTCCCCCTTCAGAGCTGTGTCATTTCTAAAATATAATTATGGCAATAAGAACAAGAAAGTTAGTCATGGGCTGTCGATGCGTTAGTTTAGACCGACTGTTAGCCAACAAATTGTGGGATGCATAAGACGCAAGCGCGATATGTCGTAAACGGACGGACATTTCCGACAGCATTTCTGCATGTGCCGTCTACGGAAATAAGAGCCCGAAATCTTGACCCACAGACTCACGACCAGCCAAGATCACCGGGCCAGTAAAATGTCCTCAAGTGGCAGAATATAATAATTGTTAGCCTTAGCGTCATGCTGTGAGGAAAAAAAAAAAAAGAAATTTAATTTGGTAAGAGTTGCAAATGTCCCATATTTTTAAATAAGCACATTCAGAAATCGTACATGCCATTTAACATGATTCATTGTGGAAGTGATGCCGATTCCGGTATAAATTATATAAAAAACAGATTGCACTGTGGCAACAGATGAAAAAAGGTCTAATCGTGAAAATAGACAGCATATATTTTGCCCCACTAAATTGGTGTAAAAAAAAAAAAAGGAATCACTGCTTGTATAATAATAATAATAATAATAATAATAATAATTTGTGTAAAGTAGCAGTTCGGTCCAATTTTTCACCAAAATTGGGTCATTTTTGACACAGCAGTCTTCAGAATGTACATCACAGATTTTAGTGTCAATCTCATCAGCTAAGAGCGGTACGCAGTGTTGGTCGATCAAAAGATATTTAGAACCTGAATGGAACCAGAAACAGAAGACAATCCTGACGCACATCAAGTAGACCAAAAACAAAAACACAAACCCAGTATCTCACGGTAGCCTAAATAAAAAAATAATAATAATTGGAAAAAAAACTCTAATGGCCTCCTAGATTGAATTCATATGAGTGATTCTTAAATCTTAAGGTGAAATTTTCATCCCAAGTAAAAACAAAAATGAGACATGGAAGAGAATGGTGAAGAAAAGCAGGTGACTTACCCGACTTGCGCTTGGAGCCATAGTCCCTGATGGAGAAGCAACACAAAAGCGACATGGTTAGACGCCGCTCGCTCAACAACAAGACGAGCACTCGCCTGATTGTGACATCCCGATAAACACCCGTCACTAAGTTTGCATGAAGTCTCGATCCCGCAAATGTTGAGGGAACACGGAGGGAGGGACGAACCACTTTCGCCACCCGCCTGGACTGTTCGCAACATCCACAATTAGTCATGCAACGCCACAGCGGCTCCGCCAGCTTCTTCCTTCTCTTCTGTCAAAGAAGACAAGCGTCCTCCACATAAGAAAGGAGGAAGATCCTTTTAAAATGCCTTGCTTAATGGCAGTTAATGCGATTAGCGCACATGGAGAAGCGACAGACGCAAATGTGTGCCTTTTGCTGCCTGCCTACTGCTTCGTCAACGCTAACTTTTGGACTCGGGCAGCATAATTGAGTTAAGAGATGGAGGAAGCCGGCTTCTATTTATAGAAGTAAAGACCCTGCGATCCGTCTTGTCACTCCACATATACTGGGAGTTCATCAGATGACATCGGCCGCAAATTCTATATCGCCAAAACCTCTTAAGTCACAATTTGGTGAATATCCGTTTTTCAAAAATTTGTCACGTGTAGGTGTTATTTTTGCAAATTATTGGCCAATGGGAAATGTTGAAAATAATTTGCACTCTTTGATAATGCAAAGTTAATGGTTGAACAAACATCCAGTTTTTGGGATCTCCTGAAGAGAGACAATTTTGAAGGTGCAAGGATTCAGCCCGACGACAGGGTTGAACATTTTTGGGAAATTTGGGTGAATCGTACTTTAAAGTGATGAGCTAACGTTTAGTAGATGGATTAAGTCAATCCATAAGTACAGCAAGTAAGTAAATTGTATATGCAATATTATGTATACCGGATTTTCCGGACTATGAGACGCATCTGTATATAAGCCGAAACAGATTGCTAAAGCAGTGCCTTTTAACACGACAACGACTTTGCTCATTAAAACAGAACAGATCCAAGAGAAAAAAAATTGGGCGTATTTTCTGAACTATAGAGCGCCCCTAGTGGTGAAAGAAAAATCCACCGAAAAGCCGCACCGTTGTATCAGCCGCATGGTTCGACGACTCTGCACTGTTTTACACCGCGTGCCGTGACGGTCACAAAAAGCGAGCCCGCTGTCTTCAAATGCCAAAGTCCAAGTCCGAAACGTCTGTGTACTGATAAATTTGGTTCTGACGTTCCGCAGTTATATCAAACCAATCGCTAAAACAGCACTCTGTGGGTTCATCCACCTTTACTTTGCTCTTCAAACTGGCATTATGTGATTTAGTTTTAGTTTTAGTTTTTTTGCTTCCTACGGGTACGCTGGCTTCCTGACACCTCATAAAAAGTCCACGTTCAATTCATTGACGAATCAAAATCGAGTCGAAGTGAATGTGAACATGCGTAATGCTGTTTATTTTGGACTATTCGCGCCCTGGTTTTGCCTGATCGCCATCTGCCTCCAAACATCACCCGATGATTTAATGTATGTGTGGAGCAGAAGAATAGCCCCTTTCTAGTGACCTCTCCTCCCATCGCTGTGAGCTCGCAACAAGAATATGCTCCATTGTCAGAGAAGCGGGACAAATAGGGATCAGGACGTGACCCCTTGCCTCACTCCATCCATCTCAAGCCACAGCGGACATGTGATGTCAAACTGATACAGTGGTTCACTGATGGGAAAAAAAAAAGAGAAGTGACATCTACAGCTTTTGCAAGGTGCGCAGAAATAGATGAGACGAGGAGATGAAGGCAAGCCATGTCCGATTTACTCCCCACGCAAAAGTGACTTTTCAACTTCCTCCCCTGCCGTCTTTGTCCACATTCTTGGTGAATGTCGCCCCCTTGTGGGCCACCACAACACTGAGGTAGATTTGAAAGCTCTGTTGCGACTGACATGATACTCTGCATATGATGACAGTTTCTCAAGATATCAAGCCTACTTTTTTTTTTTTTCGTCCGGTAATCTGCTGTTGTGCACAGCACACTTCAAAGTGTTGTGATGTCATGCATCATTAAAATTGTAGCACCACGCCACCAGCCAGGTTGGTCTGGCATCTTTACTACAGCTAGTCAGCATAGAAAGCATGTGCACAAGGACTGTCGTCACAAAGAAACTGTGCAAGATCTTTTTTTTGTATTTATTATTATTATTAATTTAATTTAAGATTGGCCTAAGGAAGAAAATTCAGAGTGACTGTCTTTTCGTTTTTAACATGGTATGCTTTGAGAAGCATCTGCAAGGCAGGGCACAAATTACAGGTAAACTTTATGTATACTAATAAAAATATACTGTAAAAAAAAAAAAAGATTAATTGCTTTGATTGCTTATTTTTAATGTCCTTTATTTTAATTGATATTCAGCAACGAAATAGGCCCATTTTTTTTAGATGGGTCAATCAGGTGAGCGCACTCGCAGACAAACATACGCTCACAAACGCCTCCCACTGGCCTCCAACTCCGCTGACCACACGCTTTCAAGTGTTGCTGGACACTCCTCGTATGTTGTGCTACAGTCTCTCAAGCGAGTGCCATTGATCCCTCCCCGGCAGGGGGGATGAAACGGCTTATCCATTAAGGTTGAGTCGGTCTGTCGCCTCGCTGCTACTTACAGCAGATGGAGAGCAACAGACAGATGAAGAATGAGGAAGATGAAGGGAGGAGACAAGGAGAGATTTCAGAGACATAACGCTAAGAAGAAGATGAGGATGGAAGACAAATGTGACTGACGCTTTCATTTGTCCTCGCTAAATATGTCCCATTTAAGATAATGATTATTAAATACACTATTATAATATGTACAACTTGTTAAAATTGTATTCATTTTACATTGTCTCATACAACACTTTGTAAATTTGAGTTCAAAAGTGGATGAAGTGTTTTGGTAACCTCACCTCGTGAGAGAAAATAAATACATTTAATTTGAAAGGAAATTGAACAAAAGCTGTCATGATGTGTATTTGTTGTTTTTGATTTCGTATTTCGTTTCATGTTTTTCCTTGTTTAGCGTTTGTCTCGTCCGCTGATCGTGTTCACCTGTGCTTGTGGTCTCACTCCCGAGTGTGAACCAATCAGCTCCGTCCTGGTGCTCCTCGTTGTCTCGTTACTGTCTTTGTATTTAGTTCCCTGGTGCGTTCACTTCTTGTTGGTCCATTGTCTGTGTCAGTTGTCCTGTTCAGTCATCTCTGTCAGTGTCCAGGTCCGCATCCTTCCTGCCGGTCTCGTCATGTCGTTGTTTTTGTTGCTTCCAGTTGTTTTGTACTTTTATGATCTTTTTTTTTTTAATCAGTTCCTCTTAAGTTTCCCCTGCCTCGCTTCCCTGCGTTTGGGTCGTCCTCTACCTCCACCTCAACGTGACAGAGGCATTGCGACAAAATGGCTTTGACACACCACAATGTTTAGAAAATCAGACATTGACGAGGTTTATTCATTTATTTGTTTTCAAGTTCGGCGGGCCGGATTGAAACGTTTAACGGGCCGCATGTGGCCCCCGGGCCATAGTTTGCCCACGCCTGATTTAGATATTACAACAGTTCTATTGTAATGTATCAGTGTATTTCTTTATACATTGAAACCATACTCATATTTACACATTTGCACCTTTTTTTTCCTTTAAAATATAAAAAAAGAGAAAGGTAGAAAGGTGAAAACAATCACACGTACAAATTTGGCCCATTTCTCAATTGACGCATCATTCAAAGGTCTTCATTCATTCTTTAGCGACTGAACAATATCTGCAACTTCAAAGATAATCATCATTCAGGTCTCGCAAGCACTCACAACCGCAAAGTATGCAGAAGTGGACGACAAGACTGGAATGCCGTAAAATCAATTTACATGAACAACTACAATCTCTTTAGTGACCCTCAAATATCCTCAACAAAGATCCTAAAAGCCATTTCATCGAAATAAAAATCATCTCAGCCTTGAATGAGCACGTTGATGTCCGTCACACAAATGACACGGCGAGGCGAGCGCACGGACGCATTATTGATGAGGCTTCATCTCTCACAACTCCTGACATGAAAAATGCAATTTCCATACGCACCAAATTACACTCCGCACATAAACAGGACACCTCAGCAGCAGTGAGGGAATTTTATTTTTAGAGGGTAGAGAATAAAAAGGATTAACGAGATGAAAGAGGAACAGAGAATCGAGATAAAATGTGTGGACAGTGAGGAAGAGGAAGCTGTTGATCAAAGCGTGATTGCCTTTGCTGCAAATGTGACATCATTGAAATAATAATTGAGCATGAAGCTGAGGTACTGCGATTTCTTACTGCAACAAATGTACGAGCCCACTGCCCAACGTAAGATTTATTCCACAATTGCCCTTAACAGCCGAGTAAAATAAAAATAAATAAATAAAATGAGCCGAGTTTAAAAAAAAAATGGAGCTTTGACGTCTTTAGCTGTCAATGGCAGTAAATGAGTTAACAAGGGGCCTTGAATCCCCCGCCGCTCGCATTTTTTTTAATAGGTAGTCAAATAAACGTGTTCATCACTTTGCCTACCGAGACTGAGAGCGGGTGTAGGGGAGAATGACACTTGGGTGTAAAGTAGGGGGGGGGGGATCAAAAGGCCGAAAGGACCCGAGCTGAAGTTGAACAAAAGACGAGCTTGGACTGCGTATCGGAACATTTTATTAACGAACGGTGTGATCTTGGCATTGGCGTTGGGAGAGGAGAGAGCGACCAATTAAAAAGTACCCAAAGGGCCTGTCTCCTGCTATTATAAATGTCTTAGACTTTCCTATCGCTCAACTCTTCCTCCTCACCCTTTGCACATCATTCAATGAGCTTGTAAGAAAATGTGCGGAGTAAAAGCTGACACGGTAACGGACTCGAGACAATCCAGCAGCTGAACTTAGAGGGATGCTGAGCATTTGAAGTGGGAGTAAATCGCACAAATGTGCAATCCGTGCCGTGTGTGTGCCTTCAGACACACTTGAATGCACAAAAAAAGGAACATGAAAGATTTTTACTGGTGTGAGACTTTTGTCAGGACACGCAAGGTGAAGCTGCACAATCTGATGGGAAATAATAAAAACTGTATACAACAACAAAAAAAAAGAAAGTCATGGGAAAAAATGTGATTGCATTATCACGGTTTTAATACAATAATTTTTATTTTTTTTCACTGGAGAACCTCACCGGCATAATGAGAAACAAAAATGCTGTCATCAGAATTTTGTATTTGGGTGAAAAAAAACAAATCTCTGCACCTGACCTGCCTGTGATAACAGAGAGGAGGCCACATTTATTTCATGTCAACGGCCCAAAAAGGTGACCGTGACGAAGCTAAGCCTCAACGTCGCCCACCCCCCCCCCTCCCCCCCCCCCAAAAAAGCGGCGTGTCCAGTTGGCATGCTGCTCGGTTCAGCTGCGCCACGGCATAAACACTTCAACCAACATCTCGCTCTTACATAAAAATGTGTGTGTGTGTGTGTGTGTGTGCAATGTTGCCGTACGTGCACGGTATGAAATACTCACTCCACAGGAGGGTTGAGGTCCTCAGCTTTGGTCTCAAAGAAACGGAGCACCTCTTCACTCTGTGAAATTTGAGGCGGGAGTCGCACAAGCGCCTAAAAAAGGAGAAGGATGACAATGATTCACTTGAGTCATGACAGTCCAGGTATCGCCTCTGCAACATTCATCACAGCTGAGCTATTTTTAGAACAGGCCCACAGGCGACTTATGTGGTCCTTGGGAGCCACCTGGTGCCCGTTGGCATCGCCATGGGAACTGCTGCGCTAAGAGCTGCTATTTGAAAGTTTTTGAAAGAAAGAAAATCTGAATACTCAAACAACTAAGTCATTTGCCACTGATATGAGTGCAAAGCCAAACCACCATCGGAGATCATATTTCACCCCCGTAACATCCATATTTAATGCTCTGGCGCTTCCCAACAACAATATCGGACATGCAAGTGGTGTTGTACGTCATAGCTATAACGTAAGCAACAAATCCGTTCTGCAGAATTTACAATTTGTGTTCAATTGTGCGCAACTTTCCAACTCCATTCTTGACGTTCTTGAAAGAGCCCGGCGCTTTCGATGGGAGCGCGAGCATCTCGCCGTGCACCGAAGGCTGGATGGACTCGGCATCCCACAATCTCCGGAGAGCAGATGCTTTGAGAACATTGGGTCATTACTCTTCCTCTCTGGAGTTTGCCTCGTCAACAGGATGTAAGAAGCCAAGAGTGAAAACAACCGGCTCGCTATAGCGACTGTAAAAATGACGGGGCTTCGGCGTATTTGCATATGAGCGATAAAGACAAACGTGAGCGCTTTCATATGCATCCGCTTGCTTTTTTGTTTGATTTATTTTTGCAAGTCAGCCAAGGCCAACGAAATGGTTTGTAAATTCATGTTATTCATGCTTTATTGGTTCATTTTTTTTTTATTGTCACTGCCCACTATTGATGCTTGTGGAGTGGATTCAATTGTTCTAGGAGTGTAAACGCAGCCATATCGCTTATGTGTCATTTGAAATGCACACGGTTGAAAAAAAAAACAAAAAAGGGGTTCTGCGCATGAAATTGCATTTGAGCAGTGTAAATCCCGCCCACATGTGCACGGATGTCGATGATTGTTCCGTTGCACATTCCCAGCACATTGTCAGAGTCCCATGAGTGAAAGGACAACAGGGCCATGACCTTTGACCTCACATAGACTGTTGCTACTCCAATAAGGTTTCTTTACCCTGCAGTAGTCGTCAATGAAACGCAGTCGCTTCATGGCCACGTCTCGCACATGACTCCTTCGGAAGAGAATTTTGCCTGCGTGAGAACAAAGAGAGCAAATGAAATCCGCTTTGGCTGAGTGGACGCTTTGAAGTAAATGTAAAACTCAGGCCCACCAGGAGATGTCAGCAAGGTTTGGCTCTCAGCCCGTATTTATACTCCCACGGGAAAACAACATTACGCTCAACATTTCACGATGGCGCCAATTTGGGCAATGGAACAATTTATGGCAACAGTGGAACGGTGGTACCGCCATATTTGCCGCCACGAGTGAGTCCGAGTAGGTTTTGTTTTATTGATAAAGAGAAAGAATCCCTTCAAGGTGGAGGTGAGCTTGAGGGGAGCAGGAACTGAGAGTAAAAAAAAAAAAAAAATGCAGCCAACGCAATACGTCAGCGTAATAAGCAGAGCCAGTGAACTTTTCGCCACTCGAGCCGTTCGCCACGATTGATCACTGCCACTCTCCTGCGGCTTGGCATGAGCCTGAATATCAGTCGGTGACATACGGGGGGACAAGCATGCGTGGCATTCTTTGGATCGATGCAGGGATGTGCACACAGACACACTAATCCATGCGGTTAAATGATCCGTGCATGCAGAAGCTCATGTTTGGTAAGCAAGCCTCGAAAAGATGAATACTCAACATAGGGGAGGACGACGAAGGCATTTGAGATTACAATTTCAAATTCCAAATTTCCCCATTGTGGGACTAATAAAGGACATCTTTACAAAGTCACGGACAGCGTCCTGTCAGCTGGGGAATCGGTGCAGAGCAAACAGGCTCACATGGACGCACTGCGCATACATTATGAATATGTTGAGAGAGAGAGAGCAGGCGATTACCTGGCAGAAAAGGGATAATCCTCTTCTTTGGATCTTTTTGTCCACCCTCGATTGGAAACTTGTCAAGTATTTGCATCTATGAAAAAGAAAACAAAAGAGGCATTTGAGCAAATAGGCCGTGACCGTTGATCAAGTTCTCGAAGGGATTCCTTAAATGCTCATCTGTGGATAGAAAATCACAAAACAAAACAGAGGAAAAAGCTTTCAACACCTGGAGTTACCGTCTTTCGAAACCAAACCAAAACCAAAAAAAGAGTGAGTGAGTGAGTGTAAGAGTGAAATACGTCACGCTTTCATGTAATCATCGGCACACAGACCTCACTTGGTGAAAGAACAACGTACAAGAATACGTGCCCTGCTGCTCATTGATGGATTCCCAAGATATTCCGGATGATTCTATGGGTGAACTGGCATGAGTAAAGGAAGAAAAATAAAAAGCATCACACCAAAAGAGGAAGCCGGCAGTTTCATGTTTTAAGTTTGAAGCGTTCAACTGCAACGAACGTCCAGCCTTGTTCCAACCAAATTCCACATTTGACTCTCAATTGCTTTAAAAAGCATGTTATTGCCACAAATTTTTAATTGTACTCATTATTTTCCTTCTCTGTTGCTCCTCTTTTTTTGGGGGTTGTTCCTCATCACTTGCCATTTTCTGTCTTTCTCACTGAACCTCCAACTTGAGCTTCACAACATGTTCGCTTCTCGGAGCATTTTGATGAAATGACAGCTTGTTTAACTCCCACAAACTTCTGGCACGTCTCCTTTTGCCAGTGCTGCTCGGATTACGTGAAACGACACAGACGTGTCGACTTCAAACCGAGAAGAGAGAGAGAGAGAGAGAGAGAGAGAGAGAGAGAGAGAGAGAGAGAGAGAGAGAGAGAGAGAGAGAGAGAGAGAGAGAGAGAGAGAGAGAGAGAGAGAGGGTTGGGCAGGCACTGACTATGGTCAAATTGCTACGAGCAAACTTTTTAAAATCACTTAAAAATCAAATGGAAAACAGGAGATTTTTTTTTTTTACGACAAGTGTAAGCGGTACAATATCATTAACTAAATATCATTAACTATGCGCTGATGACATTACTGCATGAAGACGACCAGCAAGAAAGGCACAATAACTCCTTGACACTTGAGCAAATAAACGACAAAATGAGCTGCTAATTTGAATCATCCCCGGCATGTACGATAAAGTTTGGATGGGAATGCTGGCGGGCAGGCGTTTTGATTTTCTCTTTAATGCTTTGGTGACGCTCTCACTCGTTATTCGGCTTGACATCAACTACATCTTTAAGCGACCTCTTATTTCGCACACTACCTCCTTCCTTCCTCTCTTACTTGAAGTCTCCCAGTAAATTATTCCAAATAGTCGCGGCCAGCAAGTTCAAGCTTGTCCTCGACACATGATCCCGTCACAGTCGACAGATTTCTGGCAAGAAGAGGAATCCTTGCATCCCGCCAGGCATTTATGGGATCATGGAAAAGAACAGGTGGGACTATTTCCATCAGGTGACAAATTGATAGGACAGACCTTCAACATGCGCACACACACGTTTGAAATGAACAAAAAAATAACATTCATGAACGTTTCATGAAGAAAAGCACAGATGGTGATTTATTATCCTTAGCAGGAATCCAAAATTTGACCACAAAAAAAAAAAAAAAAGACACGCTGGCCAAATCGTTGCTCTACTTTGAAGAACCTAACTTCACTGTCTCCTTGGTAACCAGCAGAGTGAGGTTGTAAGGAAGACTTATGAAGCGATGTGATTGGATGATGCGGCAGAGCTCTGGACCACTGATACAAATGTTGTAAATCAAGTGTAAAAAAAAAAAAAAAAGGCTCATCTCCTTTCAAAGAGACTACACAAGTTAACTGGCGCAATGTCATGTTTATGTTTTTTTTTGTTAGCTTTTTTTATATGTGTGCGTTTGCTGATAATCTCTCAGTCATTAAGTTTTAATTGCAGGAATGATCAAATCCAACAAGAGCGTCGTTTGAATTGGTCTTGACACTAATGTCATGCACGGCATCACATCAACTTTGAGGTTGACTGTGCGGAAGGCTGCTGACATTTAATCCCTGCGTGCGGACGCGTTAAACGATCGGACCACATATTTGCTTTCAAAACAGATTGGCAAAAAAATGTCCTAATCATCTCCCAAATATCAAAGTAAACACCATTCAACATTCATCTGATCAAACAATGCTTCTGTATCCTGTCGTATTCGAGAACTAAAAATATAACATATATTAAGTCAACGGTGCGGCGTGCGGTGAAATTCAACCCTGTGGAGCAGAACATAAGTGTTGGCCTCTCAGTGTGGGACAAACAGCAGCTCCCTTGTTCGTCCCAAGCACATGCGCTAAGAATAGCGCAGCCTTATAAGGAGCTGCGAAAGTCTGTTGGCATCAACTCGGGGATGGCGCTCAGTCCTTGGGCGGCAAATTGATTCCTTGACTTCCTCCTGGTGGTCATGTGATTGCAAGGGTTTACCCCGGGCTCAGCGGTACCGAATGGAAATAACGTCCAAACTCTTGAACAACTCATGACCGGCATGACACGGCAGCCATGTGATTTTCAGTCATTCAAAAAGAGTGCAACCGCACACGCGTGCTCGCTCGGCGGGGCGTGGCGGCAGAAGGAAGTTATTTCTCTGGCTCTGAGCGGATACAGGACACAGTTAATGATAAACCAGAGTTGTTCCCCGCAATAGCGAGCCCTTTAATCACAGACGACTTTATATTAAGTGAAGGAAATCTTTCATTTACAGGGATACAAATGTAGAAAGGTTATTTAAAACAGAAAAACGAAAAAAAAAAGAAAAGCGCGTTTTCTAAAGATGTATTACAGTCTGTCTAGCAGTACAGAATTGGGTTTGTGTTAAACTTGGTGTGTGTCTGTGTGGACTAGTTGAAAGCTAAGTAGTGATAGACCGATGTGCTTTTTTCCGGGCTGATATCGATTATTAGTAGTCATGGATGCCGATATTCGTCGGTTGAAAAAGGGGAAAAGGGTGTCGAAATTTAAAAAAATAAATAAATAATCCGAAACTTGACTCAGTTTTATTAAACAACTTTAGTGATTTCCAACAATTTCAAGCTTTTTTTTAGATCTTAGAAAATAGAAAACGAAGTGGACGGAGCTCCCAGGCTCAGAGACATGTATTATAGTTCAATGAAAACAAACATCTCTTTAAAGTTTACTTCAAAAACAAAACACTGCAGCGAGCCAAAATAAACCATCTTTTCATTTACTGGCCTGGAAAGTTATTAAAAAGGTCGATGCCGATTATCGGCAAAAAGCCAAATATCTGTGCCGATAATCAGTCTATCACTAAAGTTTAGCCGTTTCTGTCATCCATACTCACGCAGTCGTACTTTTAAATATATAAAACGGCTGGACGTTGTTTCTCATCTGGTGTTAGTTTAACAATTCATAAGTGCAACACAAATGTTAGAATAAAATTCAGCTTTGGAAAAGAAAAAAAAATCTGATGGATTTATCTGAGAGGAAATGATAAGGTATTGCTTGATGGGCCGGTCATCGCCGATTGGCGTGGCCGCCGTGCAACTAGCTCGTGCCGCGGACCATAGGCGTGTTCGCTCTGCGCAGGTGAAAGCGGTTACGCAGGCGTAATGTGGCTGGGACACAATACGGCTGTTGAGCTATCTGTGAAATTTCCACAACGGGAACACAAGTCGGCTCTCACTGGCGCCGTTGGGGCCGTCCACAATCAAAAGGTGCAGCGTGACTTTTCACCTTCATGGAGCGGTAGGCCTTAAAACAGTCTCAGGGGTGCATTGGAGAAAAAGTGCTTAAGTCCACGAGAGTATGTGATATTGGAGATTCCCTCTCAGGGTCAAATTAAGAGGCTGCATGGCTTCAGAGAGGAACAATTTCCTCAAGTCTGCCCCACGGCAGCGATTAGCCTGACACTGAAGCGGCTCCTCTGCCTTCATATGATGTCGTTGTGGACCGGACAAGATTGACACGAGCTTATTCAGGATCCTCCTTTTTTGCCACCAGAGACTGGTTGAACATCTGCAGCAACTTTTTGCAAACGTAAAAGAAGGCAGACTTTTGAGGATGCGCAGAAGGTTCTTTTTTGTTCTTTTCCGCAGTTGGCAGTTCAGAATTTCATCCAAAGGCGTAGAAAACAAAGTCTGGACAGTGACATGTGTTGACTCCATATTGTCATCGAACTTAACATAATGTCATGCGCAACACACTTGCATGGTCCGCCATTAACGGTGACCTAATGGGCCAACAGGCTAGTGTGGTGTTTGATATGATATCAACCCATTTTTCGGAACAACAAACGTGTGCCCACGTTGACCACCAATCCTCGCTGCTTTCCGCTGTTCAGGAAATACTGAGGGATGGTTGGAGCTCTGATGTGCTGAAAAGTTGACATTTGGTCATGCGCCAAAACAAAGGAGAGGAGGAGGTATTCTGCTAGTGGCCGTAATTTTCCAGGAACGGCGCGAAATACACCAGCCGATCAGGAATATGTTCTTATTTTCCCGGAATTCCCGATGGCCATCCCGCCCATGACATCCACACAAGAAACATCTGAAATTTGAAAGTGACTTTGTACGTCACTGCATACATGTCAGCTGAGAGCAGCGGCCTATCAGGTTCAAAGGATTTTAATATAATAGAAGAAATATTTCAATCAGCAATGTTTTATGTTGCTTGTTTATGTTTGAGTTTGGACTTTGACTTGTGAGAGCTGCACAATCGTTCAGAAAATTACATTATAACGAATTTTGCTGCGTACTTATCATCAATTTGGCTTTGTTGAAGGTCCGAATAAAAAGTCACCTTTCTAAAGAGAGCGAGGGAGAGAGAGAGAGTCGACAGAAGGAGAGATTGCGATTGAGAGTGAGAAATAATCGGAATGAGATGAATCAAAGTGTGACGGAGTTGAGATGAATGACGCATGAGAGGAGGTGAAGGCAATCTGAAGAATAAAAACGGAGACTTGAATTTCCCTTCTTTTGTCTCTCTCTGCTTTTGACTTTGTCCTACTCAAATATTTGGCCTGAGCAACCCCAATGTCATGCCTCCGATGTTGTTGACTCAATTGCTGTCCATTAACTTACAGATTAGTTAGTTGGGGCCAGTGGCTCAGACCGGACGTCAAATTTCCACAAATACTGCAGATAAGCAGAAAGTGATACGTCGAAACGTTTTCGTCTGTTTGTTACAAGGTAACGCAACACAATAACAGATCTATGTGAATTATTCCCGTCTTTTGAAATATTTGAATTGTTCGGAAGCTCATGATCGCTTAGAAAAGTCTGATTAAAAAAAAACAAAAAACTTTCAAATAAACAAAACGAGACGCGCTGAAAGTAATACGGTCAAATGACACCCGTTCGTATAAGCAGCTGTAAAACGGTCCCATTGTCTTCCGTTATTTTATGTCGACAAGATCCAGGAAGAGAAAACAACACTGCATATTTTCTGATCAAGATTTATGAGGCGACACGTGTGAGAAAGGTAAGGAACGTATCCTTCAACAAACTTTTTAATCAAGGCTCCGTGTGAGGCAGAGATGCCAAAGATATCTCGCGTTTACCGACTCTCCTCCACATTCCATTCCGTTGGAGAAAACCTTGAATAGAAACAAGGGGGGGGGGCTCAAGCAAGCGGAGAAGAAATATTCGTTTATCACAAAGTGTTTTTGTTACATCTCTTCAACAATCAGTTGCCATTTTACATTTGGGACGTGAACTCGTGAACTCCAAACGTCTTCACAGAATTATCTGAAATCAGATTAACAGGCCATAGACTGACTTTGAAACTTTTTTTTTTTTTTTGCACGTTTGATTTGTGAGAGGCCTTGTGAGACTTGATGACTCGGACTCATTTGAGTAATGTTAAAAATTAACGCTCTCGAGGACTCCTGCTGTTGGTGCTTCGGCACAAACAACGGAAAAATCCCCCGATAAAGGACAACTATCGAATTTCATAATCACTGATGCAATATTTAGCAACTTATTACATAATGCAGCAAAGTTAATTACATATCAAGAATTTCATTATAGAATGTGGCATGAATACATTACGAAGAGAATTTTTTTTTTTTATAGTGTAATCCAATCTCCGCTTCTCCTCACGAGGGTTGCGGGTGTGCTCGAGTCTCTCCCAGCTGCCTTCAGGCAATGGGCGGGGTACACCCTGGACTGGTCGCCAGCCAATCGCAGGGCACACAGAGATGAACAATCATCACGCTCACACTCACACCGAGGGGCAATTCCAATCAACCTGCCATGCATGTTTTTACAATGTGGGAGGAAACCGGAGCACCCGGAGAAAAGCCACGCAGGCACAGGGAGAACATGCAAACTTCACACAGAAAAGCCGGCGTCAGAATCGATCCCTGCACCTCTTAGCTGTGAGGTCCTCATGCTAACCAGTCGTCCACCGTGCCGCCTTGACGTAATGCATCGTAAATAATTTGGTGCGACACGGGCAAAACTCATTGTCAACCCGCCTTTGGAGTGTGACCTTCATTGCCTCTTCTTTGTTTTTCCTGTGAATGTGAGCCCACAGCGTGATTATTCTTTTGGCAGAGGGGAGTCACATTGCCCCACTTATCAATAGCAGCTTTCAGCAAAAACTTTCCCTCCACAGACTGAAACATCATTTCCTGCTGGGCTTTGCACACAGGCGCTACTGAGACGTGCCCCCGTCACTTGCTCTGTACGCTCTTTCGTATTTACGAGCAACCCAGAGACCTCCAGCGCTGTAAACATACGGAATCAGCTTGCAGGGGGCCACGGGACACAAATGCCAGCACACAATCATTCGCTCTGCATGAAATAGTCAACGTAAGAAACAAAAGCCAGTGTGCTGGGACTCTTGCTCAAGACGTTTCAAACACGACTGAGCCAAATCAAACGTGACCGTCATTGATATTTTAAAAGGCATGTATGACAATGGAACAACAACAGCGTCAAAAAAAGAATAAAATATCAAATTAGTTTAATGTCGATTTCTGGCTACTAACAGCAAAAGATTGTTTCATCTCACCGCCAAGGCAACACGAGATGAGATGGAAGAAAGGATGAACTAGAAATGTGTGGTGATCCAGATATGGACAGCAAAAGAATGTTGACGTTCATGAGCACATTTGGACCGACCAGAATCTTTTTTTTTTTCTTAAAAGTTGCAGGCTCTTCTTTGGTCTCATTATTGTGCCTGTTTCCCTTTTTCAAGAAACTCACCAAACATTCTATTCTATTTTGCTAACTTGTCGGCTTCTATTTTTCACCCCATCGCACATGACAAAATAAGCGTTTTGACAAAGGCATAGGCGGATGCACCTCATTTTTTTTTCATTTATTTACTTTTGAAATAAAACTTCTTTCAGACGCCGATGACCAATTCAACTTTTTTCTTCTCTAGTCGCTCTGTATGGCGCAGTGGTTGGGGACCCGAGGGGTAAGGGATACAAACAATGTCTCCCTTGGACCCGGACCAATTACTTGCCCTCACATTGATTCATTAAAAGTAACACAGTGGAGAACACCAAAAACAGACATAAAGTAGCCGACATCTTAAGATATCCAAAATGGACAAGAGTGAAGATAGAATGAGGTTTGTCAATTGAAGACAGCTTCAATTTGGTGTTACATGTAATAGAGGATTACCTGAAGGTCAAAGAACTTGCTGTATCTTCTGTAAATGATGTGGGAGGTATTGTCAGAGTAGGTGACATTGATGAGATAGACCTAGCAAGGAAAGGAGAAGAGAAGGGCAACATTAAAAAAAAGTCAAATAAAATCAATTCAGGTACAACATTTTCACATCAGTTAGGACAACAAAGCGACTATTTTGCTAGTCGACTAATTACCAACAACAGTCGCGATTAGTCGACTAATCGGATCATATTTAAATCGCAGCTGTTCTTCTAATAATGAGCCATAATGGGTCAAAATTAAGTCACAAAATACAGACCAGAAATAACATTTGGCAGTAGGGCTGGGTGATAAACCGAACATTTACCGTTACCCAAATTTATTACAATGACCGACATCATTTTGACCATGTCGGTAAATTCGGTGTTAAAAAAAAATGAGAAGTCTTTTCTGTCTGCGGCTATGTTCATGCCCCTTTAAGACGGCAACAGCGCGTGTAGTCACGTGACTCCACCCATCTGCACAAGAAGACGCGGTCGTGGCTGGCGATTCAAATCAAGAAGCAGCTGACACGGCGGAAGACGAAGTGATGTTAGTTGAAGTTGCTCCTGTTGTGCTTGTTCCGAAAAGAAAATCTGTTGTTTGAAAATGTGTTGGGTTCCATAAAGACGATGTTTGAGCAAAAGAACACAAACTACAAAGTGCGCCGTAAGCACCCAAAACAGCGCGTCCAACCTTTTAGATGAAACCAAATAAGCACCGTCATTTAACTTTTGAACAAAGACGGCAATATTGAGATTAATTTAAATGTTTATCATTGACAGTTGATTACTTAACTGGAGCTGAGCTGAGAATTGAAATCTGTGAAGAGATCTTTTTTTTTTTTTGTAAACCTTTTGGTAGCCACCGATGTAACTAGAGTCTAACAAGTTTAATGTATCTTTAACTCGCACCGAAGGCTCTTGCTTTGGCATAAAGGTGGGTGTCGAATTTCTCAGTTGAGGGGTCGAAAGTATTTCTTGAATGACGAAAGCACAAACTGGGGGAAAATATAAACCAATTGCTCAAAAAGGGAATGAATGTCTCCCAAAAACAGGGCATTCTTTTTTCTTCAGTGATCTAAATTTCAGCAGTTTACACCAATTCTACTAAATGGAACATTTTTAGCATTGATCAAGAACTGTTACTGTCACCTAAGAAGCCATTTTGTGTCTCACAAGAAGCCAACAGGCACAATGACCAGAATGCGTACCATTAAGCATGTAGACATTTAAGACGGAAAAGAGACATAACTTACAGTTTTAGAGGAAAAAGCAAGTCGCCGAGATTCAGTTTTCAAGTGAAGAAGGCAAACGGACACGGACTTGGTCGAGCAGAGAATGTGAGCTCGCCACTAAATGCGGTGAACCCCGCCTAAACGGCTAGATTTAAAATAGCATAGAAAACAGAGAGCCTTCATATTCTCTGGCTACCAAAGCATCACATTTTAAGACAAAAAATCAATTTGGAAAATGTTCATTCTGCATTTCAATGAAACATTTTCTCATGGAACTACAGCACGTCAAGATTTTAAAAAATGATAATCATAAAGAACTTTGCAGTAACTCAATTTAGTCGTTACCCTATTTGTGATGCCTCGTTTATTTTGGCATTTCACTTGTCCGAGACGGATACGTTGGCAGTGTTTGTAGCAAACAAAGCTCATCTGAAATTGGCAAATAGTCTTTAAATGGAACAAAAAGGCACAAATAACCAAGAAATCTCCAGTACTGTATGATATACAGACTGTAAATTATTTATTTATTTTATTTGGGGGGGGGGTGAAGAAGACCCAACTGTTAACACCAAGATTTTTAACAACTAAAAAAGTACGCCTGGCCAAGACTCACATCACACCGAAATCCAGCCATTAGACTGTGTATATTTGCAGAGGAAAAAAAATGTATATATATATATTTATACATTATTAATAGATAACAGCAACTTCCACTGAACTTTCCAGAATAGTAATAGAGCAGGATGACTTCCGATTGAGCTCAGAGGGGCCAACATCCTCTGGGAGATTCACAGCTGAACATCCTGTCTGGCAACATCGACCGTCAATTCGGGCTCCTCAATGGCGACTGACTGAACGTTTGCAAAGCCTTTTCTGATTCGCACTTTGGCCTGCATTGTCATTATGTTTGCTATACCAAATGACTCCTATACCATTTTACGTTCTATATGACCATAGGAACATTCAAAATGATATTATTTTTTTATTGCAATAAAACCACTTATAAAAAAAAATTTCCAAAAAAATCTGCATTTATTGTTTTTGTAAAATTGAATGCTGGCCCGCGGCTTTGTTCACGTTTTACTTTTCGGCCCACTGTGTATTTGAGTTTGACACCCCTGTGCTAATGTGTCTAAAATGTTGGGAGGAAGCATGAATAATACCGGTAGAAATCTCATGAAAGCACAAGGAGAACATGCTGAATTCAGAAAGAAGACGTACGCCACCGTACGAACATTGCAAGTTCTGTTAAAAAAAAAAACAAGTGTCAGCAAAGCCTGCGATATCCTCCTCTGCCCGTTCTTGCCCGAACAAATCGACTTGAAGCTCTTGAGCACTTCCCGACAGTCATCTCCCAAAAACAACCAACCGGGGAAAAGTTCTCATTAAAAGCACATTCCTCGCATATGCCGATCGAGGTAAGCGTCTGAAAACAGGCAACCTTTTCACTCCCATACGGCTGACTTTTTGATAGACTAATAAATATTTTAGTTGGGAACAGCCCTCTGAAGAGATGTTTATGGTGCCAACTTACAAGTCTTTTCCAAGCGACGCCTTTTTTTTTTGTGTGTGTGTGTGGCACTCTTGAAAATGTAATGGGACTGGGAATTGTCAAGGAACCAGAGAGTGCGATTAAACATTGTTGTGAGCAAACCTTATTTCGTCACCTGGCTTGCCTGCTGCAAAAAAAAAAAAAAAGGCTCACACATAAAACATTCACAGAAGGAGAAAGTGCGCGAGGGCGTTTTGCAACTTTATCGTTATGGTCCAACAAACGCTTCCCTCTGAACAAAGCCCCCCCTCTTCTTCACAGGATAAGCATTTCCAGCTGGTTTCCCAAACATTGCAAATGAGATTGAATGGCCACCACAGATTGTGCCAGGTTTTCCTTATTTCCATCTCTCTATTTTTGCATAGTGGATATCCTTGTCTCAGGAGAAATGGTAGCCTGGGAAACTAGGCCACAGATCGACACGCTCGGAGTCCAATGCATAACTCGGAAAGGCTCAGCTCTCACAAGCGACGCTCCGACTATGATGCAAATAATCTGCTGGTATGTGTATTGTACATCACAAACACAAAAGTTCAAATATCACTTGGGCCTGATGCAAAATTTCTGATGGAATAATTGAGTGTTTACCAAGCAATGAACAAATAAAAAAATGTCACTTTAAAGTTTCATTTACAAGACATTGTTGTGGATCGATTGGATACATATACCGTGTAAATCAGTGGTAGGCGGTCAAGGCCTTCTGTGCTGGCCGAACAGAATCAAGAAAAAATTATCATATTCTTCACATTGATGTCATTATATCCGATAGTGTTGTATTTTTAAGTGAGAATTTTTATCCAATCAGAATTCAGCTAGCTCGTGTTGCCAGGCAGGTTTCATAATACCAGTAGCATGCTCTATTCGTTCGAGGCCTTCCGAGACAATCGTGCAGGCCTGTTCTGTGTCTCAAGAGAGCTTTTACAGTTGCTAGACAGTTGCGATAGCCAATCAGATCACAAGTTGGTTACAGTGAGCCTTCTCGCTGGCCTTGCGCTGAAGGTGATGAACGTGTTTCAAGATTGGATACTCACTCGTATACTTGATCCTCAATCTTATTTATTTATTAATTTATTTGCAAATATTCTCTTATTTTCTAATAAAAAAAAAAAAAAAGCTGTTGACAGGGGCGACAAAAGCCTGTAAAAGTTGAGGAATGCAAACAGCTGTTTGGAGCATTCCACACGTGAACAGGTTAATTGGATACGGTTAAGTGCCATAACGATTTAGAAAAGAAACATCCCTGAAAGGCTCGGTTATTAAAAAAGCGAGATTGGGTTGAGGGTCACCACTTGATAAACAAGTGTGTGAGCAAACGTTTCAGAACAAGATTTGTCAATGTATAAATGAAAGGACTTTAGGAATTTCATCAATCTGTGGTCCGTACGACGTATAATCATGAAAATATTCTGGAGAAATTGCTTCACGTAAGCGGCAAGGCCAAAAACCAACATTGAATGCACGTGAACTGCGATCCTACAGGCGGCGCTGCATTCAAAACCGGCATCATGTGAAGGATATTGCCACGTGTTTCTAAACACGTCGGAAAACCATTTTCAGTTAACACAGTCCGTCGCTGCATCTAACCAAAACTCTACCATGCAAAGACAAAACACATGCCCAAATTCTCATCTGAGAGCGAAGTGGAAAAGTGTATTCAGTGGTCTGACGAGTCCACATTTCAAATTGTGGTTTTTGTGTCGTCCGGGCCAAAGAGGAAGAGTACCAGTCTAGAGTGTTATCAGCGTAAAGTACAAAAACCAGCATCGGTGTACAGTATGGGGGTGTGCGAGTGGCCATGGCAAGGGTAACTTGCACATCTGTGAATTAGCGCTGAAAGGTACATGCAGGTTTTCGAGCAACATATGCTTCCAACGTAGTCATGTCTTACACGGATACTCCTACCTACTTCAGCAAGACCTTGACAAATCACATTCTGCATCATGTGTTACAACGGCGAGGTGTCGTTGTCAAAGAGTGTGCTTACTAGACTGACCTGCCTGAGGGCCATTATGAAGTGTAAAAATACAACAAAGGTGACCCGAGAGTGTTAAGAAGTTTTACATCAAGCAAAAAATTGAACGAAAAAATATCTAGTACAAAAACAGAACAACCCTCAAGTCCAAAAAAAAATATCTCAAGTACGAAAAGAAAATCTAGCAGTCAATGAAAATTAATAAGGTGGCTGACCGCGAATAACAAATTGTACGATTATAAAATTGTACTAACAACAGCTAATAAACCTGTAATTATTTATTAACAACATCTTAAAAATTTCACTTAAAAAAGTGAGGAAAAGCTCATCATTCTTAGTCTGTGTTGTATAATTTTTATAGAATTACTAAAACGATATTACGTTATATGACAACGGCCTATATCGTGCAAGATGTATTTCCTTCTCGCCCAGCGCATGAAACCCTGCCAGACAAACGCATCTTTGACTTCCAACATGGTGTAAATATGCAATCAAAGGAATGCCATTCGGAGCAGGTTATTGCTGCAACGTGTGCTGCTATTTGACGGGACATGTTTATCAGACATGAGCATGAATTCTCTTTGATGAGAAGATTTTTCCCACCTCGTGTATGCTTTTGTCACAACAGCTCGGCTGCATTAGTAGTTCGGATGCTACTGCATGAAATCGCACAGACAAAGATGAGCTAGCAAACTCACGTAGTGTTTCGATGGACTGCGCCTTTTTTCCACGTCCACCACTTTGACGTCCAGCACAGTCCGAACTTGCATCTTGACCCTGCAAAAGCTATACATAAACGGGCCTGGCAGACAGCTGCTGCAGTTCAAATCACGCCGAAAAAATCCCCGCATTCATCGCCGACTCCCAGACAGTTCGGAGAAACACGTCAGCTCCTCGTCGGCCAGTTTGCGAGTCTTCTCAATCCGATTAGAAATTTATCGACAGTCCGTTTAAAACAAAGCTGTGCGGTGACATACGCCGTCAGGGGGGAATATTGACTCCTCCGCTGCGCACAGAGCACACAAGAAGAAGGCAATCACTTGAAATTCGGGGGGAATTGAAGAGCGTCCCTTTGTGTCTGTCTCGGTGGCCACGAAATCCTCCGCATACCTGGACGTCACAGTCTGGTTGGATGCAAGATAGTCCAGCGCCAAACGACCGCCACCCCGCCACCAATATTCCAGTTGCCGCAGGGATTTCACGGAAACAGTGGGACGTGCTTCTCATACGTCCACGGAGCGACTTGGAATCAAATAAAGATTAACCGCATATCAGAAACCGAGGAGTATCGTAAAGAAGTTTTCTGCCAGGCTTTGCGGGAGATTGTTTTGTAATTGGAGGTCCACAAAGACGGTGCTGATTCATTGAATGGTTTCCAAGGCCGCGTCGGATCGGTTCGGCTGAACACTGCAGGCACTGAATCATGAGCTGCTTTCTGGCCGGAGACATGAGCAGCTGCAAGTGTGGCGACAGATGTTCCACCGGCGACCAATCCGATGCGAGCATTTGCCACGGGAACGCGCACACTCGCTGACTTTATGCTGCCCCCTGTACACTTTGCAACGCATGCACATGCATACGAGCGTTTGTTTATTTGACTACAATTTAAAATAAACAGAACAAACATTTTAAGAGGACCGAAATTGAATACATTTAGAGGTTAGGACGTCTTATTATTTCGTTTTTTCACTTCGTTGAAACGTTGCCATCAACAGAGGCCAGATATGGCCTTGGTGGTGAACCTTCATCCTTGAATTCTTTTTCACCACTCTCGCTTTCCTCCTGGCTAACAAATGAGTCACCTTTAGCGTCCAGTCGTGTCCTTTGAGATATTCTACTGTGAAATATCTTTTTTTTTGTTCAAATGTGAATAAAAGCTGAGAAATGTGATTTTTTTTTCGTAGTGGCATATTTTGAACAAAAAAAATAAACTTTCTGGTTGAAAAAACATTTATTATGCATTTCGAAAGAAATCACTGAATTCACTCTTCAATCTTTAAAGGGTACAGTAATTGCCACAAAAAAATACAAAAAACACAGTCCGCATGTTCATGAAAAATGATGGCATACATATTACATGATTACTTAATAAATATAACTTTGGAAGAAAAAAGCTAGTGAAGGATTTCCCAAATCTTTATTGTGTTTTAAAAATATAAACAGGCTCAGTTTAATGACTAACCCCCACCTAAAACATGGTAAAATAGTTATCTCTGGTGCTGATTATGTCGCTGTTGCACTCCAGTGATTTGAGAACCAGCTCAAGCACTGCTTTGCTCACGTTCACGCTGTGACGCTGTCTTACTGCAGACAGGATGTGCAAGATGTGGCAACCCTTCTCTCTATCTAAACAGACAAGGAAACTGCCGTGAGAACGCAGGTGACACCGTGTTCTACCAGCGGGACGTGGTACCGTTGACGTAAAACGGTGACACGTACACTTCTCTCGTTTTGTGTCCTCTCTGATTATGTCTTTAACTGCCATGAGTAGATCTTTATCCTGTGAAGTCACCTAGCAAGGAACAAAAGAGAGTCACAATTGTGCAACATCATTCTTCACACTGACCTTGAATGAATCCAAGTCATCTCTTCAGTTTCCTACAAAGAAGACTTCATCCTGGCAATTGACTCTGCGGTAGACAATGCCCCCATCCTGTAAAACTTGCAAGGCCTCTTTAAGGAGCATGCTGAGTTGCTGGCATGCCGACGGCCCCGCCACAGACTCCTAAAACAGTCGCATAGAATCATATTAATGTTCGTAAGCACCATCCAGTGAATGTGTCAGCGCCAGTCAACCGTGAGGCGTACCCGGTCTGCAGGTTCTGTTTCTGTGCCGCTGGGGATGAGAGGCTGCAAGAGGTCCTGAATATTGTAAGGTCTAAATTTGCTGACAGACCTCTGCTCCAGGAAATCTTTGATGATACGTGTTGCCTTACTGAGGGAACTGATTTGAGAGTCACTGAAAACCAGACGGGGCGGAAAATGGAGATGAAAACATTTTGGATCCCTTATAGAGTGCTTGGATTAAAAAATTGAGGGGGGCGAATGGGCTGAAACTCTTCACACGTGTGTCATTCTGGCACCAATAAATGTCTGATCGAAAACGGTAACTTAAATTCCAAAGGTTCGTCGTTCAATGTACAGTAAAGCAATTCCATTTTCCACTCGTTTCCAAATGTTGCCCCAATCAAACATGATTGCATGCAACACGGTCAACAAACGAGATGCTTCTGCAGATTCACACACCTGTCACTCATGACTTGGAACTTCTAATTTAACCATTTTGGCCCTTATGCGCCACCCTGTGTTAGAACCATGGAATTACATTTTTTAAAAAGAGGGGGGAAAAAACACAAATATGGGAATGTGATTCCATCACTGTTTTTGACCACACCATATATTATTTGGTTTGGCATGTATTTGTAAGCTTGGTATTGTTTTTGGACAGCATCTTTACCTTGCGGAGTTGGTTTGTAGAAGGAGTGGTTTGTCATAGAACTCTCTGTACAGCTGTAAAACCTCAATCATCCATTCAATCTGGACGGCCATCACTGGGTCGTTCACTCTATCTGAGAAACACAAAAGTGATGGCCACAAGATGGAGATCGGGTAAAAATCTGTGTCTGCGTGGTTGGCGATGAGCGCATGAAAGATCGTCATGTTTACGGTTGACCTATCATGAGACAGCACGACCTAAATGAAGCACAGCAGTTTTATGTATTTTTGTTGCGTGAGCAAATGACTTTGGCCATTGCAGCAGATTGGGAGGGTCATTACGAGCTGCGTTGCCAGACCAAAGTTACGTCACATTTTCTTCAACTAATCATTGGAAAACATCTCAAGTGTTTCTACAACCGCATATTGCAGGTTATTTGTGATGGGTTGTTCATTTTCTCACATGAACGTGCACACATTACCACTGGAGTGAAATGTAATGCATCAGAGTAGCTTTATACATATTGAGAATGGACACAAAATCTTGTTGGTAGCCTTCCATTTATAAAAGAAAAGCCCACAGAGGGTTTATGAGTACTGCAACTCTTGTCTTTACTAAAATAAGTAACTGATTCGTAAAACAGATAATGTAAAGGAACAATGCGAGCATTGCCGACTTCACTCACAGTAAGTGGAGGCTATAATCTCTCTCTGTTGTCGTGACGTCTTCACTGGTCCTCTGACTCGCAGAAGCTCTCCGATCTCTAGGCGGCAGTGGGTCTGCTGGCCCCGTTTCAGCTTTTTCAGCTCAACAGCAAGATTAAAGCATCCCTCAAGGTCATCCCTTGGGTTTCCCCTGTCTAGAGTTACAAAAATTAGAGATTGTACAGTTGTATTGATGATTACTGAAACATCAACTTTGCAATAATCAATTCCTTCTACTGGCATAGAATAAGAGGCGGACGACATCTTGGATTGATCACCAACCATTCAAACTGACCTGTAGACCTATAGGTAGTACCTATAACCTATTAATCAAGCATGCTGCTTTTAGGATTTTAGGAACAAGCTGCAATGACAACCTGGGCAAGTGTGGTGAAAACATGTAAACACAGTACAAAGAAATCCATATTCCATGCATTAATGTTAGTGATTAATACATGTGCTGTGCTTTATTTACCTTTCTTAGAAAATTGGGTAAATTAGTGCTTGCTTTTTCCTTATCATGATAGCACTTAATAAACACAATTTCACATTACCAGACTCCAACTCTTCTTTCATCAGGTCATTTTTCCAACACATGCAGTTTATGACACCAGTGCCATCGTCCACTGCAAATAAAGAGGGGGCGGGGACGACAGTTTCAGTTTATTTTGTTTAACATTATAACTAAAAACATGTTTTTTGGTTGTTTGTTTTCTATTCAGTAGATACTAGGAAGTACATGATGTTACTGCGCATATAGAGCAAAATTACCTCCATAACAGAAGAAGTCGTCTCTTTCCCTCTTATAAACGACCGTCCCAAGAACATCAACCTTGTGGATCGGATGTGACTTGTAGAAATAAATACCTGATACAGAAAACAACGATAGATTAGTGTTGTGGTGTTGGTGCATTGTTAAATCAAAGCTCTTGGAGAGTAGAAGGCATGCAAGCAACAGTACCTGCCACTTGAGAGGATTCCCGCATGAGGAGGATATCTGCGATATGGAGCTTGGCGAAAGCAGAAAAGATCGGGTCCAATCCCCACAACATGGATGGAAGCTCTTCTGCAGGATCCATTGAACCTGCCTAATGCCGATAATTAATTTAGGCAGACATAATTAATTTAGACATCAGATGGTTATACTTTAGATGCATTTCCTCAGTGGAGCACTAGCGAGCAAGTAAGCTAGCTACGATTAGAGCTTTACGACTCGAACCAAAACATTGGTCACGTGACACATTTGTTATTGTTGTTTTTTAAAAGGTTTTTTTTTTAGTTACGTGGTCGTATATGTGTGTGAATGTGAAGTGTTATATTTTAATATGTGGTATAAATTCGTATAGTTTAATTTTAAAACCACCGTTTAAACAGCGCGCCTTCGAAGAATACTGATGCAACCTGGGACTTGTAGTTAAACCTGCACACAATAGTACAAAGGAAACAATGCCACATGCCGAACCCAACGGTGTCAGAAGCTCTCACTCGAATGCAGCTGTTATCATGTAAACACTAATTTCCCCCAAAACGTTCGGTTTAGTTGGTCTTCCTCGTAGAAGAGGGCGACAAACGACATTTGTCCGCGCCAACTATCAACAACAGCGTGAAGTAAGAGAAACACGACGTCGCGCGCACGCGTGGACGCGCATTGATACTAAATCCGCTAGATTACCAAACCCATAGCGAGGAAGGATGAATGTTTTAGATGAATGTTTTAGCTAATGTAGAAGAACGTGCAATCTCCAACATAATCCGACTTTAAAAGTTTTTAATATTTTTTTTGCTCCTCGGAACTACTTGGAAGGACATTCGCTTTACTTCTTTCCCATTTTGGTTGAGGAAGGAAACCCACGGGGCCATTGGTCGCCCAGAGTAGGTACAAGCCCTTAGTACGCCTTTACAAAAAAAAAGGGGGGTGGGAATGAATGGCATTGTTCGGGTGGATTTCTGATGTCAGGACGAGTCCCGGAGAATCAACAGCGTTTGGACGAGCCAAGTGATCCACGATGTACAAAGGAGTACCCAATTCTGTGGACTGGTCATTCGAGTGTCAGAGGCTAAGCTAGGTTTTGGACTGTTCTCAAAGCTGCCGTGGTAATCACACTTTACGACTCTTCTCTTCTTTATACATGGTGCCACAAAAGAAAGAGATTGACATTTCCACTCGTTCCAGCCATTTCTAAGCGAATCCCCTATGCTTCAATATGTCATTCTTTAACTTACGTAAAATATTTAAATTGGGATCTGAGAAAAAGAAGAAACAATATGAGCATGTCCGTAGAGATGAAAACCCGGAGGAAATATGGAGCATTATCGGTGAATTGGGAGATGGAGCCTTTGGGAAAGTTTTCAAGGTAAGTTCAGTCAAACTGTTGGTCTTCTTTTAAATGTAGATCAGTTTGTGTAACTGTATAACTCTACCCAGAAGGCTTCTAGCACCAAGCGCCAGAAGTGTCAGCTGAGCCTGTTTTTTTAAAAAAAATTTTTTTTTTTTTTTTTTATTGAGACCCACCCACCATCCATAAAAGACACAAACAACCTTGTGATAGAACTCTGTCAAATATGGCTTCTTATTCCACATGATTGGCTAAATCTCATCAATGGAGAGCTGTTCTCACACAGCTAATAGCAGTAAATCATGGGATTTTTTCTTATTATATTGTATATGTATATTCACCAGCTGTTAGTAATTGGTTCTAGAATTTGCATGGCCAAAGTAGAAAAGAACTGTTGAAATGAACTTGTGTGTTGCAAGAACAGTGACAGAGTCCAATATTTCCTTGCAAGTACTGAGTGGTTACTTGGGATTGTTTTTTTTTCTGTGGAGATAGACAAAGAAGAAAACTTTGAAGAAGAAAATTCACAGAATCAGCAAGAATTTGTAATTAACCTTGTCAGTTTTGATTTGATTTGTTTACGCACAAGATAAATACCAGTCCCCATGAGTCTTTTTCATCCTGTAAATTGAAGTATCGTGCACATTTATGCAACATGGGCGTTTTTGAGGAAATCAAGAATCTTTCAAACCATTAGTCTGTGTCACCAGAAATAGTCTTTCTTAGCCAAGATTTTTTTTTACCTCGTTACACATTGTGCCATTTCCACACAACTCGTAATCATGTTGCACAAGTGGCTAAACTTGCTTCAGACCAGATCAACCGAAAGCACAGTACAGTATTAAAGTGAACTCGTAAATTTACGTTTACTGTAAAACATGAACATTAAAAGCCATCACTGACTGTAGTGAAACACATTGGGTGACTTTCATGCGATCAAGTCCATCTCAGTGACTGAAGGCGTGAATGTGGTTATAAATGCTTGTCTGCCTCTGTGTCTTGATTGAACACAGACTGAAATTACAAATTCTTCTCCGAGCAAACAATTAGAAGTAAAGCATCTCAGGCCTAAATTTAAAGGTCGCACTTGCACAGGCAAACGAAGCCTAGCTTCCAAGTAAATCACAGCAGGTAGCGTTTGCACATTTCAAGTGAGAAATGTCTCAGCAAGTGCATTGACATTCCTTTACGACCAAAGCGTTGCTAAACACTCGTTTACACTTCCCCCAAATCGACAGTCCCCGGGGTGAAAATTCATTTTGTTCTTTTTGTTCAGTTGTCAAGTCATTTAGGCGCTGCTGTTCTCTGCTGAGTTCTCAACTTGATTTTGTTGTAAATTAGTGCCATCATGTTCAATGGATGCCCCAAATATTTACATTTCATTTCAAAGTGTTGCATAACCTTTTTGCTTTCTGAAGCAACAGCATATAAGACGCAACCATTTTGAGCCAGCTTGCGGAAGAATAGAAAAGATGTCTGTGCTTTTATTTTTAACAATTCTTTGTCCAACGGCAATTGACGCTGCGACTCCATGCGCCTTTGACTCGATCCGCACACGAACCGTCGTCCGCCCATTCTAGATCCTTACCAAACGATGCACACTGGAGTTTTTACCAAAATCCATAAGAATGCATTTTCATAATCGCCCCTTTGCATTCTCCAGGCTCAGAACAAACAGACGGGTGTCCTCGCCGCTGCCAAAGTCATTGACACAAAGACTGAGGAAGAATTGGAGGACTACATGGTAGAAATTGACATCCTGGCCTCATGTGATCACCAAAATATTGTCAAGCTGCTTGATGCTTTCTATTTTGAGGGCAAACTCTGGGTGAGTAACTGCATGCAAAAGTGAACCCCAATTAGTGTGCAACACATAAAACCTCAACCGGTTTATAGCTGCTTTGCAAAATGTTTCAAAACGTGTTTATTGATCAACCACTGCACCTCTTATCATGTTTGGTTTTGTTTTCAACAAAGCAGTTCACCCTGCTTGAATTTTGTAAGATGATGTAAGACATCCACAGCCTCTTACATGCCGTATGCTTATCAATTGTCACGGCTAAAGTTCACAGGACGAATTAAATAGCTTTTAGCTGTTAATCATCATACAGGTTTACTATAGCGCTGTCAATATTGCACCTTTTTTTTTTAGCTGGACTGTATTTAAATTGCTACCCTTTGGTGTTATGAAATATTATATTATATTTATTATATTATTTGACTGGACGTACCCTCCTTGGATGCCTTAAACCGTAAGGGCAAAATATCTGGATGCTTGCTGATTTGCACAATGCTTTCAAGTATGGGAGGAAACGGCAAGCGCAGCCCATGAACGATGCCGCTACTCTGTGGGACGCTTTGTCCAACAATTCAGCCGTTAAAACAACTGCTCGCCTACAGTAGTGAGCATGTTGAATAGCCAAGATTGTGTGCAGTCTTGAGTCATTGTGACTCTTGTATAGGCTTTGTTTCTATAAGTGGATCAGTCTTCAAAAAAAAATAAAAATAAAGCTCCTCTCGATCTTGGAATGCCAATAAACCTCATTGAAAAGTTTGGGCGTACATGTGCTAAAACAATTGATTTCGAATACGGAGCGGCTATAACTAAAACAAGTGCCTCAATGAACACATCAAACTAAATATTTTTTATTCAGTGGTTAAACTTACTTCCCTTCTTTTTATCAGTCATCTGTGTAGATTTTCAATATTTCTTGCGCAAAGTAACAAATGCGCACCATCCTCAAAGACGGCCATCGATTTTAAAAACATGCAAAAAGACAAGTTGTGGAAAATCTGCTCCACCTCACTACATTCCCACTACTTTAGGGCCCGTGTCCATAGAAACTGTAATCCTATTTACAGCAGAAGGCCGAAGGCCTATCATAAGAGGTCGTGCTAGTAGCTACGTGAAACTGTTTCTACAATGTAACCCCAACTGGGCCAATCCTCTTACAGCAACAGCCCGATTGAAAGATTCGAAATGGCTTTTAAGAGCTCACAGTCCTTCGCGACTTCACGTAGGCAGCGTTGATGCTGAGATTCTCGGAGACAAGATGATTCATTTACATGATGATTAATTACATTCATTAGCTCCCCCCCCGCCCCACCACGTGTTGCTACGAGAAACATCCAGTGCCGTATATCAGAACTGATTGTTTCATCTTGCGTGATCACGCAGAGATTTTAAATCATAAATGATCAGCTTCATATTGCTTTTTGCTTATTTAAATGTTTTAACAACTCAGCCTTAGTTTATGCATGGGAATGATAACGAGTCTGCCATCAATCACTAAAAACAATGTCTTCTCCCCCCTCACCAATGTTGGTAGATTCTCATTGAGTTCTGTGCAGGCGGGGCTGTTGATGCTGTGATGCTAGGTGAGTCTTGTTATATATCTTTCTTTTTTATTGAACTTCTAAGCAGCGTGCATTACACCCACATCTGTGCAACGATGATTTATTTAATTTCCATAAATGTTGCTATCTGTCATTTTTCACTTTGGCAGAACTGGAGAGACCTCTGACAGAACCACAGATTAAGGTGGTGTGCCGGCAGACCCTTCAGGCCCTCGTCTACCTCCACGACATTAAAATCATCCACCGAGACCTTAAGGCTGGCAACATTCTGCTCACTCTAGATGGTGATGTTAAATTAGGTAAGGTAAAAATTCGGATTGGATTCTTGGATATTCTCGCAATATCGATTTGTTGAACTGCTTGTTTTGTGTACGCTTGGCAATAATCTCCAGGTATTTTTCTCAGTGTCTGAGATTTACATTCCGGAAATAGTACAATGATACCACTATGCTCACATTCGGTATCGTACCGAGTTACGTGTGCTTCTGATCTTTTATGCGGATTATGCGTTCACATGACTCCTCCGGGCTCATTATATTATTACGGTGGTTTTACAACTCGTGTGCATTACATAAGTCGCTATTCTTCTACGGCGTAATAAAGAAGGTTCCCAGATATTTGTAGCCATGATTGTTAACATTTTATAAATATTGCAATAAAATGTAATAATATCTTGGAATCTACCAAAGAAATACAAGTCACCTCTTTTTGTTGGACGGATCCTCAGGGCTTGCTACAAAAAGATCTCTGCATTTATTTTCTTTTGACCAATACAAACTTGAGCTAAAAAGTTGTTGTATTTGTCACGAGATGGTCAACTTAATCCCATGAAACAATTTAAGGAGTAACCGGGGGAACCTTCTCCTCTTTGTGACTCATACACACGTCGATTCACTTTGCATTGAATGTGCGGCACTGAAAAAGAGTGAACACCCGAGTGTGTGTGCACGTGCATGCTGGTGAACCATAGTTTTTCATTTTGGCATTTTCTTTTGGTTATATGACTGCGTTACGTTTGTATAGTGAATATAGCTGTCCTGTGACGACAATATGACTTGATTGATTCATATATTTTTAATTCCATGAATTCTAGCTGACTTTGGAGTTTCTGCTAGAAACACCAAAACACTTCAGAGGAGAGATTCATTCATTGGGACGCCATATTGGTGAGTGTAAAATAAGAAAATGTATACATACATGTTTTTGGAGAGTTCTGTAAAACAAATTTAGGTGCTAATATCATTGTGTTACTCCCCCAAAAAATAAATTCCACAACTTTGTTGTTAATGCTAATTGTTGCATTGCAGGATGGCCCCTGAAGTGGTCATGTGTGAGACATCAAAGGACCGTCCATACGACTACAAAGCCGATATCTGGTCACTCGGAGTCACCCTGATTGAGCTGGCACAAATTGAGCCCCCCAATCACGAAATGAACCCCATGAGAGTCCTTCTGAAAATTGCCAAGTCGGAGCCCCCTACGCTGATGCAGCCATCACGTTGGTGAGTCACTGGACAAAACACGTTCAGCGGTAAATAACTGCTCAGGAGGTAGTATATGCAGACAGATGTGCCATGTGGTTGATCAAACCTGTGACGCATCGCGATGACTGATTTAGCATCTTGAAATAGCACGTCTGAAATGCAGGCACAAACCTTCCCGCAAAGTGGGGCCAGTGTGGCGCAGACACAATGAGCTCTTTTCCACTCGTGTAAAATCACAAGAAAGAATAATGCCTTATTACTTGTGACAAAAATCCTTTCGGCTCTGTGCTTCTTACATCTGGGCCATTTCAGCACACTGTGACATTTCGTGCTGCTGTCTTCCAGAGTTTATTATTTACTTATTTTTTTTAGGCATGCTACCTTTGAAACGCAATGTGAGGCACAATGATCACCTACATCCAATTGTCACGCACCCAACATGAGTTAAATCAAACAAAACATGGCTTGTATGTGATTGGTGTCTTGCCGAAAATGAAAGGAGCAATAATTTTATTTTCTGTAATGCTGTAATGTGATTGTTTCACTTCCTCTGACATTTCCAATTGCATCACTTCCAACTTATTGAGTTCATCAAAGAGGCACTGAGAGTCGGCAGCCTGTCATAGCAGCTCCATTAACTTTCTCCTTTATTTGTACTCCCCCCCCCCTTTTTTTTTTAATCACATTTAGTAGTCTAATTGCTGTACTAAACAGGCTGCTCTACCGTCTTTTAGCTGTGATTGTTATTGCCTGTCTATGCTCGGGGCTTTTTTTCTTCATTTGTTTTTGATGCTCTTCTACAGCTGCGTGAAACTACTCCGCTTCAAACATTCCCGTCCTCTATGCTTATTTCCTGAAGGCAATATGGAGTGTCAGTGAGAAAAGGATTGAGAAGGACAAGAGAGTTAAACTGTTCCTTTTTTTTAATTTTTTTTTTAAATCATTATGATTGTGAGGGTCCTTATAAACAAACGTGACAAACAAAACAGAGTGTAAAAACACTTTGGCTCATTAGATAATTTTAAGAAAACATTCAGCTCCAAATGTCTGGCAGGATGCCTTATTTTATTATTTCATATAAGTTACGTTCTTAAATCCTAAGCAACCATATTTGACAATAGGAGTTTTTTTTTTCTTTTAATGAGCAAAAATCAATGAAGACAAAGTTCAATTGATTTGATTACTTACGTGATCTGCTAAAGTACTCGTTTCTACGTCTTTTTTTTCCTCCAGTATACATTGTAAAAACATTTTTTAAAAAAATGGTTTTTTTTTCAAATGAGCTTTAAGTTTGACTAACAGTGTTTTTTTTTTTTTGTTTTTTTTACTCTTTTAGGTCCCCAGAATTCAGTGATTTCTTAAAGCGTTGTCTGGACAAAAATGTGGACAACAGGTGGAGTGCAGCACAACTTTTGCAGGTGACGAAATGAAATAAAATCTTTCTACCGGTTAAAACTTTATCGCAGAAAATAAATGGCGATCCTTGCACATGGATACCACTTCTCTCTTTTTTTGCCAAATTCAAATCAATTAAAAGTAATAAGCCGGAGAGGCCATCTGTTTACATGCCCATGTTCAGGTCCAGTTCAGTCCACGTGTTTGTGTTTGAAAGACACGTCTTACTTGTGTTTTAGCAGACATAGCAGAGATGTTTTTTTGTTTTTTTTACGTTGCCAGTGCATGTTTGCTATTAATTGCATTTCTCTTGGTCTTGTTTGCAGCATTCATTTGTGTCCAGTGTGACAGGCAGCAAGCCTCTGAGGGAGATAATAGCTGAAGCCAAGGCTGAGGTGACCGAGGAGATTGAAGAGCACAAAGAGGAAGAGGAAGAAGAAGAAATGGAAACAAACATGGTGTGTTAACCTGTAAAATGCATCTTTTTTTTTTCCACTAAATTTTGAGCTGAAGGGTGCAGTGTACCAATTGCAAATATGCTCAAAAGGTACATTGTGCCTCTATGCGATAAAAAACAAACAAACAGATCATTTCATAACAAGTGAGTCCTAAAAAAACCATCCTATCTACCTTTGCTGCAGGGCCATAAACGTGCTCCCTCTGATGTCAGTGTTGCAAGTTCGGAAGATGAGAAGGTTCCACTCTCTCCCACCATTTTGGAATCCGTCCCTGAGAAGGGTGAACCACGACTGCCCGTCGCTACACCCAATGAGATTCCGGGAGCCAACCATGTGCCGGTCACCAGCTTGGTGGAGGATTCCAATATCCCTGCAGCCCCCGAGCATGCAGAAAAGATTCAAGGTCATATCGGGAGAATGGAGGATGTCCAACCTGGCAAGGCCTTGTCAATCCCACCTGCAAAGGAAATGGAGCAGCTTGCGATAGCTTCTGAAAACGAAAAGGAAGATGACACGGCTGAGGTTCCAGCCAATCTGCACCCGACTTCCGAGATTTCAAAAGATGAGGCATCTCCGGAGAAAAGAATGATTACTGTCGAGGAATCCATCACAAAAGCACAAGAGGACTCACACAAACCGAGTCAAGGTGACCTTCTCTCAAAAGAGGAAAATGAAGAGAAGCCTTTAGCAAAGATGAATGCGGGAGATGAGAAGATTATTCCAGACACGGCTAAAGACAACAATTCCGACTCTGGTCGGAGCTCAACTACAGATAATAGCAGTGTGGACCTCAATCTGTCTATCTCCAGCTTTCTGTCCAAAACAAAAGAGCCCGGATCCGTTTCCATCCAGGTACCACGCAGCAATTCTACGATAATATTGTACAACCCGTGGATGATCAAACGTTGTCAAAATGTTGTAAACAACGTCTCCTGTTGTGTTTTCCCAGGAGACAAAGCGCCAGAAAAAGACATTGAAAAAGACACGCAAATTCATTGTGGATGGAGTGGAAGTTAGTGTGACGACATCAAAGATCATTACCGACAATGACACAAAGAACGAGGAAATGAGATTCCTGAGGTATAAATCTGCCGGCAGCTATTATTCACTTATCGGAAAAATAACATTTACTTGAAAGAAAGCAAACCATTCCTTACTTGCAAATGTTTGTTTGTTTTTTCTCTTACGATCTTCTCGCCGATCTTGCTCTACTTTGCCAGACGCCAGGAACTAAGGGAGTTGCGTCTTCTGCAGAAGGAGGAGCAGAGGGCCCAGCAGCAGCTCAGCAATAAGCTTCACCAGCAGAAAGAGCAGATTTACCGCCGCTTTGAACAGGAGACCACAGTGAGTTACCACAGTAGTCGTATTGGGATTAATTTCAACACCCACGTTAGATTACTTGTTTTGTTTTGTAGGTGATCTTTTTTTGGGGGGATTTTTACCATCTATGGTGAACCCCACATCCCCTCCGATCCACACCTACAGATTATATAAACAGTATGATAACCAAGGGCAAAAAAAAGTTTTTTTTGTTCCATTATATTTATTCATGATTAATCTTTTTTTTTCAGCCTCACAATATCCATATTAATCATGCTCTAACAAGGAATTGATAGCTTGTTTGTTAAACAAAAAAAATAAACAAGATCATGCCATCACAATTAAAAAATTAAAAAATCCCAATTTCCATAATTGCCCAGCCCTAGTTTAAAGAATGGTTATCTCTAATAAAGACATTTTTTTAAGAGAGGGGGAAAAAAAACACGCACCAAAAATGTGCCGAACTGTGTCTCAAAAACGGAGGAACAGACCCTACTGTGGGTGACCGGGACCGTGCCACCCCTCACGTGCACTATTTATACCCTCTGTTTTTTTGCATGCTTTCTTTATATGATTCGATTTAGTTTTTCACACAAGTCTTGTGTGCTTCCAGAGTAAAAAGCGTCAGTATGACCAGGAGGTCGAGAACCTCGAGCGGCAGCAGAAGCAGACCATCGAGAGGCTGGAACAGGAACACACCAACCGACTGAGGGATGAGGCCAAACGCATCAAATCTGAGCAGGACAAAGAGTTGTCCAAGTATCAGAACTTGCTGAAAAACCGGAAAAAGGAGGTCAGGGCTGAGTCCGGTTTGTTTGGTCTTATTTTTGACAGAAACATCTGTCTCATTCGGAGGGTTCCCTTTTCACGGGAATGGCAGCATTAAGAACACGATTTACTAAGTTCCTTTTTATGTCTTCAAATAGGAGCAAGAGTTTCTTCAAAAGCAGCAGCAGGATCTTGACAGCGCTCTGAAGAAAATTATCCAGCAGCACAAACATGAGCTGGCCACCATCGAGCGAGACTGCCTCAACCACAAGCAGCAGCTTCTTCGAGGTAATGATAAGTGCTCGTATGGTTTTCATGCCTGTGGTTTTTGTTGCTGCGTGCCAACAATCAGAAAAAGTCCGTAGTAATTCGTTTTCGAACTACGTGTCATTAGTTTGCAAATTTAGAATAAAATCACTGGAATCCATAAACACTTGTTTTAACAAATGTGCTCAAAATAGAGAACATATGTGGCTGGCCCACTTTTTGTGTGAGTGCTTTTATTTTATTCACCCAAACAGCAGAAGCTCCGTTTGCCCATTCACTGTGACTTCTGGCATTCTGCGTTACATTTTCTTCACGTTAGATAAGCAGTAATCCCGCACTCTACTGTGACCACATTCCTGCCTCCCTCCCTCTTCGATGTGTGAACAGCATCTTATTATTGCACATTAAGCACGCGCTGGACGACTTAGTATGCACTGAAAAACACTTCTGAGAAATACTTGCTGAACTAAGTCACGGGAGTCTGGAATAGACATTAAGAACTACGACATGAAGTTTTCTCAGGGAGCAAAGACGACTTTGCAGTTTCAAATTTCTTTGGTGATGGCTGCGCACAAGCACCGACAGGAAAGCCTTCCTTCATTTTCCGCACCGTTTATGCTGTGCGAGTCGCAGGCAAGCTGGAGTCGATTTCGGGGAAAAGAGGTGGGGTTCTGGACTGATCAGCAATCATTGACCGGGCAATAGTGATAGGCACCTTTACTTTACTGCAATCGACTGCTGCTCCAACCTTTGCACTTTGCGTCTGTCTCCACATAGCAAGGGAGGCTGCCATGTGGGAGCTGGAAGAGCGTCATCTGCAGGAGAAACACCAGCTGTTCAAGCAGCAGCTGAAAGACCAATACTTCATGCAACGACACCAGCTGCTGAAAAGACATGAAAAAGTGTGCCTCGTCGTCCCGCTCGCACTTGCACTTGTTTTTTTCAATTTATGTCTCAATAATTTTTTTTTTTCCGAGCATGGGACCTGACATCATTTTATTTCTTCCCCTGCAGGAGATGGAGCAAATGCAGCGTTACAACCAGCGACTGATTGAAGAGATGAAGAACAAGCAGACTCAGGAAAGAGCCAGACTGCCGAAGATTCAGCGCAGCGAGGCCAAGACCCGCATGGCCATGTTCAAGAAAAGTCTTCGCATCACCGGGGCTGCTGTCACGCCAGAGCAGGAGCGAGAGAAGGTCAAACAGGTAACAACGATGCGGTGGAAAAAGTTCTTTAGTCATTCAAAAATTATTATATTTTTAGATGATTATTTTCACTTTTATTTATTCTCAATTTTGGCAGTTTTGCTCCTCCACAGAACAATGAAGCAAGCAATTGTAAATCCAATTTCACGTCATATGACCCTTTAAAATGTAGCGTCACTTTTTCAGTTTGCAATTCAAGAAGAAAAAAGACAAAAGAACGAGCGACTCCACCAACAACAGAAACATGAAAACCAGATGCGAGACTTACAGCTGCAATGTGACGCCAACGTCCGAGAGCTGCAGCAGTTGCAAGTACGTCTTGCAAACGGCTATTTCCGGTGCAAAATATCCACGCGGCAGACATTGACACCTTTTTGTGCTCTGCATTCACAGAACGAGAAGTGCCATCTGCTGATCGAACATGAAACGCAGAAGCTGAAGGAGCTTGATGAGGAGCATAGCGTGGAGCTGAAAGAATGGCGAGAAAAGCTACGACCCAGAAAGACGGTAAGACTTCTCACAATGAATGTAAAATCAGTCATATAAATTGGAATGTGATACACCGGTACATCAATATATTGCTGAATTATAATCTGCCCAACTTGTGCACTGTACAAGAATCACTGCATGTTATCCTTTCCACTGGTGGCCCACAGGCCCTGGAAGAAGAATTTGCCAGGAAGTTGCAGGAACAGGAAATGTTTTTTAAGATGAGCGGAGAGTCTGAGTGCCTTAACCCCTCGGCACAGAGTCGCATTTCCAAGTTCTACCCCATCCCCAGCGTCCAGTCCACCGGTTTCTAGGCCAACCCTCGGCAGATGGACCGATGCGGCTGAGCCTGTGCCTTCCTCTCCGACTTGGGCCGCCAGCAGAGGATGTTGCAGGTTTTCCCTCTCTGATCACCTGTTTGCTATATCGCGTTTCATTTGCCCACATCTGCCTCCTCACATTCATTAAAGCACAAATTATTTTCCCCAAACAGTCCAGTGCCTGTAAAATTGGAGGTTGCAGGCGTTCTGGTATGTCGTGTTTTTTTCTGGTTCACAATTTTGTACCAGCCCACGAATGAAATTTGAAAAGCACTCAAACATATTCTTGTAACGTTAATTGGTCAAATAAGATTTGTGGTCGTCTTGTATTGACGATGATACTCTAAGTAGTATTACATACTCTATCCCTATTGTAGAATCTTGGGTAGAGATGCATCTGCCGTTAGATACCAGTTGAGCCCTTTGCGTTGTTTTTTTTCTCTGAATGCCTTTCTGACTCAATAAATGCGAAATGAGCAGTAAATGGCAGATGCCATTCTTGTCAGTTATACAAAACAGTGGAAGGTGATATTGTTCTTCAGCTAGCCACAATCACACATTTTAAACAAGAGAACAACCGTTCTACTGCAGATGTGTTGTGAAATGTCCCATAAATGATAGCAACACTTTGTAAGAAGCAAGAAATCTGAATTTATTCCGTAAGGCAGTCAAGCGTGTTTCCATTTTTCAGTTATGAGTAAAAGTGACCGCTATTCAGGGACAAAGACGGGATACATCATTTTATTACCATGTACATGTTTATCAACAATGAGCTTAATTAGCGTTTGTCATTTCTTAATCAATCTCCACATAAAACATTTCATTATTAGGCGATGCATTTGAAAGGCTAAAATGAGCAATAATGTATCGACTTAGACTTTGTATTTTTATTTTTTTTTAATATGTCCCAAATGCATAAATTGTGTCAGGTTTATAAGAAGCAGAAGATGAGCTCTTTGTATGTTTGGTTATTTTGGGATAAATATCATAGCTAGTGAAGTTCAAGAAAATGTGGGCCTGACTGGTTTAGGCTTTCTTGATTTATCAACTCAATTCTTGGTGTCTTTCAATGAAGTGTTACTGACGGTATTTAATAGTAAGGCACAGCAACCAAGTCGTATTTCTGTTAAATAAAACGTGAAAAAAAACAATCCTTCTCTCATTTTGCTGCTGCTGAGTAGTCCAGAACATTTTAAAAGTGTCATTGTGAAATGAAGTCTTCAGTAGGTGAAATTGTTGTGTTGTGATGTCAAGTTAACAATTCATATCAAAACTAATGCATTTAAAATGTCAGGTGTCATGTAGATTTCCGTTTTTCTGTAAATAAAGTTTCCTCTGTACTGCAGCTCCGCTAAGTCTTGCTTTGAGTTTGTCTTTGAAAATGACAGACAATATAGTTTGATCTACAATATATATGTGACAATCAGTCGTCCCACAGATTCTTTTGCATATTAGAATTCCACTGTTGAAACCCAAAAGTAAACCGCAGCTTTGTTGAAGTTGGTCCACTACATTAGTTTCAAGCTACATTAAACTGCACATAAGTACTAAAATATATATATATATATATATATACAGCCAGAATATGATAACAGCAGTTGGTTTGATTGTATCTCTACCTCTAAATTCACACTTGTAAAGTAATATTAAAAGTATGGGCGATTGGTTTAAAAAATGATCCCTAACTGCGAAGCAGATGCAGTAATGAAAAAAAAATATTGCATCTATTTAGCGATGCAAAAACGAACAATGCACATCATAACACGAGGCGAGTTCATCCACATCGTCATGCGGCTCAGACACCAGCGTGCCTCCTTGCTCTCCTTGAAATTGCTGAGTAGTCACCTGAAAAGGCAAGACTTGGTTTCATTTACATCAAATCAAGTTTTAATAAATAAAATCAACAATGTGAGAAACAGCCCATCGATCATAAATGTATACAGTTTACTTCACTATATTTTTTTAATTAAAAAAAAAATGAAATTGATGACGACACAGTAAGGAAAAAGTCAGTAAATTGACACTTAAGTACTGGAGCAGTAATATGTTGTGCAATATGTAGCATGATATTATTGATGAGGTGCACTCAAGTCAGCCGAGTCACCCCTCACCTGTTTCTCCCTTTGGTCCTTGTGGTCCTGGATAACCACGTTCACCTGTATCCATACAAATACAAAAATGTATGGTGAAAATTACTGTCAACTAGTTAACGGTCATCATTAAGCGTCCCAATAACGCTTTCAGTGATTCTCACTTATTTTCTTAACTCTCTACTGCGACTAAGATTAATAGAATGAGTCGACTCTAGAAAACTCCTTGCGCCACTGCCACCTACTGTAGTGGATGTGCAATTACAATTTATTTTAGCGCATGTCACAGTCAGTCACACGCATTGTGCTCCACTTTTTGAGACGGACTGCAATAGGCCATGAAGATTTTCAGAGACCCTGATCAAGGAGTTCAGTACTTTCGAGAAGACTGGGAACATTCCCCGAGGGGCTGTTTCTGATTGCATGACTATTTTCTGCAATTTCATTCCGTCTACAATTGTCCTGTCAGTAGTTTTTTGATTTGGTAATGTGCTAAAACTCATTTACTGCCATTGACGGCTAAAGACGCCATTTTTTTTCTTTTTTTACTCGGTTAGTAGTGAATGAGTTCATGGCAACTGATATGAAAGCAGGATATCATTATTTGGTGAATCACATGTGTACCTCTGTCTCCTTTTGGGCCCGGGAATCCCATTTCCCCTTTTTGTCCCGGTGCTCCGACAATGGCACCATGTGCTATAGGAGAAATGTGCAATTGTTAGCTGCCTCAAGTCATGAATTTAAATATCATTCAGCTCTTTCATTTTTGTTTCCTTATTAGATTAGTTGCAATAAGATATGTAGTGCGGCAAAGAAAAAGCCATCATTTACTTCTGATGAATTCCACTAAATCGGTGACATTTGCTTGGGAGCCAAACACTTGGCTGTATCCGGGAGCTCCTGGAGGCCCGGGTAGTCCTGGTGGCCCTTGAACAGCGCGGTCATAGTTGCTCCAACTTCTGTCACCGATCAGACCGCGTGCTAGAAAAACAGTCCATCGCCAGGTTAAAATTGCCGATGTTTGCTTTCCCTCATTTCCAATCGGCTGTCTTGTGATGGCTTACATTGGAGGTATTCCACGAGATGGGAGTAATTTCCATCGGAACCAAACCCTTGACTTTGGCCCGGAGCGCCTGGAGGACCAGGTGGACCTTGAGGACCTTGGAACATGTGACTGCTGTACTCCCTGATGATGTCACGTAACACACCGTGAGCTGTAAATTGCACAAAGTGGTTTGGTTCATAGTGAGGATCAAATCGAGTCGAATAAAACTTGCTCCGTCTCGACATTGGTGAGTACCACTGTAATTTATTACGTAGTTAGCAAGAATCAACATCAGATTCATGTGAAGCGATATTCTTGAATATGTTGCTGGAGCAAATTTGAACAAAGCATTGATTGTTGAGAATCCACTTACATCTTATGTATTCCACCATATCTGTTGCGTTTCCTTGAGAACCAAACCAACGAGTGGACCCTGGTGGTCCTGGAGGACCAGGTGGTCCTCTGAGTCCTTGCCCAGTACGGCCATATTGATCTCTCCCGGAGTCATACAGCAGACCTTGGGCTGAGGATGACATGTCCAGAAGGGTTAACACAGCACCCCGTGAGTGGATAGCTGCACTTCCTCGACTTTTTCCACAATACTATAAGATGTCAATGACGATAAATGAAGAGGTCACATCTGTTCGTAACTTAAAAACAACAATATATTCTGACGTCGGGCCAAAACCTCGTAAGTCCTTATAATGTGTTATTTTTATACGTTATTTGACCAATCTAAAGTGTTGAGAATGGCTTTCTCTCTTTCACGATGCCATGCTAATGATTGAAAAAAAAAACTTGCCATTTTGGGTGTCTCCTAAAAAGTGACTATTTTGGAGGTACAAGGTTTTGGCCCGACGTCAGCGATATTGAAGTAGAAAATTGCCAATACCACCGAACACTTTAAATCGGATACTACAGGATGAACTGTAAGATAACAGTTGGGAAGGAATATTGTCATCCGACTAAAATATACCGTCATTTGAGAACTAAAACCGTCTGATACCGCAGCAATAAAATCAAGCACAATAGTACGAGAGTAAAGAGGAAAAATATGCACATAAACTTTCAAATATTTTTACACCAAGCGTTTGATGCTCACAATTTGACTTGAGAATCAGTACATCCGTTCTGTTCTGTCCCATTGACGGATAAAAACGACTCACGAGATATGACTGCAGTAAAGCCCGATGAAAATCCCAGAGTTAATAGCCTTGTCATTTTGACAACATATTTTTCCTTACATTTGATGTACTCCACCACATCCACAAGATTATCTTGAGAACTAAACCACTGGCTGTTTCCAGGAGGACCCGGCGGTCCTGGAGGCCCTTGGACAGCACCGCCACCAGATTCCCTCACAACATCTCGGAGCAGGCCGTGAGCTGCATGCGGATGGAGTTGACGAGATCAGAAAACGTCAAAATCATTCCACTGTATCAAACGGTACAAGATGTCTTTCTTGGTTGTTACTTACATTTGATATAATCTGTTACTCGGACTGCCATATTGGAGTAGCCCCCAGTATCCAGGTTCCAGTTGCTACCACCAGATACACCAGAATCTCCCTTTTCTCCCGGAGGTCCAGGAGGGCCAGGAGGACCAGGAAGGCCAAACATACTTCCTCTCGTTCTGTCACCTTAAGACAGTTCCCAAATGTTAAATCGCTTCACGTTCACAGATGCATGATTCAAGAATGCGAAATCTCAAATGGAAGAACAAGTGCTTCCTAAGGACGCTAACACGTTTGGGGTGAGAAATTTCTTGTACTCACTGCTGACATATTCCCGTCGATCCGATCTGATGGTCTCACCGTTGGCACCGCCAATGTAGGTAAGTTCAGTGGTGGCGCCAGGTGGACCCACGGGTCCAGGAGGACCTGGTGGACCTGGAGGACCTCGACCGGCAATACCTTTGGAAGCACATCGTTGGATGACGCATGTTGGTTAAGTATTTGATAGAATGATCGATCCAAGAGAGGGACTCACTTTGCAAGTATTCACGAACATCTGAAGTCATGTAGTTTCCACTTCCCGGTGCTCCAGGTGGTCCAGGTGGACCGGGCACACCAGGTGGTCCCTGGGGTCCAACTGCAGTGTGATACTCACCTGATTGGGCATTAAAAATAAATTCAAATCAAATTGAAGGGGAAAAAATGCTGTAAATAAATGTTTTTGCTTACTTGTGAAGCTATTTCCTTGTCCAGATGCACCCACCATGCCCCTTTCTAATGGCACAAATGACTCACAGTTAGACATGATGTTGATCTCACAGCTCTGAAAATTTATATTTGATACCAGCTTTAAGAAAGAAAAAAAGAGCCATTATGTTTCTGCTTGTTTTTAAACTACGGATGTGTTTTCAAATGTGTTTGTGTTCTGACGTAATGACAGCTGAAAAGAAGTGGAGTGTACCTTTCATTAAGCTGAGTGCACGTTCAGCCACCTCCTGGATGTCAAATCTATAGCTTCCATGACCCGGTGCTCCAGCGGGCCCTGGTGGGCCAGGAGGGCCAACAACATACCTTCTCATGTCATCTCCTGCAAGCCAACAATTTCACACGCATATCACACATGCCTCTGACAAAACTTTGACTCTACTGAACAGTTTGGTAAGACTTACGCTGCAAAACGGCGATGAGGTCATCGACAGAAATGGAACCACTTTGGGCAGTCAGACCAAGAGAACCGGAAGTTCCGCCGTATCCTCTGCCTTGACCCGGAACATTGAACACACTTTAGTTTGAACAGTTTACCGCCGCATCACATGGTCAGCTTTGAATTCTGTCGATAGCGTGTAACTGATAATCAATTAATAGCATCTTGAATTTAAAATGTCGTTGATACGCTGTCAACTACTTTGTGATCTTTAGTTAGAACACTTCTTCATCTTCTGGGAAATTGAGTACCACAGAAGTTAACCTCTGCTATGGCACCTCCTTTGAGGAGCATCGCTCAGCGCAGTGCTCGCAACGAAGCAAGAGTTCAGAAGATTCCGAAGTATTATTTCGCATCAAGAAAAATATTTCAAGAAATTCCAAGACAGCAGTGGCCCATCCTTACTCTGCATGTAGGCGATGACTCGGTTTGCTACATCTTCCACCTTCTCTGAACTTTGAGAAGCTGAGGCCCCTGGAGGACCTGGAGGTCCTGGAGGCCCAACCAGGTACTGCTTGAAGTTTCCACCTGTAAGTCAAAACAGTTTGATTAGACATAAAGCACAATGTCATCATGGACACTGAAACATTCGAAACAAAAAGAAAACGTCTCACTCTGAATGTACTCTGCAAAGTACTGGCCCATTTCACTTGAACTTGACGCACTCCATCCTCTTCCAGGTGGTCCGGGTGGTCCAGGAGGTCCGGGCAGTCCTCGCCTTGATGTGCCACCTTGTACAAACAACGATTTGGGCTCAAATGACCAAAAAGGCTCCTGGTAGGTTGGAGTCGTTCCTCAGCCAATCTTAGATCCAACACTTGTGTTTTGTCATATTGCACTAATTGCTAGTTTACGGCGTCGACATATCGGACATGAATTAAAATAATCTTACCGAGAGAAACTCCAGAGAATCCTGAATCACCTGTGAGAATGCACAAATGTTTTAGTTTTGATCTTTTAGTTGTGCTTTGAAAACATAATACAACATAGCAGTGGTACTACCAGCCCCCCCAAAAAAAAACACTTACTACCGAAATAGGAAATCAATTAGTATGAAATGCAACTGTATTGATTTTAAATTAAAATGCAACAGAATTGTTCTTCACAAATGTGCTGTTATTATCATTATTAATTAATGCATTTTTGTGACATGTGCAGTGTCTAAATAGAAACGTCATTAATCTGTCTACAGCCTCCAAACAAAAAATGTTTTTTGAATGTTAAATACAGCAATAATATTATATTCTATAAAAACAAACATAATCACATAATTAAATGGAATTGAACAGAACTCCTAAATAATATACGACAATGAGTACTGCAATATTAAATGTCTCAATGTGTTGCTGCACCATTGGTGTTTAGATGTTTATTAATGATTAAATATGTTTCAGATTATGTGTTTGCTTTTAGGGAGCGGGCTTAATTCTAAGATATGTGTTTGTTTTAAATACACAACATTTTTTTGAAGAATTGTTCTCTACCTGTCAAACTGTCCTTGTTGTGAAGTTAGTTGACCTGAGTTTACGGCACAACATAAAGCGCTCATATCTCAAGTCATAGCAAAAATAATTTGCCGAATGCTCGTATCCCGAAAAACTCGAATGTCGGCTCACTCATATGTCAAGGCATCACTGTACAAACCTAACTGCTCGTACCTGGTTCTCCTGGAATTCCTGCCAAACCTGGCTGACCCACTTCTCCTGTAACACGTCCAAGGGAATGGAAGCTGTGTTATTGGAACATATTTTCAAAGTAAACTTGATATGTAGGTACACAAGGCACGTTCATCTTCATACCTTGGTAACCTCGTAGTCCTCGCTCACCTAATAATCATAATGAGAAAATGTTATTGGTCAGCAATTCGGGTGACTCAAAAATTAATTTCCCACAAGTTGTACTGTTTGGTGTGGATTTAAAAGTTGTGTGCGTGTGATAGTGAGTCCTCTAACGTTCAATACGATCTTTGCGGGGACTGCAAAGGGCGCCTGTGATTGGCAAAGTAGGCGGAACCAGAAGACGTCACATCACTTAACTATGATAACGAAAATCTACTATTTTTTTAAGTCTCGTATTACGTGTGCGTGTATTTATTTGCATATAAACCTTTATGCTTGTCGTTTTATGTTAAACGTAGGGAAATTATTTCTATACAACACTGTCTCTTTTGTTTGCTCACGGGGTTGATTGACGATACATGGAAACGCTTTGCGCTTCCCGTACACTAGGTGGCAATATGCACTAAAGAGCTATAATCCTGCGATAAACCAAGAAGAAGACAAGAAAAGGGCCAGGAGCGTATATAAGCAAAAGTTGGAGTGTGATACTTGGATTGGATTTTATTTACCCCTGGCCACAACGCGGAGCAGTAAACTGGAGAAGGTGAACCATCTTAAACTTTAAATGACAACTTTTGGGCGTTTTAGGAGTTAAAACTATTGATTTGAAACGATTCATTGGATTACCAAGCGCAGTACTGAAATACATCAGGAAACAGTGATGGCAGAATGGAGCTAGTTTCCAATGCTGTCCACGAATCAGTTGCCAGTTAGTTTTCCTTCATATGTAACAACAGAACTAAAATAGGAAGAATCCCTAAAAATGACAAGGTATTACATCAAGACACACAACGGGAACCAATCTGTACCGCTTGTTAGGAACATGGCTTAATTTTTCAAGTGTACCCTGTGGGCCCTGGGGTCCAGGAGGTCCCGGGGGTCCCGGTGGTCCGGCAAAGAAAGTTCCTGAGACAAAGAAAAAAAATTGGTTGTGTTGGAGGTGGGGTTGTGTTAAACAATCACATCTGAATGTGACGTTTCTTTTTTTTTTTTTTAATCGATACATTTTTTTTTAAATTCTTCACCAACCTGATGAAGGTGCAAAGTTACCAGGCTCCCCCTTTGGCCCTGCGGCTCCAGGTACTCCAATACCTGTTCAGCCCATTTCAAGTCAGCAACTAATCCAACATAAAAGTATTGTCCATGTTTCTGTACCTGGCTCTCCAGGCGGGCCTCTACGCCCAGGAAGACCTTGTCTTGCCTCACCTGTGGTGACAACAAAAAAGAGGAACCGTCGTCAGTATTCCTTTTATATTGCTTGTGAATACTCACAGTATCCTTTTGGATTTAGTAGAACATCCAAAGTCAGACTGCGTTTGACCATGATGGTAGAAAGTAATGCAGAATTGAATTAATTGAGCTCAAAATGTCTGCATCGTATAACTTGGAGGGGGGGGGGGGGTGTTGAAGGTGAGAAAATATTGAACCTTTCTATTATTTCACAAGTAAATATAGAAGTTTACATACTATGGTGACAATATGTTTTATTCTACTGCCTTCTGTGCTATCACCAAATAATTTCAATCAATCAATCAATAAAAACAAAATTAGAAATTTGATTGCATCTGAATTGTAGTTTACTTAAATTATATCATACTTAGAGACTTTTTTTTAAATCTTGGACTCGACAAATATTCCATGTAAAAATAAAACAAATACTAAAACTAATAAAAGCTACACTAATACAAAGCCTTTTAAAAAAATAAAAACAATAATAAGTCTGCTCCAAAAATAAATAAACACAATCCTAACTGAAGTTACAAAACATAAGTAAGAAAACAAAATAAAAAAAATCCAGGACCCCAATATGGACAAACCAAAAAGATGGATGGATTCAAAATGTGTTTGTCGAACTTGAAACTGCAGCTACAACTATTGAGGCGTTCTTTCTTTGAGCTTCTGAACATACCAGGTGGACCTTGAAGACCTGGAGCGCCAGGAGGTCCTGGTGGGCCCACAATCCCAGCCGATGAAGACAGACCTGTTTGTAAAGAATCACAAAGCTCAGTCGTATAAATGCAACAATTGAATATTCGTTTAAAGTTTTGGGTGGTACAAGAACCAAGGAATCGGTTGCAATACTTACTACCAGTTCGTGTTGCACTGACAGTTTCTGAACTTGTGACTCTGATGCCAGCTTCTCCTCTCTCGCCTCTGTCCCCTTTTTCTCCTCTGTCTCCTTTTAGACCTTAAAGATTATATCATACTGCTTTGTAAGGGTGACAACGCAATCTTCCCGTCGTCTGTGATTTTTCAAAACCACTTGACAGGCTAAATATTCCAAAGACGTATTATATCCTACCAGGATTTCCAGTTGGACCACTGGGACCAGACAAACCAGGAAGTCCAGCAGGACCCGGAGGCCCAGTCGGTCCTGGTGGTCCCGGGATGGCCACCGTATCTGAGCCAGCTAGAAACAAATCCAGAGGCAATCAATATTTACTCTTAGAATTCATTTCTCTTACTGTTTGCAGCGTAAGAAGTGTCGTCAAGTTTTACCTGCAGAAATGACTTGACCAGCTGGTCCCATTTCACCTGAAGGACAGATTGTGATTTTTTTTATCCAGAGCATATTTGACATTTGTACAATTGGACATGAGAAGTAGAATTACACAATTATAGTAAAACCGTATCCGTATTTTCTTTGGTCACAGAACGAACGCAGTCACAATTAACCGACACGACGTAGGAAATGATCGCTTTTGTCTTTTACCTTTGGCACCAGGCTGACCTGGAATTCCAGGAATACCTGTGGAAAGGGATCATTCAAATAAATAATGTTTATTGGATTTATAAAGTGGAGTTAACAGATTCATATTCGGATCATTTTCACACCTGGTGGCCCTTGATTTCCTGGAGGACCTGGAAAAAAAAATCAAATCAATGGAATAAAATTGTGATTTTGGTCAACGGGCCAAGATGTGGTTATTTTAGATTTGACAGTGTGGGCACCTGAAAGACCGTCATCTCCGTTACGACCGGGCGATCCTCTCACCCCCGGAGCTCCCGTCGAACCAACATCGCCTGCAATTTATACAGAGGCTGTTTAACAAAAGACTTCATCGAAAATAGCACAGTGATTGTTTTTTTTTTTTTTTGCTCACCTGCAGTTCCCTTGGAGCCCTTTTGTCCATCTCTCCCAGGTTCACCTTTATCAAACAAACAAAAAAAAAGTTTTTTTTTTGTTGTTGTTTTCTTTAGCCAAATGTGAGTGATCATTGTTATTAGCATAATGTCAGATATTGAATCACGTTCAAAAGATTTTAGATCCTGATGAAGTTCAGCTCAGTTAGCGGAGTAAACATGAAGTAAACCTGGTGAAGCCGCACTTAGCCGTCATGCTGCATACAAAAAGAATAAGTTGCCAACAGAAGTGAATATTTGGAACTGTTGTGTTTGTAAATGCTTGTCGGTGCTGTCTTTGCTCGTGTGAAGCACGTTGAGTTGCCTTGGGTACGAAATGTGCTATATCAATAAAACGGCCTTGCCTAAAATGACATCAAGACCTCCCTAAGCCATTCAAACTGAGCGTAAAAAAAAAAAAAAAAAAACTGAGTTCCGTACGATTCTCAGAGACATACCTGCTGGGCCACGAAGTCCCCTCTCTCCCATGCCTCCTTTGGTTCCTGGCGAGCCTGGTGTTCCTGATGTGTGATTTCACAAAATACAAAGTTGTCTTTCGTTGTTTTTTACACTACACACTGCTCTTTGCTCCTCAAATATTGTTGATAGTAACTACATTTTCTGTAAGTCCGTAATCAAGTACCGTTCTAAAAGAAATATACAAATGCAATATAATTTCTGAAAGTGAACCTTTTGGTCCTGGATATCCACTGCCACCCTGGGAACCCTTTGGACCAAGAGCACCTGCAGACAATCATTCTCATAAATATTCTGTCTGAATCACACTTTTTTTTTTTATATATTCAACAGAAGTATCAATAAACTATCATCAGATAACTGAAGGCCTTCCTGCCCGTCTTTCCTCCTCCTGTTCAAACATCCTATGTACTCGAATTTAATGATGGTGTGTGCTACAACTCGGAAAGAAAAGTGTTTACTTTTTTTTCAAGATTAGTTAGGTTATTTATTACTTCAAATCAACCTCCAGACATTTACAGTAACACTTACCTTTCAGCCCCACTTGTCCAGGAGCACCAACTGGTCCCGGGTCGCCACGAGATCCTGTCCAATTTGGGTTACAATGTTAAAGAACAAATGTTAAAAAAAAAATAAAAAAAGATACTTCACCCCTGTTTACCTTTCTCTCCTCTCTGTGCAAAACCAGGTAGTCCAGCCTCTCCACGGGGGCCCATCGCCCCATCCAAGCCCTTCTGACCCGGTAGTCCCTGCAGACCTGGATCACCTATTCACACAGGTTATTTTATATACTTTGTCGGTCAACCTAATTGGTGTATGTTAATTGCGTTCAAATCCAAAGTATCAACAGTGTGGGGTTTTTTTCTCTCTTAACGCCGGAAATTTAAAAAGCGGACACCAAGTTGTGAATGTCCAAAAATGTACCTGTGCTTCCCTTTGGACCCCTGGGTCCTTCTGTTCCTGGGTTGCCCACACGTCCAGGAGGACCTGAGGAAGAACATCCACGCTCACCGTTCACTTTATTCAGACGACTTCAGCATGTTGATATTCTTACAAGCCCACTCGGGGACCAGAGAACGCAGAGGCCTGACCTATTTATTCTGTGATTTCAATTCGGGAAGGAAACTGACTCCAATTCTTACCTGGTAGGCCAGGAAATCCTGGATCACCTACAAGAAATTAGACATTTATATATTATAAATTATATTCATATACCTTATATTTATATATGTGGTTCTTTCTGTAACCAAATTGACTCTACAAATGTTTTAGCCTGATTAAAGTCTCACCTTGAAGCCCAAGCACACCTGAATCACCTGTGAAGGAATAATGTGACTCATGATCAAAAGAACAATTTTGGATGGATTTCTTTTTTTTCTTTATTTTTGCAAACATACCTTTCATCCCAGTGTCTCCTTTAGCTCCTTTCAGCGAGTCTACAAATGAATGAGGTTTTATTCACATCATACCAAATGATCAGAATATATGAATAGTATCCACTGCACAGAGCTGGGCACTTGACCCTTTTTTACCCGTCAGTCCCCCCGCGATCTGGATAACCTTCCAGCCTTGACCCTCCGGCCTTATTCATAAAAATTGTCGGGCCTCGATCCCCAGCCCAAATTTGTCACCCCCCCCCCCATCCCCCGGGCAAAAACGGCCATCAGGCCGGGCCAAAGGACCGGACCGTTCTGCCCCCGGGACGCACTGCCCAGCTCTGCCACTGCATAAACACATCATTTTTATTTATTTTATTTTTTTTTACCTCTAAAAGCATCAGAGCGCAGTTCAGATCGGACCAGCTGCTGGACAGTTTTCTGCAAGTCCTCTCCCGATCCATATCCTCTTGCAGTCCCAACACCAATTCCGTTATCAGAGTGAGTCAACGTGCCACCAGAATATTTGGAATCCAACGGGTCAACAATGTTGACGCCAGAGAGACGACTTGTCCTCGCTGACGAAGTGCCGGTGATGGCTTCTAGGGCTTCAACTCGTTTCTTGAGACGTTTCACTTCCTCACCTGGGAGACCAGAGTCATTTGTGAGACATGCAGGCATCGTTTCCATGAAATCAAGACGCAAGTCTTCTCTCACTCAAAGCGATGAGTCCGAAGAGGAGGCCGAGAAGAAGGAGCAGGCCGAGCAGGATGCCCAGCAGCCACTTCCACCAACTGCAGCGGCAGCAGCGGCTCAAGCCGAAACACGAGCCGTCATTGCACACGTCTGATGAGTAGAAATTGAAAGGAGTCCATTTTTTTAATTGATCAATCAACGAGGGGTCGTAATCCATGGGCACGTATACATGTATATGAAATTTTTAACCAAATTAGATTATTACGTAACGGGACAATTTACTTTACCTGCGCAGCCAACTTGATCTTTTGAGCCATATTTCAGGAGTGCAGCTGTGGGAAATCAAACAATGAGATACCGTCATGCAAAAGTTTCACATCTCAACGTTTGGTGTACCTTTCGCATCCCTTTCGTCATTCATTGTGCTCATTGCAAATTTCTGTTTCTCTCTCATCAGTGAATCGTCAGAGTAGGCAGCTGCAAGACACCAAAGAGAACTCATCAGTCCGGAGAGTTTCTCTTCTAAATAGTTGATTGTTTTGTAGCGCTACAGTATGCTTGCGGTGCGTCTCAAGAGGTACCGGAAGACATTGTCGAAGTTGCCGGAGCAGCGGTCATGAATTGTTTGCCCGTGTCTTTGGTCATGACGAGTCGCTCCGTCTCCTTCTTGACAGGTGCGTTGTCCTTTTCTATCATTGTGAACTTGTATTCTTTGCCCGAAGGCTCATCAATAGATGGACTCCTTGGGCGCACTGCATGAAATAGGTATGCAAAGCAAAATTACAATATGTTCTAAGACGCCACGAAGAAACGACAATAAATGGTACGATACAAATCCATGAAAGAAGAGGGCTTTATAAAAACCCAACCACTATTTTCTAGACTGCTTATCTTCATTTTGCGCCGTAGATGAACAAGAGCCCATCCAAGCTGACTTTAGACAAGAGCCAGGTTACACTCTAGACCACCGGTGTCAAACTCAAGGCCTGAGGGCCGGATGTGGTCCATCACATCATTTTATGTGCTACAGAAAATTATGGAATTGACTTCACGTTTCTTGCCAAGATACTGACAATAGAAGTTGTCTTGTTCAGGTATTGCAAACCTTTTTTTGGGTGTGTATATATATATATATATGCATATATATATATATATATACATATATATATATATATATATATATACATATACATATATTTTTTTTATTGATTTTTTTTACCTGTGGTTGTGCTGATTGCAGGGGTTGAGACATTTTTCTGGACGCCATAAACTGAGGGGAACAAAACAAAACAATAACAGTAGGAAAAGGGAAGTAGTGAAGATATAACTTAATCATGTTTTTCACATGCTTCATGGTATTCATCTTGATAATATCCATCCATTATCCCAGCCTCTTATCCTCACAAGGATGGCGCGGGTGTTGTAGCCTATCCCAACCGTCTTTGGGCCAATCGCAGGCCACACACAGGAAAACAATCATTCACACCCACAATCACAAGTTGGGACAATTTAGGGTGGCCAATTAACCTACCATGCGATGTTTTTGGAATGTGGGAGTAAACCGGAGTACCCGGAGAAAACCCACGCTGGCACGGGGGGAACACGCAAGCGCCGCACAGGAAGGCCGGAGCCAGGAATCAAACCGCAAATCTCTGAACTGTGAGTCGGTTTTGCTAACTTTACCTATTTCCGTGTTTGTTCCAGCTGGAGCGATGGCAGGGCTAGTGGTACTGATCAGATTATTCTGAACACCATACACTGGCACTGATGGACAAAAAGAAATTGCACTTGATCATTTGCAGTCCTTGGACGGAGGAGGACGAATCATGGCGTAGTTTTGACAAGAACGGCTCACCGGTGCTGTTGACGGATAGTCCACTGTGCACAGGGGGAGAGCTTAGAACCATATTGTTTTGAACACCTCCTCCTCCTACTACTCCTCCTCTTCCTCCTCGGGCTCCTCCTTTATGTGGCAGCATCAAACACAGATCAAAATATGTAAGAAAAAAACATGACGGATATTCATTTGAGGTGATACAAACGACAGCAGCGTGAAAATATCATCACAATTTCCTTTCACAGGCAAAACTTGCAGAGGTGGTCGTTGTGAACAACTCACAAAAGGATTGAAAGAGTGATGGGTGACAAAACCCGGTTGAAATAAGTTGACGAACCAACAGACTGACCACAGTTTGATTGACCTTGACAAAATGACGATGACGGACGGATGACGAATGATAGACTAGCAAAATTTTCATTTCCCACCTTTAATAACAAAAATTGCATCCAATGGGAATTGGCGATTATAATGAAGGCCCATATAATGTACAGTAACTATTTTTGTTAATTCTATTGCTAAAAAGTAATCATAAAAATATAGCCTTTTATAACAATGATAACAAAATTTCAAAACGAGACAAGTTTGAGTCTATTTCTAGAGTGTGACAGCGGTGCTAACAAGATCTGCACCGTGATGCCCGTAAGGATATCCCGTACGGTTATTTGACTGACCGGAGTGGTAAATGGTCGATGTCGTAGTCAGGTTGTTGGGGTTTGTGTGGAAGCTGTAGCTGCTGTTAACACTCCCAGGCCAAACACCACCATAGTGATCTGGAGCAGTGGACAGACCTAGCGTGGACATGTGAGTTGAGACACATGAGAACGCCTCATAATTGTTATCGAAGGCAATATTTTGTTTTAGTTCAAGAAGATAACAAGCTGGGGAAGTGGACAAGCTCATTGACTGTCCTCTCCCCAACCCCAGAAAAAAAAAATAATTCTGAAAGGAATGCAGAATTTCTTGGTCACAGTAAACTCAACCTGGTTTCAAGTTCTGCGTTCCGATCCTGGTTTCCACACCGGTGATCTTGGGGATCATCAGCGGGTTGTTAGGAGACTGAAGAGTGCCGGTACTCTCCGACACAAACCTGGTGTCCACACTGGGCTTCTTGGGCATGATCAGTGAGTTGTTAGGAGACTGAATGACCTTGGTGCTCTCAGACATGGTTCGAGTTTCCACGCTGGCCTTCGTGGGGATGGGCAAAGAATTTTTTTGGGACTGAATGGTGCTGCGGCTCTCAGAGATGGTTCTGGTTTCCACACTGGCCTTCTTGGGGATGGGCAACGAGTTGTTCGGGGACTGAATGGTGCTGGTGCTCTCAGACTGACTTCCTCTCAGCAGACGCTTCACGTCACCCAGTTCAGTCCCTGTCAAGTGCACGTTAACAGTTGGCGTTGCGCAAACAAAGACTTGAAGAGCAAATGTGAAGGTGGTTATCGTCGTCGCATGGAAACAGCGGTACTCACAACTTGCTGAAGGGGAAGCGCTCTGAAGCCTGGCTCGAATCTCGCTCTCTAAAAATGACAACATCCAAAATTGTTTGAATATTATCATCATCTCACAGTACAGTAGACTAGCGCAGGCAAAAAAAAAAAGAAACATTCCCAAAAGCAATGTTGGACATGAAGGGAGTTCCTTCAAATGCAATGGAATGCGAGGACGTTAGCATCGCTAAATAGCTTAGCATCGCTGTTGGCACGCAGTATTTAATTTTCCATATGAAATACAAACAGTTGATTTCAATTGCGTTTTTTTTTTCACAGTCTACCACTTTTCTGCTTTCACAACTGCACGTGTACCTCGACTGTGAGATCTCCCTCGTGTGGCGGAACCTGACGTTGTCTTTGAGGAACCTGAGATTAAAAAAAAGAAAGATTGGTTGTTTCAGTGCATGAGCATCAACCTGCGAGTTTTAATTAAGTGATTCACGGTGACTCACTCACCATACTCCTTCCTGGAATACTCCGGAGACGAGTCTGTGCTTGAACTCCCTGTAACATGTCAACACATCAATTGTGTCCATTCATCATCTCTCCTTAAATTAAATAACTGATGTAAGAACTAATAAATCTTGGAAAGAACTCCAAATATGACTAACCGTCAAAAACATCAGAGTGAGTCGTTGCCAGGGTGGCCATGAGCTTCCGATCCTTCAAAATCGGAGAAGATGCAAGTGCAGATGCCGAACCTTTCCTTGGTTGTCCAAATGCATCGGCACTGTAGGTTTTGGTCACCTTTGTAAAGGTGACGGTACCTGGACTCCCTTCTCTCTTATCCTCAACAGTCACAAAACCGGACGACATGCCAGAGGACACTAATCCAGAGCGTAACCCCGCCCCTGAACTCATGGTAGCGGTTGAGGCGACTGGACTTCCTCCGCCTGGTGTGACAGCCGACAACGGTCCTTGAGTGGGGATGAATTTGCCACTGGTGCCTTTGCTGATCCAAACAGAACTGGTTTTGCTTTGGCAGAGGACGAACAATTACCTAGAGGGGAAAGAATATCCAATGTTCCATCATGTTCTAATAATTTTTAAGTCTTTAATTCCACCAGTGACAAGACATAGCCCAAGGCTTCGCATGACTTATAATATAGTTATTTGCCAATTTCAAGTTCAAGCCAGCATTGACAAAGTTAATGGCCATGTTTTAGAACAACACCATTTTCTTTGTTTTTTTGGTTCTCCGGGCTGGTGTGCCGAAACATGTTTGGCTCGTTGAAAGGATTTAACGTCTCCACCATTTTAGGCTTGAGTACGAACACAAAAATACCGACCATGGTTGCGGCCCAGAATAAGAGCTAATTAATTGATTCCCAAACAAAATCAGATTATTTTGCTGTTCTCTAACAAGGACCGGGACAGTAAAAAAGAAACACTTTGTTAATTATATATAGTATCAATCTAATTCCTTTGAGCACCACTAAAAGCTTCACCAATGACTGCGTGAAACCCTGAATCCTTTTTCAAAGTTTTTTTGGATCCACTTCAGTTTTCATGACATTGACGCCGACATTATTGGCATTGTCTGAGTCTAAAAGTCATGAAGAGGTGACGCAGTATTGTCGGACATGGTGAAACAGAACCCCAAAATGTTTGGGACTCATAAGTAGGCAGCGTGAAGTGCACGTAAATACGGCCATTCCCTTTTTTAAGATGAGAAGAAAGGAGCTATTGCTATTGCCGTTGCTTTTGCCAGGTTGTTTTCATGCAAACGCTACATAGCGCCCTTAAATATTGACAAATATTTACAATTATGGTGTAACGTTCATTCCCAAAATCCGGATGACAACTTGTTCTGGAACGAAAGACACACAAAGTTACATCTAGATCTGATGCCTTATATGATATGACGATACAATCTAGCAGAGATGGGCATTTCCCATCCCATTTTGAGGAGAAGAAGTTTTTTAAAAAAAGGAAAAGACTCAGCAAAACCAGAAGTGGGTTCAAATATTCGCTCTCAGGGGAGAGAGAGAGCAAGAGCAATATGCGTGGCTCTGTGAAGAAGCAATTGAGAGCCAAAATACATTGACGATTTAAATTTTTTGTAATGGGGGGTGGGGTGAATTTGTGAAATACGAGAACGAAAATAGGCAAAAGAAGGTAAAATGGAAAAACCTCTCCACAGACATGATTTTGTTGTGGGAATTATTCAGTTCACTCTTGTTTTGTGTGCTACCACAAACACGATGAACATTTTTCACAAGTATGCCTGGAAACATCTTTTAGACCACTCGACAGGGCACAAATCAAGACAGGCATCCCATTTCAAGTCAGATTGTAACCAAAAATGGTTCCTTTATATTCAAAATACGGTAAATCTAAAAATGTCAAATTTTAAACTCTGAATAATGTGAGGCAAACATTTAACTCGTTCAGGTTTTGAAAAATTCCCACACAGGTGTCACGATACTTCTTTTATATTTGAGACTGCAGGGCAAAGGTTTTTCAGATCCTAACATGCTACTGAATAAAAGTGTTCACCGCAAGCTGGAAAAGGGTGCGGCTTTTTTGTTCACTTCAGAAAGGTCTTTTACTTTAAACACGATCCTACTCTAATGAGCTAAACTGTTGAAACAGGTCTGAGGTTTTAAGTTTCTGTCTGAGCAAAAAACACGACGAGCCAATGCATTACGTTGTTTCACCTTGTTTTGATTGTTTTCAAAAGTTATTGCTTTTTATTACATTTTAAAGCTAATTTGATGAGAGGCTTTTAGAGCAAAACTAGTTTTCCCTTCATATTTCGGTGTTAAATATTTTTATTTTTGCTACAGTGACATCCCAGTAAAACTCAAAACCTGCAATATTGCACACGCACTAAATGGAACAGAAACATTTGCAACATTTAAACACATAAGCACACAAGGGCTTCTTTTCCTCTTTTTGATTTAAACATGCTTACATTTGCCAGAAAGTATGAAATGTGTGATACGATGACGCAAAAGCTGCAAAATTTCTCTGAAGAGTTAATTATAAAACAGTTGGAGAGCAACTTAATCCACAGCAAAGTCACTTCCATGCACAAATGCACACAAATCAGAAAATACTTAAATAGTAGCAAAGGCTCAGGAATTTGCTTGCATTTGGAACGTAAATTGTGATTCTGAAAATACTTTTTTTGCCACTTTTTTTAGATTACAGGTGTAACAGGCAATTATCTGAACTGACACGCTTCATACAGTATGATAAACCTCTTCTGGAAATGTAGATTTAAATACAAGTGACAGTTTTGTCAAATTCATTTTCATTTTATTTTTGGCTGCAGCAGCAGAAGTGCAGACACCGTATTGTGCTAATATGTCTTTACATGTATCAGACTTAATCTTGAGCCATTAAAAAAAATGAAATGACTTACACTTACCTCTCAGATCATTTTTTTACCAACAAATGATATCTCCTCCCAGGTATTAAGTGCAGGTGCTAAAAGAATATTCCGTGTTGTTCCTTGCAAATGTCTGGTGATTTTATGTATAAGTTGTGTGACTCATACCTTCATCTGACAAGTTCGAACAAAGTGGGCAGAGGGGGCGTTTACTTTGACAGCACAGGAAAAATAGCCCCGGGCCGAAATACTGAGCTTAAAATGCTCGTTTCAAGACATAGTGAAAGTGAGTAAACATTTAAAAAGAAAAAAATGTGAGCTTTGAAAACAAATATAGATGAGCATTCTTTGTCAATCAGGACAATTCAAAGTATGCTGCCTTTAAAAGCAAAGCTGGGGAAAAAAAGGTGTGGAATTAACAAAATTCGGCTTTTCGAGTGTCTGTTGTAAAGATCATCTGATTACATATTCAACACTACACGTACAGGTTTCAAATTTAAATGATTTGCAGTGGATATTATATCATGCAGCTACATCATTCCGATGAACTGAGGAGAAGATTCACCGATCCCGTTCACAAAGCGGATTTTGCGCCACGTCCAAATATTACACCTCGTGAAACCTTACACTATTGGGGGATTTGTTTTGTTTATTTGGGCCTTGTAATGGTAGTGAGGCATGACTTGGGCTCTCAGCGCCACCCCGCAGAGAGACGGCCGCACTTCTTATTTACCTTTTACAAAATCAGGATCAGTGCTTTAAACAAAGATTAACAGAGTCGTCACTCATCGTTGCCAGAACATGGCATCGCTAAACCATTACATTCAGTTTGATTCTCCAGAGTAAATAGCGCGTGTGTCGATATGAAAGCAGACGCAAATATGCGTAGAATGAGCTGGAGGTCTCTCAGCAGGCGGTGGCCATTTTGGTCAGCGTTCAGTTAACGACCAATCACGGCTCAACTGTTCTCGGAAGCCAAGCCATGATTGATTATTAGCTGAACAGTGGAAACGGGTGCATTTTAAACAATTAAATAATTGCTGTGCTGTGACATCCCCTTTAACACTCCGTCCATGGATTTATGACTTTTCAACTTTTTTTTTTTTTTTTTGCGGGAAGATTTTTTTATTTAAATTCTCAAGTGGAAAAAAATGACAGGTTGTCTTGATGATTTAACTCGTATGCTTCTGTAGTAACTTGTCATTCTCGATAAAAGGCCTCAAGGAGTTGTAAGAATATATCGATTCCTAGAAAATGATACAGCCACAATGCGAGCAAATGTTTTACTGACTCATAAAAAGCCGCTGTTAAAAAATAATTACTAAATATCAGATCACATCAAGTTTTTGAAAATCAGTATAAGAGACTTGGCAGGTCATAAAACATTTACATTTCTTTACCTTGAGTTACTTTGGCAATATTTAGGGTCAGTATCCATTTTTACTGTGACGCTTAGTCATATCAGTTGTCCGACATATTTAAAACATTTTTCTCACACATCAGGTTGGGAAGTGTGTGTGGCCTCCTCTATCATTTAAATTGCCTATTCCCAAATTAGATGGCGACAACATCAGTTTGATTACATCATTTTTTGTTATGTGAACCATAAAAACATCTGCAAATGTGTCTGACAGGTGTGTTTTGTTGTCTCGCTGTGTTTGGGGCCTCTTGCTTTGATGCGGTGGGGGGGGGGGGGGGCTGCATCCTCGTGTATTCTGTATTCTGGCGGGGGTGCTTTGGTGGGGCTGGCATGGGTGTTGTCCTGTGTGTTGGGGCTCTGGCCTGCCCTTCCCTGTTGGATGGATGAGGATGAGTCTGCCTGTCCTCATTGTGCCGCACAGCAATTCCAGTATTCTACTGATGACTAACGTGCATGTGAGATGGTGTTGATTCACCATTCACTTGGTTTGGTAGACACACACCCATACCTTTGAGATGCCACTCCTTCCGCGGAAATTATGAAAAAAATATATATTCAGCTACATATCATAAAGTGGGAGTTCTGTTTGTTTATTTTCATAGCGTAAAAAATCGACATCTCAAATGTTATAAACGATTAGCCGTCACGTGACGTTGCTGTAGTTGGCTGTGTTTACTTCCGGTCTGGACTGTCATGGCTGCGCCCAGTTCGCGTTCGCGTTAGGTCGAGCTAGCGAAGCATAGTTTGCTAACCCTAGCGCCACAACGCAGCTGTTTCGAGTACAGGGATGAATTTGAAAGATATTAAAAAGTGGAACAGAGCTGTGTCTTCGGTTTACGCCCTGGGCGCCTGGACTATGGTCGGCTCCTTTGGATATTTATATTACACAGGTCGTTTGAAAAACAGCACAGGTATGTAAACGTGATGAGGAGTCAGTTTTAACTGCGAGTAGGTTAACAAAGTTCACGCTTTTTTTCCCTCTTATAGCTGCAAATTAAAATTGCTATTAGTTTAATGGGGCGCCTTCAAAGTTTGCAGGGGTAATTTTCTGGTTTTACCCAAAACATCTGAGGGTCTGTGACGCTAAAATGGATTGTTGGACTATTAAAATAAAATGCATTTTTCTGTTAAAATGTTCTGTGGCTCTGTCAGCCTATTTTCCAATTGCTAAATTCCTCTACCTTTCTCCCCCATCAGATTCGGCTCAAAATGAAGAGAAACAATTAGAAGTGCCGAAGAATCCAAATGAATTTGTATACCAGACTGCTCACAGCAAAACCATCGTCATCATGAAGGAAGACTTTGTCCCATACACAACAAGGATCTACAATTTCTTTCAGTCATTCACTGGTGGTCCTGGAGACAGATGAAATGAAAAATGGGCAATGTGGACATGTATGGGGGGCACACTATGATGCAGTATGAATCAATATATTTGTGTGAGAATGAATTCAAATCAACTATGGCGCGTCCTGTACAACTATAAGAAAGCTGCCATCTCCGTTTGGGTTGTCACACCATCTGCAAATAATGATAATTACAAAAACGCTAGGCTCATGCAGGAATATTTTCTCCATATCCTTGTGCACCAACAGTTGTAAAATAAATTGCTGTCAAATATAATTGTAAGTAATGTACAGTGCTTGGCATCAATTAAAAAGGGCATGTTTTCATGTTGAACATGCTCAAACGGCTGTTTGTATGAAGAGCTGCTTGATTGTATGAATATAATGTCTGTATAAAACATTTCCATGTTCTCCCTCCGACCCTTAACCATGATCTGATTCTATTTTTATTTTATTTTTTTAACTATGATCTGATTCCGGAAGCAACGGAACGTTGACGTGACGTATTCGACAGGCACGCAGGCCACCGCGGGATGATTTTTGCAAAAGTAGCAGTAAATGTACTTTATTATTATTAATAACTCAGAATATACAAACAGGGTTAATAAACATGGAAGCGAAGAAATATATTACAAAAATATATTATGAAGCATGACGTCATCAGCAGGCGCGCAGGCTAATAGGTTGGTCCATATTTAGTAGGTTTATTATACAGAAGATATTAAATAAAATTCAACAAGTGAAAATGTATTTTCTTAGTGCACAAATTGTCAAGATGTAGCCTATTCACAGTATAAGAATACCAGGGTTGAAAAGGCACCAGACGACTTTTTGTTCAGTCGCTTTGTGTGCAGCTTTACTGCGGCGTGAGTGAAAGTGCAACTACGGGGAACCGATAGAGGGCGACAAAGTTCCACTTCCACTTAATGCCGTGTGAGTCTGCTCAAGATATGCCGGTGTGCTGAGAAACAACCGAAACAATGAAAGCGATCATCCAAAGAGTTTCCAAGGCTTCTGTGACAGGTGAACGAGTTCCCTTCATTTGAAAGACGGTGTGCTTTACTTAATTCTTTGCCTGTGACAGCGATTCAATTCAATTCAATAGCGTCTTGAATGCACGTTAAGCTAACTGTAGCTAGGTTAGCATTGGAACCACCTCACATTTCCGTACTTGAAATAAAGCAAAAGTCATCTCTACTAATTAAAGTTAGCAACCCTCGGGCTTGGTCACCAAATGCTAATATCACTGCGGAACGAATTAATCATTTAGAAGCTGTACGGCTGCAACCCGTTTCATGCTTGCTCGTCCACAGAAAGCTGCACTTGACCCTCTCATCAACTTTTTCTGCTTTTTTTCTCCCTGCAGTGGGAGGCGAGCAGATCAGTTCAATAGGACGGGGCTTGTGTGTGCTGATCGGTATATCGGTGGAGGACACCCATACAGATGCCGAGTACATGTAAGTGCACGAGGGACAGGAGCTTTGACGTGATAGTTGTTTAAAGAACAAACTTTCGCATCAAGTGAGCAGTTTCAATGTTTTCTGACTTCAATGAAACGTTGCAACGCTGAGGAAAAGTCACATGACACAATATGAGCTAGCATCACGAAGTTCTCAGTTGTCCCCATCAGATTCTTTCCGAAGCCAAGCCTTGCCTCTCAAAAATATTCCTGATTTGACACTTTTTTACCTAAGACATGTGACCAATGTTTTTTGGATAAAAGAAGCAGAATGTGTGAAAAATAAATGAAAAGAATAGAAAGCCAAGAAAACAAACGCTGTTATGAGGCAGACTAAAATCATCACATTCAAGCTCTTATTTTACTGCTGCGGAGGTAAAATCAAATCTAGAGGTAACATATTTTCCATGGACGACTCTAGTGGTCCAGTGGCGTCCTTTCAAGCTTGGTTGATATTATTTTCTGGACCGGATCAGGGTCCATTTGTGGCGCGCATTTCATCAATTTTTCCGACTTTTTCCTGCAGCGTACGCAAGATCCTGAACCTGCGGCTGTTTGAAGATGAGAATGGTCGGACATGGAGCAAAAGTGTCATGGACCGGGACTTTGAGGTGCTGTGCGTGAGCCAGTTTACACTACAGTGCATACTGAAGGGCAACAAGCCGGACTTTCACTCGGCGATGCCCGCAGAGTTGGCGCAACCTTTCTTTGCCAGCATCCTGGAGAACATGAGGAGTGCCTACAAGCCTGAGCTGGTTAAAGGTGGGTCAGCTAATGACACCTTCATACGGTATGTTCTAATACGGTTTTTGACATTACATAATATTTGGAAAAAGATTGGTTTTGGCTTAAGTGTTGACCACAAAATGAGCTGGTTAAAGGTGGGTCGACTAATGACGCCTTCATCTGGTATGTTCTGATGTAGTTTGGCGTTACGTACATACTAAATGGTAAAAGATCATTTATGCCACAAAAGTTTTAACTGCCGGACATCTACAAATGCGCTCAGTGGCACAAAATTCGGCACACAGTCTAATCAAAGTGTGGATTGTTAAGGACTTTAATGGTGACACTGAACTGGGTCTGACCACCTGGGAGCAGAGAGAACACTTTGGCCTAGCCAGATATGAGTGAGGACTTCTAATTAGCCCCAGAGAGGAAATATGATTATGAAGCAATCTTCTAGCATGGACTAAGTGAGCAGATAGGGTCATTAATCTTTCTGACCCACTGGCAGAACATTTTGGCTATCGTCACACTTTATAGCTGTCCGCATACTTACTTGCCCCAAATGCCAACGGGCTCAACCTTATCATATAGATATGTTGTACTGTTATTACTATTTATTATATGACATCTTTATAAAGCGTTATCTGATACCTTGAAGTTTGAACCCCCGCAGAGCTCTACAATTTGGACTTAAGTTTGAAAGATAAGTCAACATTTGGGTTACGCAAAGTAATTTGTTGCAGTGGTCTCATTTGAATTCAGCTGCAGATTGTTTCCAGATTGTTACAGCCGCTGTCAAAATAAGGAAGATTTCAAATGGGTTGTTGCGACATTTTCTTTCTCATGCAAATTCCTATAGATAGCATTTTGTTTTCTTACTTTTTTTTTTAATGTTGATGTCCCCCACATGCTTGCATCCTGTATTTGCCTTGTGTTTTAGATGGAAAGTTTGGAGCTTCCATGGCCGTGCACATTGAAAATGATGGTCCTGTTACCATTGAACTGACGTCACCTGTTTCTTCAGACCCCCGACAGGTACGGAATGTTTTACATTTGCTTTTTTATTTTTTTTAATAGGTCAAAACACCTGACCAAGATGCAGTTACCTGCTTGACATAAACATGCCGACCACTTTTTCATTCCTCACTTTGAACCACTAGGTGGTGATAGATACTTTTTTTTTTTTTTTGAAGCCACTCTACCTAATAAGAACAAACAATTGCCAACGCCGAGCACCAATTGTAGCATTGGTGTGAAATTGGACTTTGCTCATTTCATGGATCTTTTAATTGCTGAACTTATGTATGAAGTTGGAACTCCGAGCAGTTAGTGTCATGGAATATCGAGCAGTGGAACTAAAAGCCATCCCTCTTATCATATTACATCTGAGGTTTTGCTGTTCTGCATGTTTTTGGCCTTTCTTTCCGTGAGTCTGGGATGCCATACAACGATGGTGTTGAATAAAATGTTTTTGTTTGTTTGTTTTTACGACTATTGAAGATCCCTCAACTTGAATGTGCGCAAACGGCAAAGTGTTAAGAGTCAGCGCTATGCACAGAGTCGCACCAATGCTCTCTGTCACAACAATGCGCTCCATTATTGTGATGTTTCGACAACCAAGAATAGCTCAGAAGGAAAACACTCGGCAATAACTCTGATGGCTTTTTCCTTAAACACGTTGTTCACGCAAAACGCTTTCATCTCAAATCAACTTACCCATGAATGAATGTAAATGCCATTAATGCATTGTTAAAAAAAGGCACGGTTGAAATTGCCATGAAATGATCTTGCCAGAAAGATTCTGGCCATGATGGAAAAACAAATCCAATGGCTAAGAGATCATTTCATCCATTTCAGTCTCACACGTCACAACATTTTGATGCATTTTTACATGGCTGTCACTTTCTTGATTTTCGTAGTACTGTTGTGAAAACAGCTGGACGCATCCTGTGTCGTTTGACTCATTGTGGCAAAGAAATTACAGATGAAGAATTATAGACAAAGACAAAACAATGTTGCGCTTCATTGTCATGCGCTTTGATTGAAACACTTTGCAGACACAATAACGCTGTCTTCTAGCTGTTGAATTGACTCAACAAATGTTTCATGATCATTGTTCACTCAAATAATTTTGTGCTCTTTGGGCTGCCCCGTTGCATTCAGTCAAATTCTAGCTCCTTTACGATTCTCTTGCCTTTGATCAAAGTTTGACCCATAAGACAGACATTTAAAAAAAAATAAAATAAAGTGTGGCGGAAAGTTAAAAGATGAATAAACTTAGCGCTCCTATTTTATTTTTTTTTTTACGTTTTCCCACAGTTGTCCAAACAAGAGAAGCAGCAACAAAGGAAAGAAAAGACACGCTCCAAGGGACCCTCTGAGTCAAGTCGGGAGAAGAGCGCCCTGCGTTCCCGACAGGACGCGAATGCGAGTAGTGGAGCAGAGGGTGACGTGTCTTCAGAAAGGGAGCCCTAGAGCTCCTGACGGAGTGTGGTAGGCAAATATCAATTTATTGTTACTGTCGGGCCCAAAAAGGAAAATTCTTATAATTCTTGTTTTGTTTTTATCAATCCAGTATGTGTTTGATTGACAGTTCTGCTAGGCAATTGTTGCCATTGTTAGTAGCATGGCGATATAAAAGACATTTTCATTGAACGTTTGCTTCTGATTCCCCTTTTGATTCAAAACAATGATTAATTCTTACATCATGACAGTGACAATTTCATGCCATTCTATATATCTATTTATAACACTGACATCATCAAGACATTCATTTACAAATCCGAATTCCAATGAAGTTGGGACACAAATAAAAATATACCATAACGGTTTGCATCCTTTTCAACCAATATTAAATTGAATACACAACAAAAGTTAATGTTCAAACTGATATTTTTTTGGGGGGGCGTTGCAGATATTCACTCATTTTCAATTGTTGCCTGTATTACGTTCTCAAAAAGCTGGTCCAGGGGAAACATTACCGCTGTGTTACATCACCTTCGCTTTTCACAACACTAAGCTAGTTAAAACTGATGACGCGAATTGTTAAAGCTTTGTCGGCGGAAGTCCTTCCCATTCTTGCTTCAGTTGTTCGACGGTGCAAGATTTCCGTTGTCATGTCAACCGGAGACAGATCTGGACTGCTGGCAGCCCGGTGTAGTACGGACACTATCTGCCCCGCAGTTATAACAGAGTTTGTCGAAACAACTAATAGAAAACTATTTGCGGATCTAAAAAAAACTATCATGTAAAAAATAAATGTAAAAGAAAATTGTTGAATAAACATGTGCTCAAAGGCATTTGAACCAAGTCAAGTTTTGGAGTTTTTATTTACTCTTCTCTCAACAAATGAATATTGGCTTCAAATATCGGTTATCGGCCTCCATGTCTACAAATAATCGCAATCGGTAAAGCATATCGCTCTATCACTAACGTCAATTGGCGGCTGTTCCTTTGCGATTTGTTCTGTTTTATAATCGGTTTAAGGTGCATTAGCGCGACTTAGCAAAGTTTAGTCCGCCGTCACATCCGGAGACGCCCACAGTCTCCTCACAGTAACCATGACGACAACCTCGTCAAATATGTGATGCTTGTGTTTTGATAGTTGTGATTTTATTTTATGTGCGAAAATGGACGCTAAAAAAAAAAAAAAAAAGCCCACGAGGGCCGGCCTGAAATGCGGACGGCGGTCACTGATGGACTGATGATGAACGCAGAGAGAAAAGTTAAATTCCGCTTTACTTGGGCATCAATTTTTTTTTTTTTTTCTTTATGTAGACGTGACTGAAATCATAGCAATAAATTTAAGGACATGTACTGTGCTGAAGAAAACTAAAATAAACGCTTTCATTAATCACTTTTATTTTTGTTTTTATTTCACCTTAACACAAAATGTTTTGTTTTACTTCTCTAGTTTGCTTAATATCGTCGACCCGGAAGTGCTGTCACAATTATTTCCCAAAATGTTTTAATGGTTTACGTTTTTATTATTTAATAAAGATTTTAAGGACCTGAATACACATCCGTTGTCTTTTTTTTTTTTTTTTTAATTGAGCTTCACAACGTGGATCTTTGTCATTACAGCAACATCACCGAATCCTTCTGCATTGTCCTCATTTTACCTTTTAAATTTTTTTATTTTTTTTTTTTAGGTGAGTGTGCTATATCCGCCTGCCCAACTATACCTTCGATACACCCTCCCCCCCCATTTTCACTTCCAAGCGATGCTCAGCTGAGCTTTCCCGCAGCGGCAGGAGGACAGGAAGCGAAGTTGCTTTTGCCGTGACGTTAGAACTGTCGGAAAAAGACGACATGACCCAAATGTGTCTGGTCGTGATCTCGGCTTTGTTGGACCACTTTGAATTGAGTTGGAACTGGAGAGTTTCCACTGCGGTAACTGCGCGATGATTCTAATAGCGGGCATGAATGAAGTCAAACAACAACATGAAATTGTGTGGCCTTGAATTTATTAAAATGCTATTGTGAAATATGTCAAAAACAAAAGGTAAATGTTCTCTTGTGCAGTAAGAAAGTGTTAGTGTCCAGTACACATGCGTTAAATTCCAAGCTTCCAAGCTACATTGTGTCTGGTTTGGCGTCTCGATGACTTCTCTTAAATGTTGTGAGAGAAAGAGGGTCGTTTGCCAAGCCCGCTGGCTATGGAAAAACAATTTAACTGGCTTTAATTTGTTGCCCCTCCCTCCTCCTCCTCCTCCCATCTCCTACATTGTTGTCTTTCATTGTGCCTGCGAGTTTGCGTACAGTCTCTTGTTTCAGAACTTCCATGACCAGTCTGAGTTCTGCGAGGTTCACAGCAGGTTGAAAGCCTGCAGATCTGTTTGGATTCTCACTGGAGTTTACGCGTCGTCTCCGCGGCGAGTCTTTCGTGACCCGGTTGATCTTTTTCAAATGCGGAATGTCGTATCTCGTACTTTCCTGGCCCGTCTTCTTGGTCACAAATACGCACCACCGTTCGCATGTGTGGCAAATAGAGACAGAGCGAGAGGGGGCGGGGGGATTTAGAGGGCTGAGACTTTCCACGTGAGTGCTGTGTTGAAAATAAATGCAAGTTTACTGTCATCTCGCGTGAACTTTGGAAGATGTTGTAAAGCTAGGCACAAAATGTAAGCGAGCGGCCGCGGCACCTCAACAAGCCCACGATTATCTTAAAAAAGGGTTTCACACATTTGCACAAACCCTTTTCCCCTTTACTCATTCACGACCAGCCGTGTAAAAAAAAATGGATCTTTGACGTCTTTAGCCATCCATAGCAGTAAATGCGTTAATTGGTGGCGCCGTAGGACGCAACCATTTTTTCTTGAACGGAGAGGGGGAGTAAATTGTAAACACTTTTTATACACATTGTGGAGACAATCTAAGGAAAATATATGGTAACATTTTTAATTGAGTATTGATAGTCATTGCCAACATCCAGGGGTGCCTCAATAGTACGCTAAGGGTGGCAGCTGCCCCCTCTTGCCACCCTGTAAAACCTCCTACTGTACTTGTACATTCTTTGCCCTCATGAGTAAGCACTAGTAGCGGAAAAAGTCACACTATAGCTAGTGAAAGGCAAGAGTGAAAAAAGATAACTGACGACAGCTGCACTTTAGTCGTCTTACTAGTGCGCTGAAATGGCTAATTTGGATAAAGCGACTAGTAGACGGTCTAGTCGACTAGTTGATACGAGTAGATAATTGGGTAAATACTCCGAAAGACTTGCTTAGGCTGCATTTGTCAATCATGTCGTTATTCCGAGGTTGCCTCATCTTTGTTTAAACACATACAAACCACTTCAGGCTTGAAATGTTAATAGCGGTTCCTGAATGGCGCGTGCGTCCACTGCACGTGGCAAATTCGCGAGCTCATATTCCCACGGGGAGCATCCTTGGAGGGTGCATGCATGCATGCACGCGCTCATCCGTGCCACCCGACTCCAACAGCCCGCGTGGAACATTACGCCAAGAAGAAAGAAACGAGCGACCGCTCGTCTTTGTTGTGCTTTTGTCGCTGAGCAGCCCTCGCAACGCAACACGACGTCGCAGTTGACGATTGTTTGCGATCCCGAGGCTCGTCTTCTGCAACATTTTATCTGCTCACGACACGAGGAGCGAAATCAGTTCCGCCGGGAAGCGAAGGAGGGTCGCGGCTGCTCCACCCCGACCCCGACCCCCACCTCGTGACACGCATGGACGTCGCAGCCGAGGAAGTGATGTCCCCGTCGGGTATCCGACTCCGGAATTGTCCGGCGCAAGTGATGGCCAAGCTGAAGAAGGCGAAAGCGAGGCGGAAAAAGCGGAAAGAGTTGCTTCTCATCCAGATATGTTTGTTCGGAGGTTTGCTTCTCCTCGTGAAGGGATTCTCTTTCCTCGCTGACGGTTCAGGTGAGAATGCATCGTTGGCTTTCCCCTCCTGTTTCTTTTTCGAGCAGTGAGTGATGAGAGAAGTGCTTGAGTTGGTGTCATGTGTGAAAGTGTGTTCGGACCCGTCTGTTGAGTGTTATTGTATGACTGTTTGTTACTGTAATGTGCTTATTTGCCACAAGGGGTGCTGTCGCTAACAGACGATGCCATATTAGGCAGGTGTTCAAGCCTTATTTCTCTCTCTCTGCTTTTGGCTCTTGTTGGAGTTTTTAACTTTAAATGTACCAAAAGTTTACCAAAATAGTTCGAATTAATTATCTGACTCCATTAATGGTTAACCAAACACAACCTCCATTCTTCCAACAATTATGCGCGCTCGTTTTGAGAGAAAGATGACCAGGATGCCGGCAACTTCACACGGGAGTGGATTTATTCTTAACAGGAGATCTAATACAAAGTCTGAGAGGCCCGGTTACAGCAACCAACAGGAAAAAAGACAACGCCCCCCTAAGTTGCCCAGGATCATTTATACATTACAGCAAACAAAGCCAAGACTTCCTACTCTTCCCCTATTGGCTATGTGTCATCTGCAGTTAACTTTAGCTTTCTCTTAGTGGACGTCTTCTGCCCGCAAGGTGACGTGTCGGCTCTTCCCACGGTGCGCGCCATGGCAGTTGTTTGTGCGCTCCACTGCCGATGAACCACTGGATCTGTTATTCTGCTCTCACGGTCGACCGTGTGACCATCTCACACAACAACAGACGGGTGGCCTTGATCGAAGTCCGGTATCCTTCGCGTCTGCACACTCCGTTCTCCGACGTGCGGCTCATCCTGCACAAAATATCTGCCACCCATGCATTTCACACAGCCTGGCCTGACCTTTTCTCATGCATTGATTTAAAGCCCAATCAGTATATATCTTTATTGCATTAAACTGAATACATGTCACTTGTAGTCAAGCTTATAAAATCCTTTAATCCCTCTCATGGCCTCAGCGAACTGAGGCCATCACCCCCGCCAAAATAATAAGAGAAAAATAATAACAGTAAAAAATAAAAGATGTGGAATGATATATAAAATTTTAATCCCTCTCATGGCCTCAGACAACTGAGGCCATTACCACTTACTCCTCTGGACCCCATGGACCTTCTGTTTGCCAGAGGAACCGCTCTGGGTCCGACAGGGGGATCATGCACTTGCCAATCGGTGGCAGCGGGCCCAAGGTGCGCTCGAGGGTTTTAACTGTAAGAGATCTGATACCAGGTATACAACAACATCCGCAAAGCACCATAATAGCTGTAAATACTGCCACTACGATTAATATAGAGCTAATCAGACCTGTCCATTTAGCAAAGACATTCAACCATCCTGACCACATTTCCGAATCTCCACCTGAATGTTCTTTCATCCCCTTGTTCAAAGTGTGCAAACCTTCCAATGCCTTGGTGAGACGCCCATCCGGTGCCGTGTTGTTTGGGATGATACTACAACATTGATCCCGAAATATCCCGCACCCTCCTTGTTTCTCAGCCAATAACCTATCTAAAGCAATCCTATTTTGAAACACTATTAATAAGGTTTTTGACAATTGTTTATGTACCGCCTCTAATTGATCCCAATTTAACTGGTCCAAATCTACAGGTGTCACACTCACCGGCATAATTAAAGTCACCAGGGCACACCTGCCAGAGGCATTGGTCGGCAGCCTGTCGTATCAATTTTCCACCATAACACAACCAGACGTCTGCACGGGAAAGCGGGGGTCCTGCTGGACGAGACACATTCGTTTCACACCAATCCCACGGTATTTGTCCAATTGTGTGTCCTGCTCCATTCAACTTCAAACACGTAAAATTTTGCTTGGCCACCTTATTATCAATCACTTAAATTCTCTAAATCAATTGTGTGATTGAATAATTTCGCATATATACCAACCTCGGGGTCTTGGTCACAAATTTTATAAAACAATATCACCTGTGCGTCTGTCAACCTATCCGAGCTGTCCTCCCGTTCCTCGTACATGACCGTCTGGTTGCAGTGGTACTGTAACATCACAATTTTTGTCTCCCCTCCGTCTGTCTAAAAAACAGTCTCATAGATTAGAAGCAAACATACTAAAAGCGTAGAAAGCAAGCCTATAATTCAGAAATAATAAGGAAAAGGACAGCCGTGTCCATTTTTATGTTTGATTTGTATGTGTTTCAATTGGTCAGTATCTCCCCCTCTCTTGACCTGCCCATCCGGGCGGTCAACCTTCAGGCTCACCATATCGGGGAAAGAACTCCGGTGCGGGTTGAAGTTGTGTTTATTCGAACCACTTACAACCTTTTGTATCTAACTGCACCGTATTTTCATTTGATAAATGCTTTCTGTTTAATTAATGTTTAACATATTTTGTAAATATGAACCTGCTAAATTAAATATTTGACCTTCTGTCCCGTACGTGTTTACAATAATGCCAGCAATCGTTATACAATCCTTCAAAAAATGCATGCTAAATAATCGCAATAATACCCTAATTAATTGTATTCAATCACCTTTTTCAATTTGTTTGTGAAGCTTGTATCAGTCACTTGAATAATATATTTTAATTAACGTAAACTCACCAAATATTATATCTATTTCAATTCCCAGACTGTTGCAATAGTTTTCTTCGAATATAATCTAGACCGTGTCATCCTCACAGGCATTAGCCCAGAAACAATTCTCCAACGTATAAATTTAGTTTTGCTGATAATCACCACAAGCAGTGTTGGTTCGCAATAATGTCCTAATGATATCCAGCTAATATGGCACAACACTAGAATCTGGCTTCGCAACATGGGCAAATCATTCCTGAATGAAATAAAATTTAGTTCACTGAGTTCAAATATCTAATTGTGTTTAGAGATTACAATTTAAGCCTCGAGCTAACGCTCTAATTTTGACTGTTTTTTGACAAATATTTAAAGCAACCCAAATGAAATAGTAACCATTTAAACTGTAATAACGCAGATACCAAATTAAACCTTTTTTTTTCTTTTAACGGGAAGAATAGGTGCTCTCCCAGACATAGACAGCTCCAAGACCGCTGCAGTCTTCACCTCCCATTGTCTCCCGAATGCTTCAATCCACCTCCAGGCCGTGCCCACACTGCTTCTGTCAACTGGGGAGGGTGTAGAGACAGTAAAAACAATACACACACAGAATTACCTCTTCCGAGTGACCCGTCTTGTGAAATTTTGGATGTTGCCAAAACCGAAGAATTTGTAGTGGGTGTTAAAATATGATATTCTGATAGTGACGCGGAGTATTCAACAACTATGGGGCCTAGATCTTTTGTATGATGATGTGCATCGATATTCAATGTGATTTGTGGCTCGGTGAAAGTAAACAATTCATACCATTTCCGCTGCTCAGGGACAAGGCAGGCGTACGAGGCAACGCCGGTAGACATAACAAATATATAATCCTAATGGAAGATCTACTCCTGACTAAATTTAGATGAATGCATTTTGATAAACCAAACCATGTGTGACCACATGTACAATGTAATGTCAATTGGTGAATTGAATGGGTGGAGGTTGCTACACCACTCAGACCAGAGCAGGAACAGGGCATACCCACCGCGGGAGGATGAAGAACCAGGTTTCAGAGCTGCCCTCAGATGTTTCAGTTTAGTTCAGCCACTGGGAAGGAAGAGAGCACGACATATGCTCCCTCCGAAGGATGTGCACAGTCAAGTTCAGTCCCATCCAGAAATGCCACTCGAATTCCAGTGTTCGTTCAGTCTAGGGCAGTGACTCAGGCAATCTCGAGAGTCCACAAGGCTCACTGGGAGATGCGGAAGGAGCTCATAGCTCGCCCTAATATCCAGCACCATCGAAAACTTGTCCATCCACCGTCCCCGGAATGCAGGGACCTGCCAGTCCTCGAACGCTGACGCTCCGTGGCCCCCTGTCATGGAATGGGGTACCAGCGGGTTGGTGTCAATAGTGCGTTGGGAGTGGGTAACGGTGGCGCCCCCTGCGCTGGTGGAGCGCTCCTTGCGATAGATATGGCACCGGACCAGAGGATGGCACATTCCAGAAAGTGGCTCAGCATGGACAGCCCATCACCCAGTGACCCCACACCCCGCAGCACGAGCACACCCCACTCACAACCCCTGTCTATAACCACCCCTACCTCTGTTACCGCAATCCCGACCTCGTTGACCGCCCTGCTATGGACAGCCGGTCTGCTGTGGCGCCGCGTCACCCGAACCTTGCCTACGAGCAGCAGAAGTGGAAGGAGCAGTTCCAATGGCAGCCATGGGCTGCTGCCTTCGCTGCTCCCCCTTTTTTTGTTTTTTTATCTCTCTTGGCCTCCTTAACCTGCAAGTACAACAATTTTTAGTAACGCTCCTTAATCCACTCCCATATTTTCCTTTTCTGATGTTGTGCAAAATTATGTACAAAATGTGCTCTACTTAGACCGATTTAGCATTTTTTCATTGATGGACTGTTTCGCATGATGTCTGCACCCGGAAGGGGCACGCCCATGAGGACGGCCCACTGGAACAGCTGTGTCATGACGACATTATTGGACGGGTCACTTCCGGAAGGCTCACTCCATTCACGTCTCGTCCTGGCCACATAGACCAGGCCTGTCTCCTCCCCTCCCCATCTGAAAGACACAGCAACATCGGCCCCAACGGGGCCAGAAATACTCTGATGCACGGCACGGCCAATCTCACCTGAGCTGTCCCCATTCAGCCGATGACCATCATGCTGGTCTGTAAGTCTGGCCTCGGCCTCAAGTGAGGACAGTTCCTGACAAGTAAATTTTGTCCCGAATGTAACTCTCGCATCCCCCTACGGAGGACCTACACTTGCATTAAGTGAGTAATTTTTCATGAAAACAGCGCAACTGCCCCACTTAACTGACATTAACTTCAAGTATCACTGCTGTGGTGCCATATTACATGGAAACGTCTAAACAATCCAACAAAATTTTGCCCTATCCTGGACTGGGTGTGTGTTATCTAGTCGTGCACCCGATGTGAATCATAAAACCTGCTGGGCACAAAAGCAGGCTAAATCAACAACTATCTTATTCTCCCTCTTTGTTGAGGAGAACCTGGGCGTGATGAGGCGCTATTTGAAGCGTTCTCCGGCCTTCTGGACACACAGGTCACATGTCACTTCAAACCTGTGGAGAGAGCTGGAGGAGTAGCAATTGCCAGTGAGAAGGGCCAAATTACCTCCATTCTGAAACTTTCAGTTTTGCATACATTTTGTGTAATAACGTCAATCAACCATTCACTTGATGCTTGAATTTAATTACACTCCAATCTGTCACCAATAATAATTTGGAAATCAATACTCGGGAGTGCAATAGGGATTCAGGTTGATCAGGCCTGTCCGCCCATTGCACCCTACGTGCTGTAAGGGCTTGTCGGTGCACTTAATCAGGTTTCTTTCCTGAGGCCGCCCTTAAACATTCACTCAAACCACATAGACATACAAACACTTTTTCTTTCACACTTTCATTCCCCTCTAGGTATCTAATTCCTTACCCAAAAAGATAATTTCCACTTTCCAATTCCACACCGAGACCCCTCCCTTGGCGCGTCCGCCTTGATTACACGAAGATTTGTGCTGGCAGATCCTTAATTTTGCCTCAATTCAGCCAGCGTATGCCGAAGTTTACAACTGTGGTTCTCTTGATTTTACCATTCAGTCCCCGTGATGTTGTTTCTCCCGGACGTGGCTGACGATCCTGCACCTGTGACGTCAAACACCTCATAGATGTGGATGTTAGCAGTCTGGCATTTATGGAAATGCTGTCATGTCCCTTAAAAGTTGTCATGTCAGAGTTCGCGTCGTACAGTCATAAAACATCTGTCTTCCACCTTTGTCACATTTAATTCACATCAGTTAATAAATCATCTACAGAACTTTTTAATCCAACTTTATATTTGGTAAACCAATCTCCTATCAAGGCTCATATTTTCTTATGGGGAACACAAATTCCTCTTTATTTATGCCAATGGATCCTTAAAAAATTTTCTTCATGCCACATCGCAAGGAGAATCAAATTAACAATAACCTACAGAGAGTAGGCAGTAAAGAAAGTAAACAAAACTATCGTAGACCAAACAACCAGCTATGTTTATCAGCCAAAGGGAACACAGACACACACACCCCCCCACACACACAGTGAGGAGCTGAGTGTCATGAAAAGAGACAAACTGGGCTGTGAAGGGATGGGTTGTATGGAAACAAACATAGGGGCCGCGGGCCACTCAGGGCCTCAGTGTTTTCCCCTCCTATTTGTCTGGAATTCATAAGGGAAAAAATATTAACTCGGAAAAATCAAAAGTAAAATAAATAATATTATCTGCCAATAGAACAGGAACATTTTACGTGACCAGATTTAGAAAACTACTAAAATAATAGTAGGCCCATATCAATGACAATAGTCTCAAAATAAGTAGTTTTAAACTTGTCAGTTTTCAAACTGTAATATTCCGAACAGTATTCCTAAAACAACTCCACTCTGGATGGCCGCAGCCACGTGCTAACCAGCCGAGCCGAGCACCAAGTCAAAAGCAAAGTGAGCTCAATCAATGATATAACAAAACTGAAATAACATTTGCCATTTTCTTTTTCCATTTTACCATTCCGAATCCATATAGCTTTATCTTTTGCCTCTTTCAATTGTTTGAGGTCCTTCAGTATTTTCCTCTCTTTCTTTTGCAACTGCTTAGCCAACTGAATCATATCCCATGTGGTCATCCATTTGTAATTTCAACAACCCCTTCCGATACCTCTCTTTTGCTCTTTTTTTTTTTGTTTATCTTTTTTCTCCTCAATTCCACTCGTTAATTGCGTCTCCAACTTCACAGAATGTCCATCAATTTCTTGCCTCACACCATCACTTTCATACGGTTCATCGCAACCGAGCCCCATATCACACTTCTATCTCCACTCCTCCTGAACAATCCACTCCCGTGCGTCCCAGCCAAATATCAAACAAAACAGTCCAAATTATATCACACCAATCACACTGCTTACACTTGCACACAAATTGCGATACGTAAATCCCAGATTTTACACCGTATCAATACCACATATAGTCTCAGACTATTTTTGTAATAAGTAAATCCCAGATTTTACACCTTATTACGACTTTGCGATACGTAAATCCCAGATTTTACACCGTATCAATACCACATATAGTCTCAGACTATTTTTGTAATAAGTAAATCCCAGATTTTACACCTTATTACGACTTCGCGATACGTAAATCCCAGATTTTACACCGTATCAGAACCACAAATTTAGTAATAAGTAAATCCCAGATTTTACACCTTATTACCGTGATACGTAAATCCCAGATTTTACACCGTATCACCGTGACACGTAAATCCCAGATTTTACACCGTGTCACAATCCACACTTTTAATATTTAATTTCCCAATTATCCCCGTTTTCCTCTGTTACATTTATTTTTCCCCAATTGTGCAGAATTCAGACATGTAGTAACAGGTATTCTGCTTACCTTTTAGATGTGGTACCACCAGAGGAAAACAGGTCTAAGTCGGGATTTCCTTTCCGTTCAACAAGTCGTCACTTGGTGTGGATACGGGTCCCTGACCCTGGGTCCCAGACCCTGTGGTTCTCTTATTCGAAGTCTGTGGATTTCTTTTGTAGTCCTCTCCCTCCGATCACGTCAGGGTCACCATAAATTGTTGGAGTTTTTAACTTTAAATGTACCAAAAGTTTACCAAAATAGTTCGAATTAATTATCTGACTCCATTAATGGTTAACCAAACACAACCTCCATTCTTCCAACAATTATGCGCGCTCGTTTTGAGAGAAAGATGACCAGGATGCCGGCAACTTCACACGGGAGTGGATTTATTCTTAACAGGAGATCTAATACAAAGTCTGAGAGGCCCGGTTACAGCAACCAACAGGAAAAAAGACAACGCCCCCCTAAGTTGCCCAGGATCATTTATACATTACAGCAAACAAAGCCAAGACTTCCTACTCTTCCCCTATTGGCTATGTGTCATCTGCAGTTAACTTTAGCTTTCTCTTAGTGGACGTCTTCTGCCCGCAAGGTGACGTGTCGGCTCTTCCCACGGTGCGCGCCATGGCAGTTGTTTGTGCGCTCCACTGCCGATGAACCACTGGATCTGTTATTCTGCTCTCACGGTCGACCGTGTGACCATCTCACACAACAACAGACGGGTGGCCTTGATCGAAGTCCGGTATCCTTCGCGTCTGCACACTCCGTTCTCCGACGTGCGGCTCATCCTGCACAAAATATCTGCCACCCATGCATTTCACACAGCCTGGCCTGACCTTTTCTCATGCATTGATTTAAAGCCCAATCAGTATATATCTTTATTGCATTAAACTGAATACATGTCACTTGTAGTCAAGCTTATAAAATCCTTTACTCTGGAGAAGAGCAGTTCGTGTGTGTTGCTGAAATAAACTACGCCAGTTGGCTAACGAGAGAAGTTGTCTACATATCAGAATTATTCTTCTGCTGCGACTGGGCATCAAGGTATAATCCTATGATGCCACATGACCATGGATTTTATCAGGTTATGGGCCCAGAGTCGCGAGAATAGATTCTGAATGCAGTAACGAAGTGCACGTTAGCACGGTGAAGCAACGGTAGCGAGTTAGCTGCAAGGTATAGCTAGTTTAGCGGCGGGAGTACCGCGGGAAGCTAAAGCTAGGCTAACGGACAGTAAAGCGGAGCTACGAACACACAGCCATGGCGAACAGAAGCAAAAGCAAGTGGCCCACCTTCGATGGGAGAGCAGATGAGTACGAGCTCTGGGAAGAGAGGATGTTGTGCTGTATGCACGGAGTGGGTTTGAAAGAGACGATTTTGAAAGAGCCGACCGGCCCGCTGACAGAGGAAGCCAGGGCCCAGGACGACAAGCTGAATGCCGACGCATATTGTGCGCTGGCACCACTCCTCGACAACACAAGTTTAGGACTCATATTCAGAGACACAAAAGACAAGGGCCGGGAAAGTCTCAGAGTGTTGCGAGAACACTATATCGGCAAAGGTAGGCCCCGCATCGTCTCCCTATACATTACGATGACGGCGCTGAAGAAAGCGGACACAGAGACTGTGACTGAATATATCATCAGAGCTGAACAGATTATCACGGCGCTGAGACGCGCGGGTGAAGCGCCGAGCGAAGGGTTGATGATGGCAATGATTATGAGAGGGCTACCGGAAAAATATAAGCCGTTCACGTTAATGGTGACGCACGGCTCAACGGACGTTTCGCTGGGGGAGTTCAAGGCCAAATTACGGAACTTCGAGGCAGCGGAAGACACAGGATCGCTCGCCGAGGAGGCGGGAGAGAGAGTGATGAAAGCACGGGCGGCGCAAAAGAAGAAAAGCGGACAGCCGACGGGGCTGGCGTGTTGGCGATGCGGCGAAAGGGGTCACCGTAAAGATGACTGCTCAAAGACTGTTTGGTGTAGTTTCTGTAAACACACGGGACACGCGGACAAAGCATGCCGGAAGAAGCGGGGACAGAGCGCCCGGTACGCACGCGTCCAAGATGGCGGAGATGATGACGGCGGTGGCAGCCATGAAATGCAACATGATGACGCCAGCAGAGCAACTGGAGGTGAGGATTACTCCTTCAGGATGGAGACTGAGGATACCAGCTGGACAACACAGCAACTGCAACGAACGGTACTGATTGTGGACACAGGTGCATCGTCCCACATTATGAATGACAAAAGACGGTTTAAGAACTTTGTGAGTGATTTCAGGCCGGAGAAACACAGCATGGAACTAGCAGATGGAAAACGTGTTTTTGGGCTGGCACGAGGCAAGGGAGATGCACAGGTATGTTTAATCGACAGTAAGGGGCGTCGGTGTAAAGTCGCGTTAAAGAACGCCCTATACATCCCATCCTTCCCTCAAGAACTGTTTTCTGTGAAGTCAGCTACGGCTAACGGTGCCGAAGTGTTCTTCAAGGAAGGTGAAGACGTTCTTACGGCACCTGATGGGACAACATTTGACATTTATGTGCATAACAGAATGTACTACTTGAAAACAGCGTGTGATGAAAACGATGTGTGTAAAGTCAGCCATGATATTCAAACATGGCATGAGATAATGGGGCACTGCAACTATGAGGATATATTGAAATTGCAAAATGTAACAGTTGGCATGCACATTAGTGGTGCAAAACACAAGCCTGTTAAAGAATGTGATGTATGCATAAAAGGGAAGTTCACCCAAACGAGAAACCGAACTCCAACTGACAAGGTAAAGACACCGCTAGAACTGGTGAACACAGATTTAGCTGGTCCGATAAGCAACAAATCCATTGATGGTTTTAAGTATGTGCAATCTTTTACAGATGTGTATACAGGGGCTGTATTTGTTTATTTTTTGAAAGCAAAGAGTGATGCTCTTCAAGCTACAGAGAAGTTCTTATCTGATGTAGCACCTTATGGCACTGTGAAGTGCATACGGTCAGACAATGGAACAGAGTTCACAAATGGAGACTTTAAGACACTGCTACGAAAGAATAAGATTAGACATGAAACCTCCTGCCCTTATTCCCCACACCAGAATGGCGTAGCAGAGAGGGAATGGCGTACTCTATTTGAGATGGCCAGATGTAAGCTTATTGACTGCAACTTACCAAAGAGCCTCTGGCACTATGCTGTTCAGGAGGCAGCATATACAAGAAATAGGTGTTTTAATAAGCATACTGGCACCACACCATACACAGCACTGACAGGGAAAATGTGTAACTTATCTAGGATGCACAAATTCGGGTCAATATGCTATGCCTATCAACAAGACAGGGGTAAACTAGACTCTAGATGCGAAAAAGGACATTTTGTGGGGCACGACAAAGGCAGTCCAGCCTTTCTAGTTTATTATCCCAGCGACAGAAAAGTACAAAAGCATAGACTGGTAAAGTGTGTCACCAGGACAACATGTGAAGACGAAACGCAGACTTATGAGTTAGAACTGGAACCTAGAGTGAGTTGTGAAGTCAAAGACACCACACAATCAAGTGTGAGCACAGACATACAAACTGGTGGTTCAAAACTACAGAAGGACGATGATGACAAGCACCCTAAAGGGACACCACAGGTCCCAAGCAGTGGGAGATATCCTACTCGAGAGCATAGACCACCGGGTTATCTAAAAGATTATAGTCAAGACAGCAGTGAGGAGGAGGACAGTACACTTGTGAGTATAGACTACTGCTACAGAGTAATGTGTAATATTCCCCAAAACTTTAAAGAGGCCATGACATCAACTGAGTCAGAAAGATGGAAGAAAGCAATGGATGAGGAGATGAAGTCCTTAGAGGACATTCAAACTTTTACTTTGACTAAATTGCCAGAAGGCCGGGAGACAGTGGGAGGAAAGTGGGTCTATTCAATCAAGGAAAACAGTGATGGACGTGAGATGTACAAGGCCAGGTTTGTGGCTAAGGGCTATAGCCAGAGAGCAGGAATAGACTATGGTGAAACATTCTCACCGACAGCGAATCTGACTAGCGTACGGGTAGTAATGCAAAAGGCTGCCCAGGATGACTTAATCTTACACCAAATGGACGTTAAAACTGCATATTTGCACGCCCCCATTGATAGAGAAATATACATGGAACAACCTGAGGGTTATGAGAAAGGAAGAGATGGGCTAGTGTGTAAGCTGGAGAAGTCCATTTACGGCCTAAAGCAATCTGGACGTAATTGGAATTTATTACTTCACAAATACCTAACCGAGAACAAATTCATCCAGAACCCAGCAGACCACTGTGTATACACAAAGGAGTCGAAAGTAGAAGGGAAAGTGATAATTGTTATCTGGGTGGATGACCTTATTATTGCAGCCAATAACACAAGTGGATTAGAACAAGTGAAGAGCATGCTCTCCATCAAGTTTAAAATGAAGGATCTAGGCAGATTAAAACATTTCCTTGGCATGGTCTTCAGCCAGTCGGAAGGCTGTGTATATATGTCACAAACAAAGTATGTGGAAAAGATCCTTACCCGATTTGACATGCAAATGTGTAGAACAAGGGAAACACCCTGCGAACAAAAACTAGACTACACTGAAGATGCGCCTAGAATGACTGACGTGAAAATGTACAGAGAAGCGGTTGGCAGTCTCATATATTTGGCCACCTGCACACGCCCTGATTTATGTTTTGTGGTGAGCCGACTATCGCAGCATTTTTCTGAACCCACAGATAAGAACTGGATCACGGTCAAACATGTCTTGCGTTATCTCAGAGGTACAACCGACAGACAGCTCTGTTTTAGAAAGAGCAGCGAAGGTCTTGGTATTCGAGCTTACAGTGATGCAGATTGGGCGTCGGACGCCACTGACAGACGCAGTACCACAGGGTATTGTGTGAGCATGTGTAAAGACAGTGCACTGGTCTCCTGGAGGACCAAGAAACAACAAACAGTAGCACTATCTACCTGTGAGGCAGAATACATGGCTTTAGCCCTAACAATACAGGAGTGTATTTATTTGGAACAACTGTTAAAAGGTATTGATGACTATGTGTACACGAAAACTATCATTCATGAGGACAATCAAGGGGCTATCGCACTTGCGAGGAACCCTGTGTACAGGCAGAGGTGTAAACATGTGGACATCAAATATCATTTTATTAGATCCATTATAAAAGACGAGAAGATGATACTTGTTTACTGTCCCACAAATGACATGGCAGCAGATGTTATGACCAAGCCTGTTACCAAATCTAAATTGAAGAAATTTACAGGGGTCCTGTTTGGCATGTAAATATTTGACATTCAAATGTCATGTTATTTTTTTTATGTCTTCGTGAAAGTTGTACAGTATACAAGCCATTCATAAGTGGGAGTGTTGAGTGTTATTGTATGACTGTTTGTTACTGTAATGTGCTTATTTGCCACAAGGGGTGCTGTCGCTAACAGACGATGCCATATTAGGCAGGTGTTCAAGCCTTATTTCTCTCTCTCTGCTTTTGGCTCTGGAGAAGAGCAGTTCGTGTGTGTTGCTGAAATAAACTACGCCAGTTGGCTAACGAGAGAAGTTGTCTACATATCAGAATTATTCTTCTGCTGCGACTGGGCATCAAGGTATAATCCTATGATGCCACATGACCATGGATTTTATCACCGTCAACCATAATTCACATTGTACTCGCATGATGTTTTTAAAGAAGATGAATTGGGTGGACAATTCTAAAATGGATTATTTAAAAAATGCTGATGCTCACATGCTAAATTAGCTTTGAGGAGTTGATTAATATTGAATGGGCTTTTCTTAATTGTACTAAAAACACGGGCAGAATCCGCTCCTAGTAATCGACTACAAGTACAGATCGAGATGACTGTATTGCAACTTAAAACTGTATTTAGATTACTGCAGTGTTTCTGTTGGCAGATCGAGTGATATGACAGCATCGGGTCGGACTCTTCAAAATCAACTAACCGATAATACTGCAGCCTTGACGGACAAATAACTACACGCAACCTGCCTCTTTGACGTTGTGGGATTTCAAACTTGACTACAAAGCAACAAAGATTCAAAGGAGCAATGTTACGTAACGAACATGCACGCTACAATCGCGATCGACGCACGAACTTGATGCATGTTAACAGTTTCTGACAGGGATTTTGGGCCCCATGTAAATAAATCTTACTCCACCAAGATTTATCAGAAAACCACCACCATAAAGGTTTATATGCAAAAATAATTGCAATAATTATATGCAAATGATTTGCGTTGCCATAGCAAAGGAAAGTGACTTTCTGGCCCGTTTTCCAATCACAGTCCCCTCGGATAGAAGGGACGTGTTTCAGTCGTCCGCAAAATGGGCATCCGTCACTGACGAGACATGGGACGGAATACACACATCCGTATACAAACACACACACACACAGCCAACGCGGAAGTCCTCACATACAACATTGTACATTTCCTCACAATCGGGGGAGAACTGAAAATTGTCAAATTTGACCTTGTAAAAATGACATTAAAATTGTACAACAAATTTCAAGCCCCTTCAGTAAGCACAAAACCAAGTGCTGAACTTAAATACATTTGAAAGCCTCAGTATGTATCTCTGTACCTTGACTGTCACGACCTTGGTACATGCAAGTGCAATGGTTAATTTCAAGTTTAAGCTGTAAAACTGATCCGGACTCTAAAAATATGAGAGAAATGAGGACAATTCTACCGGCCCATTGCCAACAAGGTGTCTTGGAAAACTTTAGTTCAGTCGGAAGCGTTGAAGTGGTGTCATCCAAATCCCTGGCATGCCCCTGCTGCTTCTGTAAAACGAGGTGTTGCACCAGCTAAATGCGTTTCTGTTGTCCCGATTGTGTTCTTGTTAACTCTTAATTAGTTCTCTGCAAGATCAATTCAAATGGATTATTTATGATGTGCTTAATGAGTCTCAGCCTTATTGAGCTTGATGTTGCGGAACAGGAAGCAGGGCACTCAGTGCCGCCTCGCAGGGGCCCATGAATCATTTGTACACTCCTTTTATCCGTGTGCAGGATAGCAAAACAGGACGGGAGAAAGGGAAGGGGCAAATCGTTGAGCACTTGGCACTTACGCAATTGCGGGCATGGAGAATGTTCACCGTTCATAAACATGAAATGAAATATTACAGAAAGAGTATAGCTGTTGCCGGCACAACCGTGCAGGACTTGAATTATTTTTACACAGCTGTGGGGGGGGGATAAACGAGTTGCACGTAATATGAAGTGACAGGACACTTGCAAACCAAACTGAAATAGTCGTGAAGTGCGCTGTGTAAATGTTTTTCAAAAACCATTCCACTCCTGGTGTGTACAATGTGTGCGTGTGTGTGTGCGTGTGTGTGTATGTGTGAGGTTGTTGTAACCAACTAACCATAATTCAAATCCAACGTGCTATTCCTAACTATGTAATTGTTTCGTTGGCTGTATAGGGGAAGAAAACTATTGCTTCGCAATCTGACCAAAGAAACTTTGAATCCATCCCACATTGTGTCATATTTCTTTGATTTGTTACGTTGTTGTATATAATATACAATTGTCTATTCACAATGTTTCATTTTTATGAATGCATTTGTAGACACGAGGCTGTTGGCACCTTAAAACATCTCTTTCTTCATCACCCAGGTCCCGACCACTGGAACAATCACCAAGAACGATGGGACGGAAGAAAGCTACTGCAGGAAAATGACAACAGCAGCAGAGTGGAAATGGGCAGAGAAAAAAATTGCACTTCTCCGGGTAAGAGAATTCAAATTCAAAGATGGAAAAAACATAACTAGCTGAGCTTCAAAAACTTAAATCGTTTCACTCTTTTCAGGGGTGAATTTGATCCATTTGACTCTGTCTTATTTATACTCGGTTCTTGAGGGCCGCTGTTCTGCTTGTTTTACATGTCTCCCTCCTCCAACGCACTTGATTCAAATTATGCGTCTCAATCAGGCTTCTTCAGCTTCTTGCTAATGAGCTGATCATTTGAATCAGGTGCGTTTGCAGGAGGGCGACATGGAAAACAAGCGCGACGGCGGCCCTCGAGGCCCCGCAGCTGGCCATGCCTGCTGTAGACTTTTGAGTTGTGAACATTTTTAAGATGTCTCTCAGGATGCATTTCTCCCCAGCAAAGTGTGCATGTGAACGGATTTTTTTTTTTTAATCTCTCTGTATACGGTTTGTTTTGGGCATGGTGTGTGCGTGCGACGGACTGTGCAAGGGGGGGTGGGGGGGGGGGGACAAGAGTCCTTAAATGTCACATTACTCAGCACGGTAACTAAACTGGCGACATGCGATGTGTCAGCCTGCATCATCATCGCCCACTGAGCATGTGCAGAACAGGCCCCCCCAGCCCGCCACGTGCACGCCCATTATGCATGAGATGTACACGGGATGCGCTTGTTCACGTTCCCTTGGGTGAACAATGCAACTTTAATCAACTTTTTTTTTTTCTCCGAATGCCAGCATCCCTTGAGTTGTTTCTGTTATTGTTCTTATTCCTTGCTGTTGTTGGCCTGAGATGATTAAAGCATCGGCGGCTTCTTTCAACGGCTAACGGTTTAACCTCGACTTCTGTTTGGAACACTGCCAAGTTCTGTTAACTTCCCGCCATTGTCTGTAGTCAATAGTTTAGTTTTGGGTTATTTTTTGGGGTATTTTTTCATCGTAAGGGTGCGGCATGCTACTGAGCGAGTGTACAGTGTCATACAATTTGGTGAGAATACAAATTACGCAATGTCCTTATCACTACGGAGAATGTTGGAAGGGTGGAAGATTCACGGAGGAATGACACAAAAGAGGAGTTGTGTCCTTGAAGTGAATTGCTTTTGTTAATGTCATGTTCTGATGTCTGGAATCCAGATTTGAAGTTGTCAATCATAGATCAGCGCCCTTGTCAAGTGGACAGAAGGAAAAGGAAAAAAAATGACAGTTGGTGTGTTTTTGTTGTATTTTGTCGAACAGAGTTGGCACGTCGCGTTAAAAAAAATTAAAACACTGAAAATGTCTCCCTTGTGCATTCTTTAAAAAAACAAAGATGCAGGTATCCCTGACACAAAAATGACAATGAAAAGAAAAGCTCCACACGTTCTGCCAACTTAACTCATTTACTCCCATTGACGGCTTAAGACGTCAAAGTTCCTTTTTTTTTTTTTTTTTTAACTTGGCTGTTAGTGAATGAGTTAAATTGGAATTGTTTCCCCAATTAAAGGACTGGATTCAGAATCATTGTCAAAATGGAAAAAAAAATAACAATTGAAACTATCCTCATTACATCTTGATGCTAATTGCAGCTCCTTGCATTTGCGTAGCTGTCAGAAAGGAAAGAAAACACACTCCAGTCTGCTTTTGGCACTGAAGTGCTGCACTTCGTGTCCTGAAGTGGCTTTTTCAGTGACGGAGCCGGCGATGTTGCTATTCTCGCCCTGTTGTTGTGATGCAGGCCCCAGAAAAAACCTTTGAGGAAGGAAGAGGAGCAAAGACGCGAACGCTCGAATACATCAGCTCGCGTGACAAGTTTGTCCTCCTGAACATGTTCAGCAGAGCGGAACGGCAAAGCAAAGGTGCCACGGCGCACCGGCGCTGGCAAAACAAGACAAACATTTCCATTCGGAGCCCCTTGGTGCCAAGCGGTGGCTCCTTCAAAATTGAGATGAGGCGGTAAGACAGCTCTGATGCTACAACGAGGAAACCCGAGGCAGAATTTGCCCCCCTCATGTCACAGAAGTGCTGAGAAGTGGGCTGTACTTTGCGCCGCTTGCCAGCCAATCACAGCAGAGCACCACCATGAGCAATAAAAGTTCACAAAAGGACAAATCGCACTGGGCTCAGTTAGACAACCACATGGACGGCCATTACAAAATCTGACCCAAAGTCGCGGCTCTTTTTGCGATTGTGCAGTACGTTCATTCAAAAAAAATATATATATAAAAACGCCACCCCTTCATTTCACTCTGTGGAATGTTTCTTTCTTTTGCAGCTCTGCACGAGTTCCCCACCGACCTGTTCACACACAAAGAGAGAACGGAAGGAGCGGTGGCCTTGCATGTCTTGTGTGTAAGTTAAGCGTCCGTCTTTAGAATTCAACACGTTTGCATTTTCAACCAGACAATATGCTCGATTTTTGGAGACTTAGATGGGAAATATCAGTTCAGTGACCTCAAAGAACTGGGTCGCTGCCAAAATCTTTCAACTTGGACGCTGAAGACCAAAATTCCAATTAACAACATCGTTTCACTCACAAATGTTTCATTGTATCACGTTCTCTTCCCAGACCATTTACATGTTTTGTGCTCTCGCCGTGGTCTGCGATGACTACTTTGTTCCCTCCCTGGAGAAGATATGTGAGGTACAAATAGGCCGAGAAGCAATTCTCTTTCTGTTGACTTACTTTACTGTTGCTGAAACTTGCATAACTTTGTCTGCGCATGGCTTGACATGATCACCTTTGACCTTGAAGACACGTATTCAATTTTGCTTGGATTCAATCTGATATGAGAAGGATCTTTTGGTTTTTATCCTGCGCTTTGCAGCATCTTCATCTCAGTGAGGACGTGGCAGGTGCAACCTTCATGGCCGCGGGGAGCTCAGCTCCGGAGCTCTTCACGTCCGTCATTGGTATGAAGACATACGACAATCAGTTACAGAAAAAAAATAAAATAAAATAATATATATATATATTTATATACACTAAGGCACAAAAGTACTGGAGGTGTCTATCCGTAAATATGCGTGTGTGTGTTTTTTGTGTGTAATTTGGCTCATTTTGTCCCCAGGGGTGTTTGTTACCAAAGGTGACGTGGGCGTGGGCACCATTGTCGGCTCAGCCGTCTTTAACATACTCTGCATTATCGGCGTGTGTGGCTTTTTTGCGGGACAGGTATGACGTTTCACTCACACAGAAAAATCAAAAAATGTCCGTTTTACAATACAATTGTGTTCCTCTGTCACCCTCCAGGCCGTGAAACTCTCTCACTGGGCTCTCCTTCGAGATTCTGTTTACTATACCTTTTCTATCACAGCCCTTATTGTGGTAAGAGACTCATTTTGGCGCCTTTCATATTTCATGCATTGGATTTCGAGACCTCTGCAACATCAGAATGATCAATATTTGGTTTCAACAAATTGCGTTTCCCTCTGGTGGCTAAATGTTTGCAAAACATTTCAAACAAAGCAAGCTACATAATCTACCCCCCCCTAAAAAATGTATTGATATGTTTTTTGGGGTGACATTTCAAGTCAACACTTGTGAATTTTGCTGTTCATCTTATTGCTAGATCAGAGCAACGTGTGCAAAAATTACAGAAATGTTGACCCATTGAAAATGTACTTTAAAAAGTTGAGAAAATTAAGTAAATCTTGAGAAGTTCAAATAATTTTTGAAATTTCACCCGCCATCCTCCACTCATTCCTGATAGATTTTGCTAACCAAGCGTACAAAAAAATAGACATCTCTGACTATAGCATAAATGATCACACCCCACATTGTTGTGTCAGCGATAATGAAATAAAAGGTCACATTTTTCTGTGTGCTTTTCTAGTTCATCTATGATGAAAAGGTGTGCTGGTGAGAGGAAAAAAAAACCAACACAAACATTTGACTGACTTTGAATCATGTTGTTCATCTGAGAGAATAATTTGACTTGTTGTATTTGCGAATGTCAAGGTGGGAATCTCTTGTCCTGGTTCTGATGTATGCAATCTACATCCTCATCATGAAGTGAGTTACCTTTCCAATGAATAGAAAAAGGGGCTCTTTGCACGTATCCGTGTTGCTGAAATACAAATACAGCTCTATCTTTTCCGCTTTGGAAAAAATAATGAATGATATATTTTATTCAACACAGAACTTGCCCAAAATTGACCATCCCATCTGTAACTACTCCTCCTCCAAAGTATTCATGGTAATTAAAAGTGCAACATTAAAAGCGGTTTGAGTTTAAGGGACAACGTGTTTAGTGCCATCTAGTGGCGAACTAATAGAATGCAAGTTTAAAGGTCTCTTAGAGAGAGCATACCACCAATTTCTTCAGCAAAATAGCACCACAAACGACAACTTTATTGATATTACGCGTTGCACAAAAGCTGGAGCTGTAACAAAGGACTTTACAGACACTATGACATAAAATAGCAATAATTTTATTTAATATGCAAATGACGTCAGATTATGTGCAAAGAGCCCAGGGTGTCAAGTTCTGTACGATGCGAGTGTGTTTTGTCCGTCTGTCGCTATCAGGTTTAATAACAAGGTCCAGAGTTACTTGATCCATCGTAAGAAGAACTCGGCAAATCTGGTCAATGAGTTAACAGGAAGCAGCGATCTGGAAGATGTTCATTGCGACGCTTACGCCGCCCTGCTCAAGAAAGGTAACAATTTGTATCAGTATCGCCATGGCAAAGATATCTTGCACAACAACAAAAATGATGTTTAAAAACCCAAAATATTCTGTTGGAAATGCTAATAAAAAAATTCAGTAAATGTTCCCCATAGGCGACGGGGGAAATGTGGAAAAAAATTCCCGGAAAAAAAAATATAAAAATACCCAAAAGTCAATTATCTGGTCTGGCACCTGGCGGGTCGAATCATATTTCGGTTGAGGAGGAATTGCCTCTGCGGCCCCCCTTCCAACTCCGCCGGTGATTCCAATTTTTCCACAGTAATTAAAAAAAAATAAAATAAAATACCGATCATTTTTTTAAAACAAGCCTGTAAATTTAATGAGTCAATGTTGCCATCAAAAATATTTACTTTCATAAATAAATATGCTGGACGTGTGCATCGCGTTTATAAATTCTGTAATTCTTTTGCGTACCATTAGATGGCGCCTGTGGACACTTGAGAATCACTGCTTGGGCGCATGTAATATTTAAACGCATAATTAGCGTAAATGAATGATTTGTACCGGATTTCCCGCTGAAGACTCAAGTTGTCAAATGGTTTTGTTTCCTATCTTGCCAGCTAAGCTCCAATATAAACCGTCGGCGAGCCTCCTGATGGTCGATGAGTTGCTGTCTGCATACCCTCACCAACTGACTTTCTCTGAAGCTGGCATGAGGATCATGATCACCAGTCATTTCTCCCCAAGAACTCGCCTAACAATGGCCTCTCGGATGCTTATCAATGAGGTCTTTTATTGATTTCGTTCATAATTTTTTTCTTTGCACTTTATGCACCGTTCAATTGATAATTTTAGATAATTGGAGAGTACATGTTCCAGTTTCTCTCATCTCGCTAATCGGGAAACCATTTTTTGGACTTGGAAACGTTTTGTACCCCACATAGCTAAGTTATCTCCCACCGCTAACGTAGCCAATATTCTTTCTTTTTTTTAATTTTTTTTTTAAGGGACAATATAATAAAAAAATATATATAATCTTTAACATTTAGATTAATACAAATTATAAAACATTTTGGAGTTTACATTATTTTTTTTTCATGTAGACATTTACACAAGTACAAAATTATGCTTGACGGCAAGAACAAAACCTCTTTAGTGTCCTTGCATTATTACAGTTATAGCTTTTATTGTTTTTTTTGTAAACCATTTTATTAACAAGAAAATTCAAATACTCACAAATTTTTCCACAGCAACATTTTTCAATTTTATCCCAACAAAGCAGAAAAATCCATGAAAGAACCCCACCCTAGAAGATATTGCTTCGCTCTTGACAATGGTTTTAATTTGACTTCATACGAATACGTGTTTGAGAAATGAATAAACTTTTGTTTGTAAATGGGCTGCTCTGTAAAGCGACGCACCTTTGAAGTCCAAATATGGTCGTCGTTCCTGCTCAAGGTGGTTCATTGTCATGTCCCACCACCGTCAGAGACAAAGAATGATCAACACCACCGAGACTCGAGTCAACCGCATCACCAACGGCGACTCTGATTCGGCAGTCCGGGCCCAGGGAAGGCGGAGCTTGGAGAACGGCGTCGTTGAGCAGGGCCAGAACGGGAGTTACGCGCCCGAGCGGCCGGAGTCTGCGATGGAGAATGAAAATGAGGATAATGAGAATAACGAGAATGACGGCGAAGGAGAGAGAGACCACGGCACTGACGGCCCCTCGGTGCCTTTTAAAGCTCCAGGTGACGTTTTGGAACGAAACGCTTGCCGTTCATTTAGTTTGATGGCTTATCGTGATCCTTCGACTGAAGCTCTCTTGCTCTCTTCTGGCAGCGGGTGCGTGTAACAAGCTCAAGTGGTTAACCATGTGGCCATTGTCTTTGCTGCTCTTCTTCACCGTGCCCAACTGTGGCAAGCGGCGTTGGGAGAAATGGTTCATGGTCACTTTCTTCACTGCTACCGTCTGGATCGCCGGCCTCTCCTACATCATGGTCTGGATGGTCAGTCTGGTGTCGCTTCTCTTCCCACCCTACCTTTGCACACGGCTGCGTGCAGCATTTGCTAACGTGTTCTCAGGTGACTGTGATTGGCTTCACGCTCGGCATCCCTGATGTCATCATGGGAATCACCTTTCTGGCGGCAGGCACCAGCGTTCCGGACTGCATGGCCAGTGTTATCGTTGCGAGGCAGGGTATGTACGCACCGGTGGCGGGCCGCGCTTTCACACGTAGGCCTTCGGTGACGTCCTACTTGAACGATCCCACTCATAATAGCGTCATTTCTGACACCGCGGCTGGACAGATAATAAAGAGGAAGAGTGAGTGTTGGACAATCTTGCTTTTCTTGAAAGGTCCGTCTTGAAAATGGCTTCGCAAGTCAATCTGCAATGAAATTCTCTCCCTTGGCCATTGTGGTTTAAAAAAGCAAAAATTGACTAGATTTTCGAATGGTCGCCAGTTACGACTTTCGGGGGTGTTGATTCCGCATAGCGCTGCCCCCTCACGAGTGCGTTTCCAATCGCAACGCGTTCCTCACCTTCAGCGTAAGGCCAGCGAGAAGGCCTCACTGTCATCAACTCGTGATCTGATTGGTTATTGCAAATGTCTATCAAGAGACACAAAACAGACGCCCGCACGATTGTATCTGAAGGCCCCAGACAAATCCTGCGTGCGATTGGTTTTATGGAATCTGCCCGGCAACACGAACTAGCTGAATTCTGATTGGATATAAATACATCACTAGGATATAATATGACATCAAATTGAAGAATATGATCATGATTTCTTGATTGTGTTAGGCCAGCAGAGAAGCACTTGAAGGTCTTGACTGTCTTCAACACTGCAAACAATGAAAAATGTTTCTTTGAAATAGCTTCATACTTTTTCAGACAAGGTCAATGAAAATGACGAACTGATCTTATTTCACCGCCATCTACGTGTGCATCTACGTAAGAAGGAAGCAAAAGACTTGAGAAGGTGGCGGAACTTGACAGAGTTGTTGTCCTTGCCACAGGTCTGGGCGATATGGCCATCTCCAACTCCATCGGCAGTAATGTGTTTGACATCCTGGTTGGCCTGGGCCTGCCGTGGGCACTGCAAACACTCTGCATCGACTACGGCTCCATTGTGAGTGCTTGCGAGACCGAGAGGAGAGACTGCCCGACTTGACACCAGAATAGAACCGAGCTAAGTTTATAAAGCAGTGACGTTTATGCTTTACAAGAATATTCCGTTTTTTTCTTTATGAGCATTGCTCGGGAATATTATCATCAGGATTTTAAAGCCTGGAGGATTTAGGATGATGTGAAGAGCCTTGCATGTTGCAGTTATCTGAGGAGCATGACGGCAGTTTTCTTTTTGTCTCTTCAGGTCCATCTTAACAGCAGAGGACTCATATTCTCTGTTGGACTCTTACTGGCCTCGGTCTTCTTCACGGTGAGTGGGGCGTATTGATTTCAGATTAAATGCTGCGAAATTGTGTTGATTTATCTTAGATCAAGCAAATTAATTTTTTTTTTTTTTTTTAAGTCATTTTATGTATATATTTTTTTAGGGCCGTGAAAATTATCGCGTTAAGTCAAGATTTATTTTATTTTTTTAAATATTTTTACTCAGTGAACTCAGTTTTGTTTCCTTCAAAAATAATTTATATATTTTGCAAAGCCAAATTCAAATACTGTCCCATATTAGCTGATCTCAGAACAAAACATCAAAACTGGGTCTTGCAAAACAACTCGGCTGCAGTGACGAGCTTGTGGGCGCAACTAAATGTTCTGTGGAAGTTTGGAGAATTGTTTTGAAGAAAAATGACTCCATTTAGAAGAAAGCGATTAGAGCAGTCTTTGGATTAAAATATACTTCATATTGACGATATTATGCGAGTAAATATCTGTTACAAGCTTCACAAAAATGATTGTCATTGAAAATGATTAATCGCAATTAATTACGGATTTTTTGCGATTAATTAGTTTAAAAATTTAATCGCTTGACAGCACTATTTTTTTTTTCCTTGATGTGCTTTGGATTATGGAATATTGTACGAGAGGAAAATGTGAAAATTGTTTGATAACTTTTATTTGAATGCGGATTCATTAGATTGTCATAATCGTGACATGACATCCTTATAACAGATGTCGTTAAATGCCATTCTGTAATTTATGTGACTATTTTATGACAAAGACATCTGCAACATTGTCAACTTTGCATCAAAAGTGACATCAATTCTAAAATTAATGACATGTGTCATTGGGATTCATTTCTGTTCATGACCTGTGTCATGTCGTGATTACGACACATTCAAATAAAGTGAGGGCATCTTATCGATATTTCTTTCAAGATGCGCTCTGCAATTGAGTCGATTGATTCCTGGCCTTTGTCACGTGCAGGTCTTGGGGGTCCATTTGAACAAATGGACTTTGGACTGGAAATTGGGCTTGGTCTGCCTCATCGTGTACGCCATCTTCCTCTGTTTCTCGATCCTCATCGAGTTCAACGTCTTCATCTTTGTCAACCTCCCCATGTGCCGGGACATCCGCTGACCTTGCTTGTCCTTTTTCCTTTCCTCTGGCAAAGGGAAGCGAGGGGGCTTCACTTCGAGCCGGGCGCGAACGATTGCGCAATCAATGATTTATCTTTGGTGCAATGCGAGCCAAAGAGGACGCTGGCGAGTTGCAAAAAGGTCTCAGCCGCAGAGATTGTTGCCAATTTCTTTTGAATGCGTCAAATGTTTGGTTGGCGAAGCTGCTACTGGAACCGCCCGACGGACGGTCAAATAGAACTTGACGTTGAGCTGGATTTATTTATTGTTCGTCGTAACGAGCCTTGGAGAAAACCACGTCATCGAAGTATTACTTTGTAAAAACAAAACAAACACCTCTCTCTGTATACGTTCAAAGTGGTTGTAGCTGATCCAATGGTGAACATTTTTAACATGAGCGCAGAATTCTGGTTCGGTTCGCCACGACTGTAACTCTCTGCAATGTTTCAACCTTCCTCTTGTGTTTTTCGGACAACATGGCACGCTGTCATCTCCCGCTTTGCACTGACACGGGAAGTTTCCAAATATGTACAAATGTTCAAATTCAGATTGTGTTTTTGTTCATGCCTGCACGTGGCATCTCGCACTGACACTTTATTTACTGGCTAGTTGTCATTCTGTCACTGGCAGGCACTGGAGTGAAAAATGCTCTCGACGTGGGGGAGCTTTTGGGCGAGACTGTTAAAAAAAAAAAAAAAGTCCCAACACAATTTTTTTTGTATGTGTGTGTGAGGTTTGGATTTTGGGATTTTGGACTTTGTGCGTACGTTTTTGAGAGCATGAAGAGAATCCAACGGCATTGCTTACGTTTTACTGGCAGGGCATGATCATAATTTATTTATGAATTAATTTATTCAAAGATCATGTCCATGGCCAGATTCAGCCCTTGGTTGTCGTGAAAGTGATGATGATGATGCACTGTATAACGAATATAGAATCTGGAAAATGACTTGATGTTTATGTTTAAGAAGGAAATCTTTTATGGCAACGAGCACGTATGCAGAATGTGTTACTGACGGCGCTAACATTTTATCGTCTTATTAATTGTGCGTGGCTGATCCAAATATTGTATTCTCGTTTCTTTCATTTGAGCTGTGAATAGAACAATGCTTGTTGCCATTTTCCTGCTTATGTATGAGCCGAATCATATTTTTCCCAACAGTATTGCTATTTTCAGCATGTATTCAAGCCACACGTGGGAGATGCCGTTGATTCTTAGCCTCGAGGATTTTTAGAAGAGCAATTTTGCTGACAGGCTAAGGACTTTTTGTTGCAAAGTTAAAACGAGCAGAAATGACACCCCCCCCCCCCCCCCTTTCTGGTACCAGAATCAATATAAATGCTGCTCAGTTTGCATGGCTTTTTCAAGAAACTGTGACTCGTTTTAATGTATTTACCACACTTGTTGAATTATATGCTCTCATGGTATTCTTTAGTTTAAGTAATGATATATTTAATTATATGTCATTATGTAAATTTGGGTATGTGTGTATTTTGTTGAATGTCACATATATTTTCGTTACTGTCGTAAATCTCGCGTGGTTTACGTGATGACGTTTTACGTTTGATGAAATGCCTTTTATGGATGTTGGCTGTGGGAAGACATGTTGTGTCGAGTGACTGAAAAATAAACAGCAAGATGGAAACATCCTAAACTTGTCGTGGTGTTGTGTTGGTGCGGTGAGCCGAAAGGAAATATGGAATACGAAGCTGCAAACGCAACAACACTGTTGTTACTGTTCTGTATATTTCAAAGGGATGTGCTACCAGACGCAGATGTTGGAATAATATCTAACATGCGATTATATTTTCAGAGTAGTTGTATGTTAATTTCATAACTAATTAACGTCATATCGTCAATGCGCATTGTTTGGATATCCTTTTTTTATTTTAGTTGCTGTTCTTGTTGCAGCACTCTGGGAAAGAAATCAGTAAGACACTGTACACAAGTCTTCTTGCAATAAACACATTTACATACACTTGAACCACATACAAATGGGTTTTGTGACCAGTCTTGAATTTCTGTATGAAGAAACACTCACTGAAAAACAGTCATGACAGTTTTGACTTTACCACAATTCATGTAACTGTAGATTAAATAACTCGTCGAATTGTGCTTGGATTGGAGTGAGGCAGATGACAGATGACTGAACAGATTATTATTATTTTTATTAGAATTATCTACTTCATGGATATATTTTGTATTTTCGTAAATGATTGGTTTATGCTAATAGCCCCCCGAAGCATCTCTCTCTCTCTCGCCCCCCCCCCCTTCCCGATAGATGAATTGTTGGATTAAGCTGTGTTTGTGTTTGAATGTCGGTGTTTCTGTTCTAAAACTAAATCGCCAGTCGTTTTCTCTGTGTTCAAACGTAACGATGCCCAAATGAGGCACGGAACCAAAATATCTTCAGTGTGTTGTACCGTTGTTCCACCACTAGAGGGTAGGATAGCACAAAAAGGTGGATCGGAAAAAAAGTCCTGGATGATGAAAAGTAAGAGGTTGATGAGCGACAAAAACATCACATTTTCTTTGTGTGCAAGTAACGCGTGAAACATCACAGCAGTGAATCATCACAGCACACAGATATGTAGCTAATGTTACTTCTGTTGTTGACGGACAAAATGAGGACATTTGCTGGAAAATATGCCAGTGAGTGTAAACAATTCTGGTAAAGTTCGCAGACGTTCAATGAAAAGAAGAGAGACGAAAACATTGTGCTCTGGCGGACGAATGTGGAGCAAATGGACGTTTGAGTACTCTGGAAAGGTGAGTAACCATTTTGTCCCACATTACACTCGGATGAAGCTCGAAAAGTGTTTATTTCTGATGATGTGATGTCAAAATTTCTGATTTTGGCTCCAAACACGTCAGTTAATTCCTGTTAACTGCTCAGTTTGAATGTTTATTTTTACACAACGTAAGCTTTTACTGGTGTCTTTTAAAGTGGCCATGACGCGTTCGAGCTGCTCCCTTCTTTCTTTTTTTAAACAAAGACCTGTCAGAACCTGTCCGAACCATCTGCGAATGCCCCTTGCTTTTGTAAATCCCCCAGTCAGCTGATTTCTCATTTTGGCCGGTTTGGAATCTGTCATGATGTTTTTCGGGGATTTGTTTTTCGTTTATTTACTTACCTAATGTTTTTGCTCTCAATAACGCGTTTACAAACCCAGTGGTATACGGTCAAGGCTTTTTCTGCTGCCTAACATAATCAAGAAATCATATTTATGCTAAGTTTATGTCATTATACATATATCCCAATGTTATATTTTTAGGAAAGAGTTTTTATCCAATGACGATTCAGCTAGCTTGTGTTGCCAGGCAGATTTCATAGCACTTCAGAATTTCCCGTGCTGACGTCTGTGCTGTGTGAGTGAAGGGTTCTTAGAGTTGATAAAGAGTTCCAATAGCCATCAATAGCCATCAGGTCACGAGTTGGTGACAATCAGGCCTTCTCGTGCGTCGAGTTGCAAACGTGACCTGCGAGAGAGGACACCGCTATGCGGAAATCGACACCAGACAGACCGTTTGAATATCTAAAATATATGAATGCTTTTTTAAGGAAAAGGTGTCGATTTGATTGCCGATATACTTTCAAAGCCATTTTCAAGACGGACCTTTCAAGAGAAGCTCGCTCTCGTGAGCCGAGGTCGTCCAACACCCAGTCGTGCGAAAGGTGTTGTCTGTATATTATTTCTCCAGCCGTGGTGTCATAAAGGATGCTCTTATGAGGGGGAAGAATTATTAGGTGCATGTTCACAATTTGGCTTTAAGGGTGGTCTGGTTAAAACATTCAGACGACATGCCTCTTGTGAGCATCAAAAGTTGTTATTCTGTTATTCTCGAAAATTTAATTTGAGTCATCACATTGGACCAACCCGCATTACTTAAAATGTTTTATTTTAAGCTTCAGGTTCCAGAGATGATCTCGCAACTGATCGGTTACATGTTTTTGATCATTTGGATAATGTGATGCTGAATGCAGAAAAAGTGTGAGCACTTGCAATATCTTGAAGGTGTCAATGAAGGCATGAATTCTGCCAAATTATTGAGAAGGAAGCATGAACATTTTATGGAGAAGATCACGGAAATTTTGGCATGTTGTAATTGTTTGTCTGGAGAAAAGAAAGCAGTGAAATTCCTGCGCATTCCAAAAAAACCAAAAAAAACGTTTCCTGTCTAACCAAAACAACGTGGGCCAGTCCGCTCAGCAGAAATCAGGCAGAACCACTGACCCAGATTCTGCTCTGTGGTCTGGCTGGGACGAGGATTACTTGGCCATTTGTGCAGATGTGCTTCGTCAAATGTAATGTTGCTTTAAAGACCTCGCCGACCTCTTTCTCACACAATTACAAAACCATACATCCACGTCCGCCTTGAAATCTTACCTTTTTGCTTCTTCTCAGAAAGAAAATCAGTCATTAAAGATGATACACGATAGGTCCCGCTCGCTCTATGTTTCTAGCTGAGCACGATAAATTTTGTTTCAAAGGAAAGTGGACTTCCGTTTGGTTTTATGCGTTCGAGCGATCCTTAACGACTTATCCAACTGACGCTAACTTTAAGACTGCGGCGGTGATTGTTTGAGGCTTTCCAGTCACGCTTTGTTGCCGTGTTATGCCTCGCTTCAGCCTTTTCTTTGTATAGATAGGGTGGAATATAGTTCATGTTGTTTCTAGTCGTGTATTACATTTTTGCTATACGACCATTGACGGCTAAAAACGTCAAAGATCCTTTTTTTTTTACTCGGCTGGTAGCGAATGAGTTTTAACTTTTTGTGACACTTTGAGTAACAAAGAAAGGCAGCCAGTGTAATATATGCTATAACGACCTGTCGGAAACATCGGTCGTACCTTTGTACAATGAAGCGTTCGATTAATACACCTGATATCTACTGATTTCAAAACAGATCTTCAGGCCGGACGGAACTGATGGGCAAGCCTGAATAGTGTATATTGAAGTCCGGCCCAGCAGGAATTCACCGCATTGTCCAGATTATTCAATCCGGGTCTGCGTACGACTCTCAACCAGCAGCGATGCTGTTTATTCAGGTTCAAATCATTTACAGTCTAAAAAAAAAAAATAAGTCAACGTCTTTTAAACTGCGCCAGCTGTTCCAACTCGCGCACACAAACACACGCCGAAAATCACTTAAATGTGTGCTTTCTCGTACCTAGCACCAAAAGTATTTGCCTGTTTTTGTGTGAAACCCAAAAAGAAAGACAAAGACACTCAAGTGCCCCAGCGGAAAATTCTTCTGTGGGATTGAATGTGCCAAAATGTTTGGTTGTTGTTTTTGTAGCTCCAAACATCACCATGAGAAGCTGTCGGCAGGTAACAAAGCCAAAATGATTGTTTGGTGATTGTGCTTCATGAGAAAACGTTCTTACTCCGACAACATTGCCTTTTAAACTGACATTTTCATCTTGCCAAATTCCCGTTTTGTGTTGGTGAGCTAAGCTACGTCCATTCCTTCCCTTCAGCCTGGAATGTGGGGGTGGAGGAGGTTTTTTTTTTCTTTCTACTTTTCCAGTGTGAGTCACGGGCATATCTGGTTCACAGAGATGTCGCCACCAGGAAGGGAAGGACTGACCTAATGAGTTCAGTCTGGCTCGAGAGAAAAAGGCAGGAAAGAGGTGAAGGTTTGGCAAAACAGATGAAGGTGGGGGAAGGCAAAAAAAAAAAAAACACACTCAGATGAACAGATTGCTTTTATTTATTGGTACCTGGCGCCTTTATTCACCACCATTATTTCAATCCTTATTTGGGCACAAGACTGGGTGAAGAAAAACAGCTGTGCAGGAAATGGTGGACTCTCAAATGGAAAATGAATTTAAAAAGAGTGCAAAATAAAAAGATGCGAGGAAAACCGTAAACAGCAGAATAAGAAGTCGTGAATTGAAGAGTGGCAGAAAGGGTGGAGGCACAAAAAGTGAAAGAAGAATGAGAGGAATAATGACGGATTTTCAGAAAAGTGCAAAGTCGGACGGACTCCTCCAAACTGGCGGAACGTGGAAACGTCTTCCCTCTGCACTGATGTGTGTGCGTGTTTGTTTGACCCACAGAGCTCCGGTCCGCTCCTTGACGCAAATGTAAACACGCAGCCGTGAAGCAGACGCTGTCCACACCAAAAGGAAGACAAAATGGACTCGAAGACGCCAAGTAACAATCGTCAAGATGGCCCGATGATTCGAAGCGGCAGCTTCTTCAAGGTAAGGATGCTGCGGCTGACGATTGACTTTGTGTCCAAAGAACATTTCGAGCTGTGGAACATGTCGCATTAAGTGTCAGAAGATTTACTTTGAAAATGTCATAAAACGAAGCAAAATCGATTCCATGTCACAACGTAGGACCATGCTTTTTTTTATTTAAAATTTCATGCATTACTTTTCATTTTAAGCAATCCACTTACGTCTGCATCCAAGAAGACTCATTGCAGCTCTGCTTACCTTTTGGCTTTGACAAATTGTTTCCAGCTGGAGCTTGAATGTGACGCGTCTTCACCCAGCCTAGCTTCCAAGTCATGGGCAGGGGAAAGCGCGATGCCGGGTCGTTCATGATGTCAATTCGGCCCACGGCTGTGTCATAAGGTGCCGAAATGGGCTGCTCACAAAAGCTTGACTTGGTTCTGTAATTTTGCCCGTGATGGGCTGGCAAGGCATTGCACAGACACAACTATTTGTAGTTTGAAGCAAGTTACATTTCCAGAAGCCGGAATCAAAAAATGATGAGATGGAAATGGAAACATTGTGCCTCGTACCATCCTCCTCATCTGGCCTTGGTTCATTTGCAATTTTCAGGCTTCATCTTTATATGCTGTGAGCAAGCAACACTCACGGTTCTCTGACATATTCCAATCAAACATTTCAAGATTCACACAACATTGACTCGTGTAGTGCATTGTGTGGATACTGGAACCTCGAACAGAGAGGAACAGAATCCACATAATTGTCAAAATGTTCTTGATTACCGGTCATGTTGCATTTTCATTGCACCACGTTCAGGCCTCACTTGTATGACATAATCTTTTTTGAGCTGAGTGACAAATGTGCAAATTTGGGGGCTGAGCTGTGAGGCAGGAACAGGGTGGACTCTACATGGTCCACTGAGGGAGGGTCTGGAAGCCTGTTTTGAAAGATCCGGTGCCCGGATGTTGGAGAAAGGTACTGGACAATACTGCCCTCTACTGGTCAAAATGGGGAATGTGTTTTGAAAACAATTCACAATATCTCAACGCTCGGCCATATCACAAAAATGATGGGCATTTCAGATCAATTTCAAAATCGTATTTCAAAATCTTTGAACATCTTGCATTACTGAATCTGTTGCCAAATACACAAAACTAACGCCGTTTAAAACCCGTCAACATCCCGTGGCGCCGTTTGAAACGGAGATATTCTGTATTCACAATCCTGTTACGTTGCTGGTGCCAACACCGCGTTACTTCCTACCATTGCAAAAGAGGTGGTGACCCCCAAAAAATGTTCACGAGAGGCATGCAGGAATTTAATTTGAAAGGGTATGCAAACATGTCAGAACAAGAGACTGGAAAACATGGAAATGTCTGAGGTGAAGCGCACACGCAAGTCTAATGCAAACTGAACAGGACGAGACAAGCAAACTGGGAAATATAAAAGACGGAACCATGCGAATATCCCACAATACAGGAACAAAAACAAGAATGGATGCTGTTGAAAGAAGATATGTTGTCGAATGCAACATTTGGACATGTGAGAGTAACAAAAAAAAAAAAAAAGTCCTAATGAACATCCAAAAACGAAGCAGCCAACAATGTTTTCTCACACTTTGGATGTAGGTGTACACACTGCTTTGTGTTTAGTTTCCTGCTTGTCGGAAATTAGACGCACACACACAGGAAGGCTGACCAACCCTTCCCCTTGTTCTCAGTCCGATCAAGCTCATTGTCTTCATCTTATTCGAGCCATTCTCTTGGCTCGGTTGTCGGCTGTTGCCGCTCCTGCTTACGCTGATCTGTCAAAGTTTCTCATTCTTCTTTCTTGCAGCTGATTGATGCATTTGCGCTGGAGATTGGCGAGTTGAAGAAGGAGATGGTTCACACCTCTCCCACAGTGGACCAGGAGCAGGAGCACGTGGACATACAAGGGTACGGTTGCTGTCAACACACGCGCTGTCTCGTCATCAAACGCTTTATTCATCTTAACTTTTTGAAAAAATGAACAAATATTTTGGAGCGAAGCAGGTGGATCAAATCTCTGTTCTGTCCCCCGTCAGGCCGGAGAGCGAGGTGAGTGGTGACGTGAGTGGCATTTATCTGGAGTCCCCCCGACGCGGCAGCGTGCGGTGCGAACGGGATTGTGGATATGACTCATTACGGCGGAGGATGAGCGTGTTGGACAGACTGACTCAAACGCACCCCGTGTGGCTGCTGCTGACAGTCAGCGAAGACGAGGCCACGCACATCCTACTGAAACAGCCGCCGGGGGTGAGGACCACGATCGTTCATATTAAGGAGTTGCGTCAAGTTTCTAACAAATAATCTTCCGTGTTATGGTGCGCAGGTTTTCTTGGTAAGGAAGTCGGTCGCTCTGCAGAGGAAGGTCCTCTCTGTGCATCTGAAAGCGGATCAGGCAGGGAGCTCCATCAGCCACTTCCCCGTCCGAGAGAGCCAGTATAGTGAGTTTCAAGCGCTTTTGATTCTTATGATCATGTGCTTAATTAAAATACAGTGGTGCCCTGAGATGTGAGTAAAAATCATGCCTTGACCATACTTGCGTCACAAAGCATCTTTCCCCATTGAAATGAATGGAAAAGCCATGAAACCGGCCTACCCCCAAAACAGCAATTTTTAGGGAAAGAAATAGCACACTATTCTATTATTAAAATAAAAAATCAATTATTAAGGCGGCACGTCCGCCTCACAGTTCAGAGATCCAGGATTTGTCCTTCCTGTGTGCAGTTTGTGTGGCTTTTCTTCAGGTACTGCGGTTTCCTTCCACGTTCTAAAAATATGTGTGGTCGGTGAATTGATCTCGCTAAATTGTCCCAAGGTATGATTCCATCCATCCATCTTCTGTACCGCTTCTCCTCACCCTGGTATGATTGTGAGTGTAAATGTTTTGTTTGTCTTTGGGTGCCTGGCGATTGGCAACCAGTGCAGGGTTTACCCATCTTTGTGCCCAAAGACAGCTAAGAAAGGCTCCAACATGTCTGCGACACCGATAATTCAAAGTTTTTGCCACACTTTCTCCTTTGATTGCCTTGGCCACTTGGGGGCAGTAAAAGACGGACGTTCGGATGTCCCGTACTGGAGGCTCAGGACTGCAGGAATATTCGTCAAATTGGGACAATGATCCATCGTTGTGCTCAGAGCGCAAATCAACTATCGTGCTACAGTTGATCTCAATCTGTGTGTTAATTGTAATTTTGCTTAACAATATCCATTTTTAATATTTGTTTTCCAGTAACTGTTAATCTAGAAAAAATAGTAGGTTCCTGGTTTGCTACGGTATGGTAATTACTTCACAGACGAATTCTTAAATGTAGTCTTTAATCCTGCCCATCCAGTGGCGTCTCTTCAGTGCCGCTTCCTCTGGTCTTCTACTGCCCCCTGGTGGCCAAGTCACACATACCAAAATGAGAAAAGTGGGACAAACAATGTTTTTTCTTGGGCTGCAGCAAATGTTTACTTTAATCAATATTTCTTTTCGTCTTGCTGAATGTTTGTTGAATCATGATGTGTAATCTGGACTTGGAAGCTACAAGAATTTTGTCTGACGCTGGATCTACATCTGAGCCTTCTGAATCGAGTCCGTGCTTGCTGTGGCCCGTTTATCATCTCATCGTACCTTTGAGGATCATTTTTCGGTTTTCTTCTCAGTGATTATGTTGAGTCGTAGTAGTCGTAGGAGGTTTAGTAGCGCAAAAAAAACCCAAACATTTTCCTACTGGGAAATACATAATATATATTCAAGGTCCAATAGACGTATCCGTTTTTTTAGTTTACGTTGCAATGTCATTGAAGTGAGGGAAGTATCTCCTTGTCAAACGATGATGTCATCTGCACACGTGTGAGGCGAGGGCGTGTCGGCGTTGACATGTGGGTCATCTGCTCAATCGGGACTCAACATTGCATTCCATCGATATGTTTTTTTTCTGTACGACAGACACTGTTGACGGTTGCGCAAAGCCGAGATGAAAGCGAAAACATTCACTTTCACGTCCACGCCAGTACTTCATGGCAGAACCCCGCTTATACGAAAGTCGGGGATGATATTATGTTCGTATTTGTGTTGTGTCTTCATTGTTACATTTCGATGGAAAACAATTCACCTCTTCATGTTTGATTGCTTTGTAGCATTTTCTCTTGATGGATCTGGGATCAGCTTTGCAGATCTTTTCCGTCTGGTGGCTTTCTACTGTATAAGCAGGTACTTTTGTGTATTCATTCATGTGACGCAATCCTACTGGGGGTGGGGGGGGGGGATTAATGCAAAATCTGTGTTCCGTCTCCTTTGTCAGTTCTTACATATTACAACAATTCAGGTCATACGAAAATGCGACGACAGAACCGCGGAATCTCAAATGAAAATGTTGATTCATGTTCATATTATACGCCATAAAACTTTGATTGACATAATAATGCAAAATTCATCGAACAGGATCATCAGAGCGTTGAGGAAAATGATTGACAGAGTCATTAGATAAATATCAATTAGTTTTTGATATGTTCAAATTTATGAATATTATTTCTTCATTTTGTATTTCTGGTGACTTTAGGGATGTGTTGCCCATCCCTCTCAAGCTCCCGGAAGCCATCGCCTCTGCCAAGACACAAAAGGAACTGGAAGAAGTGGCTCAACTTGGACCAGGTAGTCCAATCCAGTCAATTGACAGAAATATCTTTCCAATATTTTGAATTCACTTATTAGAATTTTTTTTTTCAAAGCGCTAGAAATTCCTTAGCCAGTCAGCGACCAAAGCGTTCAATCGAGTCGCATTCATCCAAAGGATGAGAGAGATCAAAGGGGAGGAGCTAGTTGGAGAGTCAAAGCGACACGACATGACTTTGTCTCGTCTCAACATTTCGCGCATCTCCACAAGATCAGTCAAAATTTGCAAACCCACGAGCCTTTTGAATAAATGTGTGCTGAAACCCCCCCGAAATAGGCGGAATGACGCAACTCGGCGTCACGCCGTTATTGGACTTGCATTCCGGCGAATGGAGGTGGTTGTTGGCCTCAAATGAATGCCTCTTCTCTTGCCATCTTTACATTTTTGTGAAAAAGACTTTTGTGATGTTCTGAACTTGCCCGTGAGATTTATGAACATATTAAAAAAGGGGCCGTGTCTTAGGCAGGGCAAGTACACAACATTTTCCATCGAAATGTTCTTTGCATCAAAAGCTGACTGCTGAACTACACCCAGTTTTTTGTTCCGGTTGCGCGCATGAACCCTCACGAATGCCACAGGCCTCAAATTCCAGCCACAGACGGACCGACGTGCGACAGCAGCTGTGCAGTAATGCAACAGTTTACGTTTCCTTTTTTAGCCTGACGTCCGTGTCGTCGCTGAGGCGAATATTGTACACGGTGCACGCCAACCTTTGCTCGCCTTTTTTCAACTTGGTCAAAGTGTCCTTTTTTGGAAGGATTTGTCCTACCTTACAATCGAATCTCTCTCTTCAGAGAGCAATCGAAGGAATTTAACATCAAAGAAGGACATACTGTCATTTTTTTTTTAGCGCTCAGTTATTTATTCACTTAGAATAAGCGATCAATAACGCAGAAACAACACGGCACGTCACTCTATCTCGATTGAAAGAGTACAAAGCTGAAAGGGCAATGGAGGAAGTGGAAATGTGTCCACTCCGTTTGCGAGTGCCCGCCCACTCCGTGAATAACATTGGCGACTCCCTCTCTGTGGCTTTATGACGCACCGACTGGATCACAGCAAAGAGGCACAGAACTGAGTCACTGATCGGCTCCAGCAAGAAGAAGGAACGCACACATTGAAACTTGAAAGGCAACCTTTGAACCGGTGGTAAGAAAGACATGAGATTGAGGTTGTGCGCTCACTCGCATTCCTGCTCTGATGATCTGCGTGCCAAAGAAGTTTCTTGAATGTCTTCGCTGTGATTTATGCCGGTCAGCATTTGAGCGCTTGCGTCTCTCCTGCAGGTTTTTGGGACTCTGCTCTGTGCAGCCAGCGTCCTCGCGCCCGCCCTCCCCGTCGACCTTCAAGCCGAACTCTCAGCCCCCAACGGACGAGCCGGGCCAGCGAGGACGAGGGGTCGCAGCCGAGTCGTACCGGACCCCAGTGTGACAGCGCGCCGCCGACATTACGTCAGCGGGCTCCTTCCTCTCGGAGTGAGAAAAGGCATTCCAACGCTCCGCTGTGCTTTGTCAGCCCACTGTTTTTCCAGACTCGTCAGCGCCGCCACTCTGAAGAAGATCCGTGTTCACATGAGACTTCCGCACCCGAAAACGGCGGCCGAGAGAGCGAGCAGCCCCCGGAGCAGATTAAAGTGACCCGCAAATTGCACCCGCCCCCTCGACCTCCCCCACCTCGCTTGATGCAGCGCAGGCGGCCCGCCCCACCTCCACCCGGGCCTCCGGCGCTGACCGCCCGACCGAAAAGTACGCCAACGGCCATTCCTGTGTCTTCGAGGCAGCAGCACGCCCCCACCAGGCGCCCGGCTCCGCCCCCCCCTCCCACGGCCGCTCGACACAGCGGCCCGCTCAAAGGTTCCCCGAGATCACCGATCCCCGTGCCTTCCAACCCGCCGCCTCCGAGACCGAACAAGCCCGTCGTGGCCCAGCACTGCCACATTGCCCTCGATGACGAGACCATCGCCAAAGCTTTGTCTCGAGTCGAGCCACCCGCTTCGGCTCCGGATGATGTTCCGCGGGAGAACAGCGGCGTGAGAAGACTTCAACGTCTCAGCGACATGAGCGTGTCGACTTCCTCCTCGGATTCTTTGGATTATTCACAGTCTCCCGGTCCCGGGTTCTCCCTGGACCTCGACTCCGGCCGGTCATGCCATCTTAACCATCGAGACGCCGTCGAGGACTCGAGTGAGGAGGAGGATGATGATGATGATGATGAAGGTGAAGAGGAAGTGGAGGAGGACTATGGGGTGGGCCTCGAGGCTGATTTGGAAATGCGTCTCCGTCCTTCCTTTAAAGCAAGAAGACGCAGGGTGGGTGTGAGCCTGAGTGGGGGATCATTTATTCTTCCCCGGGCTTTGAAAGGACGCTTACGCAAGGTCAGCGGTATGCTCACCTCCTTGATGACTCCAGAGAGACGGGCAGTGAAAAAGATAGCCGAGCTGTCGAGGGATAAAAGTTCCTATTTTGGCTCGCTGGTCCAGGACTACATCGGCTTTGTTCAGGAGAATCGCGGTTGCCACACCTCCGGAGAGGATTTTCTGCAGACACTCAGGCAGTTTATGACGCAGATGAAAGCTTACCTGTGCCAAAGCTCTGAGCTGGACCCGCCGATCGAGTCGCTCATCCCTGAAGATATGATTGGTAAGGCGTTGGTTTGATCAGATGTCTTTGAACGCATCGTGGTGTCAAAAGAAGCGTTTGTTGTTGCAAAGTCAATGTGTGCGTCACGTTTTCTTGACGCAAACGTGTGAGCGGTGAGTCACTCGGTATCGCTTCTCTAAGATGGGAGACCAGACCCGATAATTTAGGAAGTAAAGGTCAGTGGCGGCTCATCAATAGTGGGCGCCGGCCTCCCGCTCAGATGAGTCACATTGAAAGGGACGAAAATAGAACGATAAAAATGAAATGTTCTCGTAAAAATGTGGAAAAAAGTTTCATCGGAGTTACCGTTGAAGCAAGACGTCATTTTCTGTCTGGCTCCGAGCGTTGCCACAGGGATGTGGTGGCCATATTGGATGTGGCGCAGGCTTCTGCAATGTGTCCAGTCTTACCTCAGTGAAGAAGCTTCAACATATTTCAAGAGGAGTAAAAGTGGCTCTTGAACATACTGACTGAATTTGTTTGCAACAAAATGACAGACGTGCAAGTGACACGCCACGCTTTTCGGTTAGTGTTGTGTCCTGTGAAGGAATGGGGGCCTCGTTACAGCAAATAGCTTTGTCTGTAAAGTGTGAACATTTTTGGTAAAGGACAATAATTAAAATGATCCAAATGGATTAAAACATCTTCTACAATAGTAATTATTTGTTCCTGGGATTCAAACTAATGGAAGTGTTTTCATGTGCTTCGGAGCTCGGTTTGAGTACAGGCAGGGCAGCGGAGATGTGTCCAGTGACGTCTTCTATTCTTGGCATCCACGTGTTGGTATATTTTTTTTTTCTCTGCCCATTGCTGAGATCTGAGGGTCGACTAGAAGGCAGGCATTATTGAATTAAATCAATGTTCTCTGTGACATTGGCTGGCAAATATGTGGTCAACATATTTGAGCACCATGATGTGACAAGGGCACTTGCATGAATATGTCAACGACTTTTCACAATTCACCGTTGTTCAGTGTCGACAATAACAGCAACGCTTTGTTCACAAAAGAAGTGATCCATTCTATTTGTTCAAACAGACACTTAATCCATAAAGTGTCCAATAGCATAAATCAACATGCGGAAAGAAAAGCAGAAGCGGATGGAGCGAAGCTTATTAACATTCTCCACAATGCAGAACTGAAGCAAATTGAAACCGGACAGAACCAAGTGAAAAAAAAATGGAGATTTATTGAGCATATTTTCCGAGCTATAGAGCGCCCCTAGTGGTGAAAGAAAAATCCACAGAAAAAACGCACCGTTGTATTAGCCGCACGGTTCAAAATTGAGGAAAAAAGTAGCGGCTTATTCTCTGGAAAATACGGCACTTTTATGAAATGTTGGAAGGGAATATTGTTAAACTAGCCGTGTTTGAAGTTTGAATTTTTGTTCAATGAGCTGTTGATACAATTTATAAGCTACATTTTGATCATCATGCTTTATGTGCTGAACTGGAAATTTAACAGTTTACGGTGCTGCCGCAAAAGTTGCTCAATGGGACTTTTTGGGAGAAGTGGATGAATCATCTGAATAAGTTGACGAATCAAGACAGCTTTTGGAGTCAGCACCTTTTGAACATGAAATTAATTGAAATATAATATAATATATATAATATTATATTGTATATTATATATTATAATATATAAAAAAAAACCCAGAAAATGCTCTTTGTGATGTTGTAGCTCGTCCCCAATGACTCAATCTTGATGGTCATAAATTGCTCAACTGTTAACGCCACACGACAAGAATGTGCTGTTCAACGCTCAAAATGTTGTGTGATGTTTCATCTTCAACAGAACAGGTGCTGGAAAAAGCCATGCACAAGTGTGTGCTGAAGCCTCTGAAGACTTTCATCGACGTGGCCTTACATGACTTCCAGGTGAGAGATGAGATCATCTTACATTTGCTCTCACCGTGTCAGCGGGCCATGACGAGGACAAATGGAAAGTCTGCGGTTAAATAATGCGGTGGGGACATTTGGAGGTTCAATTGATTTTTGGGGGTTTTTAATAGGTGAACAGTGGCGATTGGCAGCAGATGAAAGAGAATTTGGCCTTGGCTAAATCCAAGAGGCCTCAGGAGCTCGGAGTGGACGGTGCGGTGCCGCCTGACGCCGTGGCCATTGAAAAGATTCGACATAAATTCCTAAAGATGAGGAAGATGTACTCACCTGAGAAAAAGGTGTCGCTGCTGTTACGCGTGTGCAAGCTCATCTACACCATCATGCAGGACAACTCAGGTAGAGCGAAAACGTTTGAAGACGGCGCCTCGTGGAAATTCGTATCGCTCAGCTTCGGCGTAAACGTGTCGCCTCCAAGTCTGACCTGCATTCACGCCTGCTTCCTTCCAGGGAGGATGTACGGGGCTGATGACTTCCTGCCCATGCTGACGTATGTGGTCGCGCAGTGTGACATGCCTGAGCTGGACATGGACATCCAGTACATGATGGAGCTGTTGGATCCGTCTCTTCTTCGAGGAGAAGGTCAAATGAATTTTTGGCTTCTAACTCCGTCAATGGCCGCCAACGAGTTCATATTCGTAGTTGAGTGTTTTTGGAGGTGTGATTTAATTGAAGACTCTTATCAGACCAAGTCTAGAATTGCCACTGCCAACTAGTGGAGTGGATGTGCAATTACGCAGAAATCAAAAGAAAGCATGTTCCGACAGGCCCCCCCGCCCCCGCCCCACAATTTGAGAAGCGCTGCAATAATAGCTGCTGTGAAGGCTAAACTGACAATTTCTTTGTCGTCTCTTGCTGCTGCAAATGATTTTCAGTTTTTGTACCTGAAGTGAAACCCGGTGATCTTTAACAAAACAGCTGAACTTGAGGAAATTCCAATCCGTTGGACTTGAATGGGCTGCAACAATTTCAGAGGGAAAAGAGTCAAACCGCTTCCAGAATGTCTGCCAACCTGTCTGCCTTTCTTAGCTGGAAAATCGCTGCGGGACGAATAGCCGTGCACGGAGAGCATATTTCATGATTCAACTGAGAAATGCTTCGTGGCTAAAACGCAAAACGTGAAATTGATTTCAAGCAATTAAAAAGTGGCCTATTTGTAATAATTCTTCCCAGTCTCTTCTCATTTTGCATCTCTTCTATCGTAGGAGGTTACTATCTGACAAGTGCCTACGGGGCGATGGCCCTCATCAAGAATTTTCAGGAGGAGCAAGCAGCAAGGGTGCTGAGCTCCGAGGCCAGAAACACGCTACATCAGTGGCACCGTCGGCGCACTGCTCAGCGTTCGGCTCCCACCGTGGATGACTTCCAGGTAGCACACCTGACCTGATCCCAGGCTGTGAGTTGTTGCAATTTCAAATAGATCCCAACTTCTTCTGACTTTGAATGATGCAATCCATCCCAAAAAAAAACTCAACTCAAACTTTATGGACCAAAGTATTCGCCCAACTGCCCATTACAAGGCGTCAGGTCCTTAAATATTTGGACATTGACAGCAAAAACGGAGGCCTGTGTTCCCAATTTTTGAACTGAAGTGCCACTTTACATTTATCCAAGTATCACGATTGAAAAGTGCAAGATAGGAAAAAAAACTCCTCCAATCACAGTGCTCAACATGGTATTGAAAGTATCGATACGCTTTCATCGTATCGATACTTGCTATCGACACAAAAAGTATCGTGATATTTTTTTACTAGCCCTCGTAAATAAGGCCTCCATGGGTGATTTCAAAGGTGAAAACTATTCCTGACACGTTTCGGCTCACATTCAACGCAAACCTCTTAATAATCTCTTGATTTATGTCAAAATGTCACTGCCATTTCTGTGATAATAAAGTCCCGCCATCAGCACAAACGTACCAGCATTGATTTATAAAGTTGTTGCCCAAAACTCATGTCCACTTGGTATATTTGTAGTTCTCAGTAATAATCAGAGCACATGAGATTTCAGACCAGAATCTTGTGTCCATTGACATTAAATGTGAGCGATTCAAAGTTGCATGCCAGAATGAAGGCTTTCCTGCATGCTGGTTTGAATTTCTTACTCCCGATGTCATAACACCTGATTTTTGTTGCTCTCCTTAAGAACTTTCTACGTTTAGCCCTGCAAGATGTGGATACGGGCTGCACCGGGAAAACCTTAATGGTCCATTCCTACACCACGACAGAAGAGGTCTGCTCACTTTGCGCTTACAAATTCAAGATCTCAGAGCCTGACGACTACGCTCTCTTTCTGGTCACCGACGACACCTGCCAGCAACTGGCCCCGGACACGCACCCGCAACAAATAAAAGCGGAGCTTCACAGCCGACCCCGAGCAAAGACCTTCCATTTTGTCTACAGAAGGCTGCCTAATCTAAACCTTTCTATTCCTGCCTGCATTATTGATGTTCAAGTTGAGCAATGAGGGAATATTTCCCGAGCGGCAGCACTTGAATCGCTGATATTCAATTTGCGTTGTGTTGCTTAAACAAACAAGCGTGACTGATGATGTTTTTTAAGGAGCTGCCAAGTGGGAGGTTGGACTCATAGTGAGCATTTGAAAATGTATTACGGCAAAACTCATTTGTTCATGGCAAGTGTGAGCAAAGTTACTGTACGTTGTACGTTAATGATTTAATGACAGGTCATGCAAAATGTTGATTTGCAGGAAATTTGGAAGTTGAGATGCGGAAGAAAGTAGTTTTGGTTTGTTTTGGGATATTTGGATGTGCAGATGGTCTGAAAGTTGCAATTATGAAATGAGAAAGCATTTTATGTATTTAACGTGTTAATTAACTGCTGTAATTTCATTCTGCCTTCAAAATGAAGTTTCAAATAGTGTAAGCTACTGCAATCATTCACGTCACCAAGTGATGAGCCATCTTAAAGGGGAAGTCAACCCAAAAATTGTCTCGCTACCGGACGAAACAAAAATGGCATTCTGGATAAAAGCGCATTTGCAAACTGAGTTAAGCAGCAAAAGCCAAACGTTTATCGCCATCTCAGGGAGCGGCCATTTTGTTGCTTTATGACATCACAGTTGCTCAGGGCTCAAGCTTGCAACCAATCATAGCTAAGCTTTAGGAAATCAGTAGAGCCGCGATTGGTCGTTACCTGAGCAACTTTGATGTAATTTTCAGAAGTGACAAAATGGCCTCCCCTGAGATGACCAAAAAACAGGTGTGTTTGGCTGCTTTGACTCACATCTCATTCATGCAATATTAATCAGAATGCCGTGGAAGTGCAGAGAACATTTTATTGCAAAGAATTTTGGGGGGGGTTGACTTCCCCTTTAATGAACAGGAACCATGTAAAACACATATAATGACTATTGTAACTATTAATGTTTTACTCGTGTTTATAAACAATTGCTGGTCAATTGTGACTTATCTTACTATGAATACATGCTTTATGTTCAAATGTTTTTTTATTTTATATCAAGATCTCTAAGATAACAAAGATTCGTGTTCTCAAGTAACAGTTCTGTAATGGACTGATGCAGGACTTTGTTTTGCCAACTGCCAGAATATGTATTCCTTCATAACTATACTGGCAAAAATGTGTTCTACTCATACTAGCTACAGTTTCTCAAAACGGTCCCAAGAATACACACAGCTTGAATGGTTCTTGTTCACCTGATAGGTTAGTGCCAGAATGTGTGTCCTCTCCGTTTGTCTGGAAAAGAGGAAACCTGAAGAAATAAAGCATTTTTGATATCAAGTGCAAATGTGCATAGCTTTCGAGCTATTTCGGCCGAATTATTTACTTACGTGTTAAATTGTATAATGAATAATTCACTGAATAAAATGCAAGTGCAAGCACTTTTTTTTGTTTTATTTCTTGTTTATAAAAATGCAAACACAAATCGTGCGTACCCTTTTTTTCTTTGGATGAAACAGGCGTAGTTACGGTTAGTAACGGCGCACCGTGTTAAAAAATCCCATATTGTTTAGAGAAGTGTAGTTTTTAAGAGTTGGATGCATTTAATTGGAAACGTCCTACTGTGTGAGTGGTCACTGAACGCACCAACCTCGAGTCGAATGTAGACGTGAGTGACTTTCCTTTTCTTTTGCTTCTTACATCAACAGCAGTTAGCGATCATTTACAAAAGTATAAATCAGTCAACTCGAATACGAGTACCGTGTTCTCTAACAGGCGACAACCACCCATCTGTAACATGCCAATTTTATTTGATCTCGCTGCAAACAACACTGCCCACTTCCTCGATCATCCCTCTTTCATATCGAGTTGGATTACTGAAAATGACTATTAACATTAAAAAGTGATTTCATGGAAAATCTTTGTTGGTTAAACAAATGCAAATGCGCATAGCTTTTCACCTATATTATAAAAGACAACTAACGTGGTAATGTCGTACCGCATAGGCTCAATGCGTGCGCGCTTCCGCCGCCAGATAACGATTTTTCCGGAAGTAAATTCTACTTGCAGAAGAAGAGAAAGTGCGAGTTTGTTGGTCTAAGGTTTGTGTATTTCTGGATCTCGGACTTGGGGCGACGATAGGTACTGAAATGCGCATTTTTCTGCTTCATTTACCCCCCAAAAAAGTGAGGTAAACATCCCTGTCTTTGATCACAGTGAGGAATGTCGTGCAGTCTTTTTTGGTAGTGTAACGAATTGGGTTGTCTGTCCTCGTGTTGACATTTGTGTTTCTCTGAGTTGTGTTGTGTCCGACTTTTGTGAATGCATCGCGCGACTCTCTAGACCGGAGGTGTGTGCGAGAGAGAGAGAGAGAGCGTGCGTGTAATCCGTTGAAAATGACGGAGCGAGTTGCGCGGTGTTGTGATCGGTTACGGGCAACAGAGCCGTTTTTGTATGACTAAAAAGTCAAGAACTGAATGGAAAGCTGACGTGAGTCTTTTAAAGACGCTATCGTATTTTCGTTCTTGTGACTGAACAAACACGGCCATTGGCGTTCGTGCCTCTCAATTGGAATTTTTCATGCTAATCTAATGTGCGTTTTAAACGTTATGTGTAAATGGAACTATAAAAGAAAATCCAGACTGATGCCGCAATCAAAAATGGGATGCCAATTCACCCTCCATTTCGATTTCTAATATCGCTTTAAACGGTGCATTACGGTAACTCGCTGTGAACGTACTGCGATTGAGTTTCAAAATAAAAGCTAAATGAACAATTTAAGATGACCTTTTATGTTCATTTTCGGCAATGATATGAATATATGTAAAGAAGACACTAATTATCTTATCATCTCTTACAATAATCACGACTGTACAAGTGGGGATCAGATAACTTTATTTTAGTGCCATCAAGCAATGACTAAATTTAAATGTTAGAACTAAATAAAAAGGTTTTTATCACCGAAACAACAGCCGCATAAACAGGATGTTGTAATGACGAAGCAAGACATGAGTTGAACAGAAATGAATGAAATCAAAAGCTATTTCAATCAAAAACATCTGAACAGGTCACATTATATTTAAGATAGGAGTGACATCACACGAGTTAGGGCAGAATTTGAATTTGCAAAAATAGGCCCGCATTTACAAAGTGTATTTGGACATCTTTTGTTAATCTTGGGTCTGTTTTACGCATGATAAGGTTGAATTTTTTAATCTGAAAACCAATTATGTTTGTATTTCTTTTTTTCTCAGCAATAATTTCCTACATGAAGGAAATGGATGTCCAAAGTGTTCAAAGGTCCCTAAAAGAAGCATTCAAGAAAAAATATTGCAGACTTCAGGAAGCATATGCTGCCAACGCCGTTCAACCTTCAAGACTTTGCAACAAGAGCGACATCAGGCCTCATGATATTCACAAACACGAGTTTGGCTACGTGGACAAATCTGACCTGCATACTTGGTTTTTGGATATAACGGTTCCACTTGAAGACATTATTTATTGTGATAGTAAACATGCTGCGGGCCAAAGAACAATCCTCACGTTTGGGATATGTGGAGTCGGGAAAACCACAGTTGTGCAAAGTTTTGCTCTGGACTGGGCCGAGGGCAAGGCGCACCAGGACATCGACCTCCTCTTTCCTTTTTCTTTGTGGGAGTTCAATTTGATCGAACGCAACGTAAGCCTAGTTGATCTGATCCAGATATTTTACCCAAATTTGACGAGGCTTGATGCTTCCAGCCTAAATGAAAGCAACATTTTGTTTGTCTTTGACGGATTGGATGAGTATCAGCTTGGGCTAAATTTCAGCTCTCAGAAAGTAAGCAACATTTTTCAAGTTGCCACAGTGGATAGTTTACTGACCAATCTGATTAAGGGCAATTTGCTTCCGAAAGCCCATCTGTGGGTCACATCCCGCAATATTTCCGCCGCAAAAATCCACGATTGTTATTTGCTCCAAAAAACCGAAGTGCAAGGATTCGATAATGAACAGAAGGAGTTGCACTTCAAGAGCGTCATTGGGTGTGAGCGTCTCACCAAAAAAGCAATCAACCATGTGAAAATATCCAGAAGTCTCCACTTCCTTTGCCAGATACCGCCAGTCTGCACCGTCATGGCAACCGCCTTGAAGACACTTTTAAAAGCAGACGATGATTTCAAAATAACCCCTTTGACTTTGACGCAAATGTATCAAGAGATTGTAAAGGCGGCCGACTCTCAATTCATTTCCAAGCTGAAAAAAGTGGCAGTCAATCGCCTGGAAGAATTATTTGATTGCGGCGTGTTGTATGCAGATGACCTCAAAACGAATCAGATAAGCCTCGAGGAGGCCTCACTTTTCTCCAAACAATGTCCGCTCGTGCTGAGAGAAGAAACCGGAGTGGATAATATCACCGTGTTCCGCTTTGGCCATTTGAGTGTTCAAGAGTTCCTCGCGGCGCAGTATAAATTAGATGAGATCGCTCCTTTCAATTTTTCCTATATGGCTTTGGTGGACCAGACGCTTGAGAGCCCAGGAAGGAAATATGATGTCGTTCTCCGCTTCTTCTGTGGTCTCCTTAAGGAACAAGGAACGGCGCAGTACGTTTATCCGATTTTTGATTACATAAAGACGAAGATCCTGGAGAATGTTCTTTGTCATCGTGCTGTGGCCTTGTTCCACTGCCTGAGGGAGTTTGACCTTCAAGCTTTCCTTTGGGAGGTCAAGTATTTCCAGAACACCGGCTTGTCCCCACTGCAGGATGTGTCGCCAACACAATGGTTTTACATGGCGCAAAGAAGCACGAATTTTGAAGGGTCCCGACAAATCCTCCACATGCCAGCGTCCATACAAAGCGATGAGCAGCTTGTGGCCGAGCTGCCGACCATTTGGAAATCCGAGAGAGTCTTGTAAGTCAACTTTCTTTGGAATCGGATTTTTAATTGGATAAAAGATGATGGAGATATTGCCACTTCCTGTTCCTGTAAAGCAAGAATTGAGCGAAGGCTTCATGAACACTCGAACATCCTTCAGTGAGACTTCGTTTTAAATGAGTAAGCACACTGGTATTGACTCCAGAGATACGTTGTTTGTAATGATTCTTTTTTTAAACCAATTTAATGAAATGTGATCATTTTCCGCAACGCACCTTAACAACCTAAACATTTTCCACCAATCATGGCTCCGCTTCAGAAAACGGAAGCCGTGATGGGTCGTTGCAATTGTGTTGTCATTTTCAGCCGACAGACGTGACAAAATGGCCGCCCCCTGACATGGCTGAAAATGATTTTGCTGAAAGGAGGGAAAGAGTACTGTCGGACAAAGTGGGGCTTGACCTCCGAGGTCAACTTTGCCTTCCGGCCGGAGCTAATATTTGATATTTCCTGTCCGCTCGCAGGCTGCGATTTTCTCAGCTAACCAACAAGTGTTGTCCAGCCTTGGCATCGATTCTGAGCACACGAGAATCTTACCTGAGAGAGCTTGACTTGAGCTACAACAACATCGCTGACGTGGGAGTCCAGATTCTGGTGGAGAGCCTGAGCAGTCCGAGCTGTAACCTGACAAAGCTCAAACTTCTTTGCTGCGGAGTGACGGCGCAAGGCTGTCGCTACCTTGCTAATGCCTTGAAAAAATGTGGGCCGCTGCAGGAACTGGATCTCAGCAGCAATCATTTAGGAGACAAAGGAGTGAAGCATCTTGCTGATGGTTTGAAGTTCCTTGAATGCCACCTCGAAGGACTCAAGTAAGTGTTCGACCGTATTTTCTGGACGATAAGCCGATACGTTTTCCCTCGATTTTGAACCGCGCGGCTAATACAACGCTGCGGCTTTTCTGTGGATTTTTCTTTCACCACTAGGGGCGCTCTATAGTTCAGAAAATACGCTAAATAAATGTCAATTTGTTTTTTTTTTTCTCTTGGGTCTGTTCTTTAATCATCAAAGTTGTTGTTGTGTTAAAAGGCACTGTTTTAACAATCTGTTTATGTATCTTTATGTGCATTAACACAACAAAATTAGACTTTTTTTTTTTTTTTTTCCAAAAAAGAGCTGCTGCGGCTTATATATAGGTGTGCTTTATAGTCGGGAAATTACGGCGTAACAACTAATACAATTGAATTCATATGCAAGTTACATTTGGGCATTGGTGAAATTTCAGGATGAACATTAGACTTTATGGGCGTAGCGATCGATCGATCGATTGGGATCAGGGTCGATTTTCCTTCATTTTTGGGTGAATGGTTCTTCAGCCGAGCGAATGCCAAGATGGACCACGATAAAACTTACAACACAAAAAGAATTTTCTTTTGAAGGAAAAAAAATGTCACACTATGTTGAGATGCAGATTTCCAACTGCATTCTAAACTTGCAAAGTCACGAGTCCTGAATTCATGACTAGGAAGTTGCAATTTCTGAAAGAAGATTTGCGTCTGATCACGGCGAGGTCATGTGACGTTGCCCATCGCACCCTTCGCTCCGTTTCCTGCGCTCTTGAAATGTTTCCATTCATTACAGAATCCGCCAATGCAATTTTGGTCGAAAGGGCTGTCATTCGTTGGCGTTGGCGTTGCAGGAAAATCCCCACCATATGAAAGAGTTGAATCTCTCCATCAATAAAATTGGAGACGACGGGGTCAATGACCTCTTCAACAGATTTGATGTATCAAAGTTAACCAAACTGGAGTGAGTCCTCGACAACTCGTTTTTTTTTTCTCCATTATGCTTGCAAGGAAAAAGAAAATCTGAGGAGAATTTTCTATCGCCGTACCTCACTGCAGGTTGAATTGCTGCGGAATCACCTCGTTAAGTTGTACGAGTATCGGAGAAGTTCTGCAGTTGGAAAGTAGCAACCTGCTGGAACTCAATTTGAATAACAACCAATTAAAAGATACTGGATTTGCGGCCATCTGTACAGCGATGTCTGCATGGTCTCGTCTGGAAAAACTCAAGTAAGGATTTGTTACGGCAGAAAAAAAAGGCTGAGTGCTATTTGTCACGTTTAATCTTCCCAATGCTCAATTCTCTCGCCCTCAGTGTGTCAAGATGTGAAATTACGGATTTGGGCTGCTTTTGTATTGCAAAGATCCTGGCTTGTGTCTCGCAGCTTCACTCTGAGGGGGAAAGGCAAAGCAAGTGGCAGGCGGTCGCGCTGAAGGAGCTCGACCTCACCATGAACCGTGTTGGAAACGCCGCAGTCCAAGAAATTTCATCCGGGCTGATGAATCCTTACATCAAATTCAAATCTCTCACGTGAATTACTTTGGAAACAAAGTCAACCGTTGTGCATTTTCTATGCAGTGTTCTGATTTTTTTTTTCCCTGCATTTCAGTCTAAGCCGCTGCAATCTGACCAACATCTGCTGTGGAGCGCTTGCGTTGGTCCTTGCATCGGAGGACAGCACGCTCAGTGAGCTGGATCTGTCCGACAATAGCATCCAGGATAAGGGAACAAAGAAACTCTGCACGGGACTGAGAAGTGCTCAGTGCAAACTTGAAAAATTAGTGTAAGTTGACTTTTACTCATAAAGTTCTCAGTTGAAATTGCCGGTTTTTCGTCATTGAAAAAAGATGAATCGTAGTAAAACTAAGGCAGTCAAAGTTTAAGCGTTAACTCAGGAGAAAAAAAATAACCCAGTTAAATATTTGAACTCAGTTCAATTGGTTTTATTGACTTTGAAAATAATTAGCATACTTTGCAAAGCCAAATTCAAATACGGTAGCATATTGGCGGCGGCACATCTGAGAATTTTTGAGAATTGTTTTTATGAAAAAGACCTGTAAAGATGACTCTGTATTCAACGATCAAAGGAAGCTATTCGAACAGTATTTGAATTAAAATATTTGGTGATTTTACATTCATTTCAAGATATTACTCAAGCAAATCTATTAAAAGCTTTGCAAAAAAATTGTAGTGATTAATAGCAATTAATTACGGAAATATTTTGAGATTAATCAGTTGAAAAATCTTATCGCTTCACAGCAGTCATTAAAGCGTTTGTTGATGACCTACTCATTTTAAAATGCAATTGAAATAATAAAAAAAAATCTTTTCAAGAGAGGAAATGAAAAAATGAATAAAACAGTATTGTTGCACAAGCAAGCTCACCCTTTTGTCTCATCTGACCAAGTTTAGATCTGCCGCCTCAATATTTCATGACACGTTTCTTTTTGACCAGACTAACAAACTGCGGCCTTGGCCCAAGAAGCGTTCCGTACCTGACGGCTGCCCTGAAGTCCAACCCAAAGTATCTTACTGAGCTGCTCGTGATGGGCAACGAGCTGACCAAGGCGCACATCAGAGCACTCGTCGAACTCACAACGAAAAAGGGATACGCGTTGCAGACAATCGAGTAAGCCTTGCGAAATTGCTGGTTTCAATGCACAGTCATGATCGAAATGGACAATCAATAGATTGCTCTGCAGAATTTCAGTGACTAATAATTCATCCCGTTTCCCCCATATTCGTATCTTTCAGCGTCTCCGAAGACTGAGTGTCAAAGGGCAAAGGTGGATCTTGAGGGATCAGATCTCCTCACTCATTTGATTTGACTTCTCATCGCATTATTGCAAAAGTCATTTGTTGCTTCTTGTTCGTGAAAAAAAATTCGAAATGTCTTGAGCCGTCTGTCTGTCGGCAGTGCTCTTCCTCCGTGCCGCATCATTTCGTAAATCACGGGTGAGCAAACTTTTGGATTGGTGGGCCACAATGGGTTCGAAAATTTGACAGAGGGGTTACCGCTGGTCACTTCTCCTCATCTGAGAAAAAAATACATTTAATTTTCAATGAACGTGAACAAAAGCATGTCAAGAAAATTACCCGTCTTTGACACAACAGAGTTTTTAGAAAATAAAAAATAACAAGGTTTATTCATTGAATCTTTTTCAAGTTCGGCGGGCCGGATTAAAACGCAAAGGTGGATCTTGAGGGATCAGATCTTCTCACTCATTTGATTTGACTTCTCATCGCATTATTGCAAAAGTCAACTTTTATCATCGAGATTCATGAAATGGGAGGCGAGTTTCAGCTTTGAATGACGATGTTATTTTCATTTGAATCCTTTGTGGTTGATTGAACATTTAGTAGTTTGCAACGATTTATTATACGCAAACAATTTTTTAAAAATGTAAAAAATATGAAGAAATGTTATATTACCAAATATGTGGCGGTGATTTACCCGCAACACTTTTCTTCTGCAGATTCCTGGGCGGGACTGATTACACCCAGAACTCTTTTCAGTAAATGTTCAACGTACAACCTAAGTTAGTACGTTGGGTTTAATCGTTTAACTTTGTTTAAAATGAATCGTACCCGAACGTCTGGCTTTTCTACGTTTGGGGTCCTGCTCCATGTCCAACTCTTGACACAAACGAAGCCATGTCGATGCTCTTTATTTGAGAGAGGAAATGTTTGCGTGTCTTTTCATGACATTGCATTTAATTTGAACATTGGGTGAGAATAAATTCAATTAAAAGGAGACAACAAGGCCGATGGGCTGTTTGATATCCATTAACAAAATGATCAATGGAAGAATCAAACAAAATGTCCACAACTGGCATTCTAGGAACTTTGTGATTTTTTTTTTTCCTGGGGAGGAAAAATCCAAAGCAAGGCACAGCACATTTTGTTTTTTGTTGTTTTTTGCATTTTACATTTGAAACACTCAAATTTGACATACATTGGTCGTAATTTGGTGTCGTTTCTTGCCGATGCCCAAGTTGATGAGTGAATATTACCATCAGAAATGACCCCACACACACATTTGGGTCTTCCAAATGGGTCTCCAGTAAGGTCGCTTTTAATGCAATAATGTCCTACATTTCTCAAGAAAATGTCTTGGCATTCTAAAATGCACTTGATTGCGTTCCATGCAACAGGAAGAGGAGATTTACAAGTCCTCTTAAAGCTTTTATGAGGCAGCAACTTGCATTTTTAATGACATGAACATTAAAGCATCAATTGTACATTCAAATAACCATCAAAACAAGCCGACATTTACTCAACAGGTCAACACTTTTATGTTCGAAATCAGAAAACTGAAGTGAACTTGTTGCAGTCTAAAAAAAAAAAAAAGACGCCGCACAAGAGATGTTTCGACGTAGACTTCTTTGTCCACGTTTTAAGAACACACGTTGACAGTCTTTCAACATTTTCGAGTTGTCAAAACGTGGGACAACCGCCGGGCAGATTTCTTTTGCTGTTTGGACATCGAGAATTCAATATTAGACATCTTCATGACGTACGTTATCACTGGATGTTATGTCTTAAAAATGAAAACGGTCGTTCTTCTTGTGACGTTTGGTTTACACGACGGGGGCGGGGCTTATTGGAATACAATGGCGGATATGGTCATTCAGCAATTTTTTTTCAATGATATGATAATAATGGGTCATTGTCCCGACTTACAAGTTTGGAATGTACGTAAACTCGGTTGCTAATCTCTTTGACATTCAACGGATATTTCAGGTATAAACCAAATGTCTTCCAAGTCTAAAGTTTGGACTGGAAAGTGGCCACCTTCTTGCAATCAAACTGAAATGGTCAAATATTATGGCCAGCAGGAAAATACTGCGACTGAAATCAACTCAGATCAACAAAATAAAATAGGCCATTTTAGTACATGTTGACTCTCTTTGGCAAAAAAAAAAAAAGTTGTCCTTCCATCATGCGCGATTTCCCTCCAAACATGCACCACCGTCTATTTTAATCGCACGCGCTGCATTTTGAGTAATTCAGTGCTGCCAGCAGACGGTGAGGATGGGTGATGATTGGACCCCTGTGACGCCATCGACTCGGTTCTCAAGAGTTGGGACGCGTACGAGGGAGCCTCGACCGTCCCGTGTGACAGGAAATCAAATCCCGGCATCTCCACTTCTCTGTCATTGATGAAAAGGTCGTCTTCCCCCCAACCTCCTTTCTCGGTCCCCCCCCCGCCGAGATCTTGGCAACTTCCTTGGAAGCCATTGGAAGAGATTCTACTGTGGCCCGCCGATGAAATGTTGCAGTAGGTGCCTTGCATTTGGCCTCGGCCCGCCTGCATCAAGTCCTGCACCGACATGGACTTTCCCAGTCCGCGATCGGCCTGACTGGGACCCGAGCAGCAGCTTATGCTCGCCGGCACCAGAGGTTCCAGCTCCAGACTCGTGTGCCTCCTCCAGGAGCCCTCCTCCTCCTCCTTGTTGTTGGCGCAACCCCGTTGGCGCTTTCCCAGCGTGCCGAGCCCCAAATCCGGAGCCGCTTCCTCCCCGGTGCTGCCGTCCTTTATTTGCAATGCGAGACTGCCGCAGAAGTCTTCAATTTCAGGGGAATGTTCATTGGAGGCTCGCATCAAGTTGCTAAGACCCACATTCCTGTTCGGAGGGGGAGGCGGCGGCAGCCTTGCCAGAAGACAAAATCCGCCATCTGCCGCTCCTCCGCCCGCAGCGCCGCAGATGCTGTCGGGTGCGAGGATGGGAGGCGAGCTCGCCACTGTTTCGTCATGGCCGCTTTCAGGTGCGATCGACTGATCCTGGCTGTGAAGTTGGGGAGGAGCGTGCTGGTGCTGGAGATGGTGGTGATGTGGCAGCGGGGATGGGCTGAAGCAGGAGGAAGCAGGACCCGAGGGAGGCGTCGTGCTGGAGGAATTCAGGTCGAGATCGTTGGGGGTGGCCAGGATGAGATGGAGTCCTCCTTGGGACAGGTGAGGATTGGTTGATGAGCGTGTGACGCAGCCGCCGGGGTGAGGTACGGCGCCGCTGCTGACCCGGCCGGGGAAGGACAGATCCTTGCTGAAGACGGACGACTGGTAGTCTGAAGTCCGTTCGGGCTCAAACAGTGGCAACGAGGAAAGGGTGAGAGCTGCGGAGGAGCCCTTCCGCAGAACCTGCCGATAGATGTCGAGCAGTGAGTCCAGCTTTGACTCGATTGACTGCACCTGTGATGTGGGAAAAGGGAAAAAAAAAAAAAAATGAAAAAACAGCAAGCGATGATCCATCCATCATTTACAATTTTCGGCCCACATTCACAGTCTTGTCTCATTCAAGCGCTCCACAATTCAGACGTTTTAGAAAATTCTGTTCACGAATGAAAAAAACAAACAAAACAACGGCCGCATCGCATCACGTGACCGACGAGAGAGGAGCGGATCCGTAGTAGGGTACCGTACCGTTGAGGACCGAAAAATAAATAAATATATAAAAAATCCTGTCGTGATGAAAACGACTCCCATCCTATCCTGCCTCTCTCCTCCCACTGCCATATCGCTCCCATTTTGGAGGTCTGCTACGTTTAAAAAAAAAAAAAAAAGGTCATTCAAGTCCTCTAAGTTCAAACAGGCACAATGTCGGCGATTTGTCGCTTGTTCCGCCGAATCAAAAATGCCAACCAGAATTGGCCATAAAATTCTGAAGAAACGCCACCCCGTCGTGTCCTCGCCTCGTCATTTGCAAGATGCGGTTCTTCTCATTAATGGCACACCTGAATTATAAATTGCCTCTGACAGATTATTTATCATTGTTAACAATCAATTAAAGCGTAATAAAAAGAAGCAAGCAAGCACCTGGCGCTCCACTTTACAAACACGTCCCAGCATGCTCATGTCCTCCAGCAGGTCGCCATCAGACAACAACTTTTCTCGGATCTTCTTATCCAGGGGGATCTGCCCCTTCCCAAGGATTTGGTCCACCCTAAATATCACAAAGGCACACCGTAACACGTTTGAGTTGAATCCAGGGAAGCGGACGCCTCGAGAATCACACTTTAATCGCTCCGTCCAGGGCCGTAGTTAGTCATTTTCATGCCAGAGGCAAACATAGACACCGCCCCCCCCCCCACACTTGTGCAATTTTTACTTTTTTTTTTTTTTGGTCGCTACGACAACAATAACAAGCTAAAGCACAAAAAGCAAAGCTCATAGAGCTGCTGTATGATAACGGCATGGGAAATTCATCCACTGACCAGTAGATGGAAGCAAAGAGCAACGCATGAGAAGTTGTGCGAGCTCAACATGTTTTCATTTTCAACAATTCAGCGAATGTAGTAAAGCAGATTTTAATTTTTTTTTTGCAATAATATATCTGAGCATGCGCCGTATCCTGAATGAGCAGAATCAAAATGAACGGAACCCATTTGATGTGCATGGGCACGCTGACCCTTGGGTGGAGTTCTTTCTGCCCTGGCTGTAATAGAGAGGCAGGGAGGGGGAGGAAAAAGTCTTGGCGCGGCTGCTCAGGGGCTGCGGGCCTACAATCATGTCCAGCCTGTGAGGAAGCAAAAATCAACACACATACACAAACACACATGCATGAAGTACGGAGACAGATGCCAGCATGCCAACGACCACAAATACGCACATATACACATTTATATGCGGTCGTGCTCTTATGATGCATACTCCGGAAGAATTTGTTCAACTCTGGGAATTTGGGATTTTTTTTTATTTTTTTACGACTGAGTGAGTGGAGATCATCTCATTATTTTTTTTATGTTTTGTTCAATAATTGTCTCATTTGGAAAAGCCTTAATATTTTGGAAATTGCTCGAAAAAAATTATTTTTTTTTTGGAAAGGTGCACAAATTCTGCCAGCGCATGTGAACTAATTTGCACAACTGTACACTTGCCAGCCACAACATTTGACCTCATGTCCAAGTAATGATATCCAATACAATATATTGAATATTGAGTCGAATGAACACAAATTGAGATGTATTTTACGATTTATTTGCTTTGCAGCGCCTTTCCTCATGCCGAGAGATATTCTCACTATTTTTGACACTCTCCTGTAACTGAGGCAACCAAAACATCTGGAGCAGCTTCCGTGAAGCACCCGCCATCGGCACCCACTGCATGCAAACTAAAAATAGAATAATGAACATTTCAAATGGCGACCGCTCTGACGGTGTCAATCAAAACCAAACATTATTACGTTTGCATAAGCTGAAGCATGGATGCAGTTTTTTGCATTGGATATCCTCGCTTGTCCGAATGTTGCGGCCGTTCAGTGTACATGACGTATCTTTCCAAGTGAAATAAACATTTCATGCAGTATGTGCTCAACACGGAATGTCTGGAACGTCCTACCGAGTTTGGAGGCTCTTAATGCGACACAACATGTCCAAATGTCCCGCAGAGTACTGCTCAATCACATCCTTCACATCATAAGGACGCAGGGTCTCCTTGAACTTCTTCTTTGCCACGTGGAACTTCATTATTCTGAGGGAAGACGAGGAGTTTTCACTGGCAGACAAAACTCTTTTTTTTTTTTAATTAGACTTGATGCGAGTTTTAGGGGTCGATCAGCGAGTTTGGGAAAAAATAACGGTTACTCGATCACATGATTTGATCAGAAGATGGAGCAATGAATACATTTAAACATTTATTTACTCGACAGTCGACGCATGCAAGAGTGGAAAAGCCTTGGAAAAAAATGCTTCTCAAATAGTGGGGCGCCCCCCCCCCCCTGTGATGCTGAGGGGGCGCCGGTGACCCTGAGGAACATGCTTATTTTTTTCCCGCCATACTACAATAAAGTGTAATTGCACATCCATTCCAGGAGATGTCAGTGGCGCGCTCCTTGCCGATTGAGCACAACGATGTAGCAATGAAAATGCGATTTTTTCATAGTTGCAGCGGAGAGTGGGGGGGGGGGCGCTATTTGTTTTCTTCTTGCTGGGGGACGTAAAAGAAAATAATTGAGAATCATGAATTTTAATGGTTTAATTGTTGCAGTCAGTTGCAACCAAGATTTATTTACATGAACAAAAAACAAAGACAAAGAAACTTGGACGAGTCGAAAATGAGGGAAAAACAAATGCGTTTCTCTGTAACTTTTGCTCACCTAATGGCTCTAATGGCCGACTTGACAGAAGGCAGCAAGTCCTCCACTGAGATCTCACAATGACAGCCCTTCTCATCAAAGCCGTCCTCTCCTGCCACGTTGGAGTCTGCTGATGAGCAAGGGGGGGGGGGAATTATTTTTTGCACAAACTCATCTGTACCTCAACCTGAAAATATGTCAAGGATGTGATTGGCATGAGAGCAGCGACAAAAAAAGTGACGGGAACGTAATTGGCACTCACCGTCAGTGGTGGATCGCGACTGGCTTTTAAGGCGCAGTGAGGGTCTGAAGCGTGTGCGGTCATTAAAACTCCAGCTCTTCTGTACCTTGGCGGGGCTCGTGCCGTCCGCGGCCGCCTCGGCCACTGGAGAACGCCGGTCGTTCACTGAGGACGTCTGCCTGTTCTTGATGCTCTGACCTCTCGGGCTGGCCATCCTCACTCGCTCCTTGAAGCTGAGTTTCTGGCTGCAAAGTGAAAAGAGAAGCGAAGCGTGAGAACAACAATAATTACACACAGACGTCATTTTTTTTTTTTTTTATGAAGCGTGTATGTTTCGCAGGTGAACGATTTTGTAAAACGCAGTCGGTGCTGGCTTGAACAATGGTCGCACGTGGCGTCGTTCATTCTCAGCGACCGCAAGGTAAGAACGTTCCGGCGGAGAGCTGCGGACCGGCAACCAATTTAAAATAACTGCACTCAAAGACAAGATTGTCATGTTCAAACGGATTTATTTATTCGGGGAAGGCAACGGAGAAGAGATTCTGTTTTGCAATCGCTGGCTGCAGACGGCAGAAAAGGTTCCGAACGCTCGACAACAAACTGCAGTGAGTTTGACATTTCATCTCGTCCGTTTGATGTGCGTGTACAAGTGCAGATGCCGTAAAAGTAAAGTTGCCAGCGTGTTCTGGAAGCTTCTCACATTACTCAGTTAATTTATTTCCGTTTCACTGATGAAACTGCGGCCTAAAATCGGACAGCGCGTAAACTGCTACCCACGGGTTCTCGAGCAGGCTTTTGGACAAAAGTAGTCGTTCCGCCTTATTGTGATGATGATGCCGATTATCGTTTTAAGTTCAGCATGGCTTAGTTAGCGCGCGTTACAGACACAACTTGAAGCCCGCAAGTCAATTGTTGCCCGGAAAAAAGTACGAGCATGTCTTTACTGAGGCAGGTGTGAATTGGCCTCAGCATTATGTTCATGTAACATCGCAAAACGATGTCGAATTTGACACCTGGGCCACAATGACACAATTCTTCGTGTGGAATACAGGCTTTGTTTTCAAATAGCAGCTAAGATTCATTAGACGTCTCCTGTCTTGAGTTCATCTCAGCCAAAAATGCAAAAAAAAAAAAATTGGACAAGCTTGGGAGACTTTCCAAAGTGACTAAGAAGGAAAATGGTTGAAGTTGTTCACCATTAAAAACAATGCAACTTTTATATATGTTGAGGTTTGTTTTTTCAACAATTATATCTCCCCGTCCACATTTCTGGCAGGACATGATGACTTCATTTCAAATTGTGAATTGGAGTTGATTTGAAAGACATTTGCTTTGGAACAGCAAGGCTCCAGAAATATTTTCATCAACATGGAGTTAAAACCAAGCCCGAAATCTCACAAACAAACAAAACATGATATAGTCACACCCAAAAATCAACAAATAATCATCATTATTCACCAAAATGGAAATCCGGCCGGGACGAACAGCCCAGCTCTGGATTTTTTTTTTCTACTTGAAAGACTTTAGTTGGCACTTGAAGGATATTTGTTTGGTAACTGAAGAAAGGTTTCAAACAAACTGTATTTGTTTCTGAAGCAGGATGTATTTTGTTTGTTAGGTACATTTCCTCTGTGCAAAACAAAATGCATTCGTTTGTCAATGTTTTTTTTTTGTATTTGCGAAACACACTGAGATTGTTTGTGACTTTTTGGGTGAGAGTAAATCATGTTTTTTTTTGTGTGTGTGTCTGCGAGGCGTTTGTAAGATTTTAACTTTGTACATCACAGCCAAGTTTTTCGTTTTCCTGCATGATGCAATTTGTTTGTGTTTTTCATCACAAACCTTGTCGTCGGTTCTCCTTGTTCTTTTCTGGAGTTGTCAGTTGATATTTGAGAAAAAGACAAAAATTGTATTAGATATAAATGTGGTCATTGTGATGAATATGAATTATTTCAAAAGTTCACATCAATTTCACTCACATGATCGAATAATGCATTTCATGCATTTCCGGTACGACCAATTTTAATATCAAATCTACTTTATTTATCATTCATTTCAAATGACACGAACATCATTAAAAGAAAATTAAGCATGGCTCGAAACAGCTCAGTAAGTAATGTATCATACGTAAATGCATACATCCGTACTGGTCCACTTCAGGATTCCGCGATCTCAGAATAATATATTTACTAGTAGTTTTCATCCCGACCGCTAGATGTCGCAGTCAGATAGACGGCATCGAAGACACACAGCTGACCTTGCTGGTTACTTTCAATGAAATGTTTTTAGCAGACAATTGTCGTTGGTATTTGTCTACTTTTTTCTGCTTTAATCACTAATAATAATCGCTACAATATCCACATGCAAAATGGATAGATTACACTAATTTTTAATTGTTTCCTTTATTTTTTTGTATTGTTTGTAAAATTTCCCCCTGATTTTTACGATACCCCGTCAAGTGAGCTTATTTTACACTTTGTTTAAATATTTGCTTTAACGTAACCTGTTCTACCATTGAAATGTTTTGAAATGTTTTGCACTTTTAAAGTAATGCAAATAAATCTGCCCAATATTGATGTTAATTATTTGATAAGCGCAATGTTTCACAGTGTTTTGCTTTTGAAAATAATTTCCCACGAGTATTCTTACTTCATTATTAAGTTAATTTGCTGAATAACTGCTCATTTTAGGGTGTTTTTTTTTTAATGCCCATGCAAAGCCAACCTTTAAGCCATGGAATCAACAATTGCTCCCTGTAGGATCAGGATTGTTCTCTGCGGATTGAACTTTTTTTCTTTGCAGATTTCTGGGGGGACTACCATACATATCAACATATTTATCCACAGACGTACATAGATGCGCTACTCACAAAAAAAAGTAGTCAGTTAGCTTTTAGGCGAAATGCTAGGATTACCCTCAAAAGCGTCATCGGTGTCAAACTGTGGCCCGCGGGCCCAAAAAAAAAAAAAAAAAAAGTCTACAGTTTTGTCATAAATAAATGAGAAGTCTTTCTTTAAAATCATCTTTCCAAAAGCAAACGGGTGGTGGTTTCATAATTTTGAGACTTTAACAGCGTTAACTTTTGAAACAAAACCACGTCTTCTCAAACGTTGATTTTGACCGAAACATCCACCACAATGCACCTTGTGAACTTAATTATCATCCAACAACCATCAAATATCAAGCATGCTACAAATATCCAGGCAAACTACGGAAATACTTGAAAGGGGGAAAAAAAAGATTAAAAAAAAACAAAAAACAATCACTTGAGTGCCTTGAAGATGTTTTCCCGTCATACCGTCATGGAAATCAGGGAAATATCAAGTGCGTACTTGCTTCAATTTGTATTTCAACTTTAAATCATGCTGCAATGGCAAATTGAAAAATGAAGCTTGCAATCAAGTATGTTTTAAGTCAGCGGATTCCCTCTGCAATGGAAGATACCGTACGCGGTTACAGTTATGAAAAAAATAAAATGGCCGACTGCACTATATTTAGTCCACTCATGCACGTCAAGCCATTAAAGCGATTGATCTCTGCATCGCTCGCAGCTCGCAGCTCATGGCCACCCACTAAAGGTCGCAAATTCTGATTGGCATGATAATTGCATCCATCACGGAAACTAAATGCAACAATTGATTCCATAAACTGATGGCTGCTTTTGATCTCGCAAGTCACGGGATTCACATCCAAGCTGGAAATTGTGTGACATTTCCTTTTTTCTTTTCTACAGTTCATGTACAGAAAAAAGACAAGTGACCAAACACAGGCAACAGTCGCCATCATTGTACCTACTTTGTAGGGCTGCAGGTATGCAACGCTTTCAAGTGAGGCTTCCAGGTAGCAATGGAAACCGAGTGTTCATCAGCTGCATAACTACGCCAAACACACTGCATGCAGGAGACACAAAAGCAAGAGGAAGAAGAAGAAGGAGAGAAGAGCCATAAATATAAAGAGGAGAAGAGAGACAAAAGAGGAGGAAGATGGAAAAGACAAAAGAACAAAAGAGAAAGGTGATCAGTGAGAACAGTGACACAGGGGTGTCACACGTCTTTGGCTCGGAGCGGAGGTCAGGCATGAATACATGCCTGTGGGAGGGCAGGAGGCTCTCATGTGGCATCCAGGTATGGCCTGGTGCTGTCTGTGGAGTAATAACGCCACGCAGCCTGGTACAACATGTGAATGGACAGGATGACACAATGACGGTCGGGAAAAGGAGGAGGAATATAACATGGCGGGAATTCGGAATGGGAGCTCAGCTAAATGTGGGGGAAGATGACCAAGCGAAAGTCGGGGAGGTCTCAAATCAGGGGGAAAATACGACATTGCATATGCAGGAGACAATGCGAAATTAGGCAAGGAATGCAGGATTGGAAATTAAACGCACGACTGGGGAGGCGGGAAATGGAGGACATAAGTGAAGCAGACAAGACGGGAATGATAACGACATATTCCGCCACGCAAACAATGTGGAAAGACGACAACAACCTCCCGGATTAAGAAGTAGAATCTCACATGCTTGGAGATTATTATTATTTTATTTATTTATTTTTTTTATCAAATTGTATGATGTTAAAAGGAGGACGGGAAAGAATAATGCTGGCACTTTGTATATTGTTTTGAACAAGAGCAACATTCGTGTTGGCCTCATGGAGATTTCGTTTCAATTTACCTGGATGAGGTAGGCTGCAGGGTTTCTCCTCTTTTCAAAGTGCTTCTGTCGGTGCTGCTCTTGGACCTTCAGAGCAAAACCGGAGCCCAGAATACCCTAACGTGAAAGGAAGGAATTTTGTGAAGCGGTTCATTTGAACTCAACATAGAATATGTTAAAGGTGCCCTGGCGAGTTTTTACGATCTCTTTAAGTGAGTGCGTCTCATTTTTTGTCACCTTGCAGGTGACAAGGTTATTCAGAACTTTACATTGAAGAGCTCACAAGACAAAGATCACTCGAAAATGTGAATTTTTTGAGGATTATTCGTCTACTTCTCACAATTTCGGGCCTCATCAGCTTGTTGCAATCACTGTAAATCTTGATTTGTGTATGAAAAGGTCTCCGCAGCAAAGGCGTGTATGTTTCCTCGCGGGCCAATTAAGCGTCTGTACTAACTCCAGCATAGAACATGAACACTCAAGTGTTTTATCACCATTTGAGACATAAACATGCATCCGTAAAAAAACAAACGGATCGCAGACGCTCATTCCTTGTTAGGCAGCAAGTATACCGAAAATAGCAAGGGCCCCTAAACGGAACCTTGTGGAACGCCACACTACGACAGAAGGGAGAATTAGCTCATTGAATAGGACACGCGAATCGATGTCATTGAAAAAGAAAGTCTTGAAAAGTCTGCGCTTACTGCAGGTAAGGCAAAGAAAGAGATCCCCAACAGTGCAAAACCAGCAGACAACATCCTCCCCGTCCATGTCTTTGGTGTCTTGTCTCCGTAGCCAATGGTTGTCAGCGTGATCTGTGAAAAGATGTTCGCGAGTCGGAAAAGAAATCAAGTTCCAACCTGCAATTTAAGAATACATTTTTATACAAGTCTGGCAAGAGATATTCCTCAAAACTCACCGTGCCCCACCACAAGGCATCAGCATATGTGGCAAACTCCTTGTTGAATTTATTCTCCACAAGGTAGACAAGGAAGGAAGAGAAGATGAGAACCAAGAAACCGATGTACCAAGCAGTCACCAGCTCCTGTGGGCAAAGATCAGCAGACATTCAGAGCACAGGGTTACAATCTGGGGCTCAACTTTTGCCAAACTGGCTGGTTATCACGGCCATAAAACTCCATCTTTGTCACATCTGACCCGAAAATCCGACTGGTTCCGTTTCACGAATGCGGTCATGTAAACGTCTCCTTTTGATGTCGCTGTAGAGTAGTGACCAGCTTTCGCATTGTGATTGTGGGAACATGAAAGACAATTGGGAACTTCTACAATTATTTAAATCATGTAAGTGAATGTTCATGTCAAACGGTGTTCCGCAGGGTTCAATTCTGGGGCCTCTTCTGTTTTCATTGCATCTGCTCGAGCCGGTCCGTCTCTTTGGAATGAGCTCACGCTAATCGATGGGCAAGTCCTCCCATCTTTGAAACACATCTTAATACTATTTTTTATTCTTTGGCTTTTGACTCAGCATTCGACTTGCTTTTGGTTTTATCGTTTTTGTGCTTTTTACTGTCTTCATTAATAATTTGTTTTATTGTTTGTAGTTGTGTGACTTGCTTTTGCTCCATGTGCTGCACTTTGTATAGAGAAGTTTGGTTGTCTTGAAGTGCTTTCTGAATACAACTGAGTTGATTTAATATTCATCCTACCACAGAAACGTTCAAATCAAGCAATGAAAGTCATGCCTTGGCAGCTATATCGATGGAGAGAGCATATATTTTACATTATTGATCACAGCTCGCTTATTGAATTATTCAAGAGATTATTCACTTTAACACGGTACAGTTTGATAGCAGTGGAAAAAAAAATCCATAAGTGCAAAACAGAGGCCGGCGTCGGCTTCTACATGAGGAATGCAAAGGTCGTGTGCGCGTTTGTGCGTCCGTGCGCATTCGTCAAAGTGGAGAGCAGGGACTAAGACGCCGAGTAGGCGCCATTCGTTTGTGGTCGTCCTCACGCCTACCTTGCTGTGTGCGTAGACCACAGAACCGAGCAGCTTCCATGTACCCCCTCTCCGGTCCATGCGCACCATGCGTAGGATCTGTAGGAAACGAAGGCTACGCAGGACTGAAGTGGCAAAGATGTTGCCTTGGCTTCCTGCTGACACCACAGCAACTGATGCAATCAGCACTATGATGTCTGCGAGGTACACACACAAAAAAAAAGACTTGTGATACAATAACGCATTTGTGTAGAAAAAGCAGTGCAAGAGCGTGGAGAGTTGCAGGATTTTTGCTTGGAGTGAAAGCGCTGAATAACCTTCAAGTTTGACTATTTTATATGCATTTTGGCTCTCAATTGCTTCTTCACACAGCCAATTTCTCTCTCTCTCTCTCTCTCTCTCTCTTGCTCTCTCTCTCACTCTTTCTCTCTCTCTCTCTCTCTCTCTCTCTCTCTCACACTCTCTCTCTCTCTCTCTCTCACACTCTCTACGCCCCCCCCCAAATTGGTGCCAGTGATTCTAAATTCTGTATGCTTAAGGTAGCGTAAGGAGCTGGCAACCAGTCCAGACTGCCTCTTGCCCCAAGTCAGCTGGGCAAAGCTCCGGCACACCCGCAACCCTTGTGAGGGTAAGCGTTACAGATGTTTGATGAGTTAAATGGGGGGGGGGGTAGAAATAAATTTCAAACAGAGCTACAGAGTTGATGTTTAAATGTCACCACTCTGTCTTGTACTGTTGGCAAAATTGCTGCTTGTCTTGTTTCCACAATCCTCCCGAGATCAGCAACATCATAAACAAGCACATCGATGTTAGCGTGAACAAAGTGGGGTCACATGTCACCCATGAGCCGTATTCCCCTTCCATCAGTCTTTCCAACTGTTCTTTCCAAGAGGCAGCAGAGGGATTCGTGTCTAAATAATGGAAAAATAAAAGGCCTCTGATGCAAAGTCATTGCGTAAATGCATTCTTCTCTTATGAGCTTCGACCACAGCTCTCAATGACACGTGCAAGCGCTGGTCAATCGCATGCCATGGAATTTTGCCTCCGACCTAACATTATCTTCCGAGCACACCAACAAGGCAACTAAACGATGCAGCAGGCAGCGGAAAAAAAAGGGAGAGGAAATCGTAAGACGGACGGCGAAATGACATTATGGTGGGAAGTGGAGGTGGGCTGATGTCAGAACTCACCAATGACGCAGAAAGGCTTTCTGGCAAAGCGCAGTCGTCCCTGCCATCCTCGATAGCGACAGCAGCATCCCGCCGACCAGATGCGGATGATGTACTCCAACCCGAACACCACAATCATGACAAACTCCTACAGGGCGTTCAACAAATGACGTCTTAGCAGGAGACACAAGTCAGAGCGTCTTTGGATCATGTCAACGTTGAAAAATGCCCGCTCGTGTCTCGTACCAAAATAAGCAGACAGTAAGAGGAGAAGTCCTGATGAGCTGGAATGGAGGAGAACACCGAGAGGACCAGGCAGCTGAAGACCAAGACGAACCTGCACAGAACGAATAAAAACGGCCCCTCAGAAATATCCGCCAAACGACATTTTCGAAAGGGTGACATTGCGTCAACGGGATTCGTGCCATTTATTATTCAAAGTGAAAACACCGGCCAACCATCTTGTGGGTTATTTTCTGCAGCGAATCGTGAACCTATTATTCAATTTCCTGCGAAATCAAATTAATCCTGTTTGTTTGTGCAACGTGCTTTGCGAAGAAACAAGCAGTAAAAGCGAGCCACTTGGAAAAGTGGTATCATATGACCGTCACATATATAAAAAAAAAATAAGAGAAAAAAACAAACCAACCAGCTCTATGTTGAGAATTATTAAATGATCAAAAGTGTACATTTATTTGTGTTTAGCGTGTCTTTCCTCCTTATTATCATGCTAGTCTGCGTGTTTTATCATGTCATCTTATTTTGGTATATTTGTGGCAAAGAGATACTTTCAGATTTTTTTTATCTGAAGACCTCGGACGAATAGTGCATGTTACTGATATTATTAAATCTGCCTGGCAACACCAGCAAGCTGAATTCTGATTGGATACAAACGCTCACCTAAAAATTCAACACTCGGATATAATATGACATCAATGTGAAGAATATGATGATGATTTCTTGATTATGTTAGGCCAACAGAGAAGGTCTCGACCGCCAATTTTTTTGTGCTGTAACAGTAAGTCGAAGATTTTATACACGGCGTCATTCAAGCTGTTGGGTGGAAGAGGATGGATGGATGGACGGACGTGATACAGTCGAGGAGCGCTGAAGTCTTTGCAGTTCTGCAGCCAAGCACAATTTATTTCTTCCTGCAGTCAAGTCATTACTGGTTATGTAATTTGTCTCCAAGTCTCCACAGCTGTATTGAAGTGGAGACTAGGGACTCATTACTGTCAGCCCCTCGGTGCAAAAACATGCTATCGCAGAGTTGAGAGGAAATCTTTCAATCTTGAAAATCGGGATTCTGTCGCGCATTTCAATGGGAGCTGTGTGAAAATGGTGGGCGTGCAGAGCGGGTCACTGTCCCGTAGCGTGCAATATGGATGCAGAAGAGGACAGTGGTGTTGTGACCTCGGGGAAACCTTGGCCCATACCCAGAAAAAGCAGACTATTTTTCCACATCCACATTATGCAATATTTGACCCGTGCGTTCTCATCGTAACGCTTCGAGAAAAGCTACCGGTGGTGCCGAGCGGCTTAAAACGGCAAAGGAAGCATCAAAGGTTTTAGGGTATCTTTGCTGATATTTGCAGACATTTGAATAATGTCAATTTGCCCGCAAGACGTGATTTAGCGACAAGTATTGTATAGCCGTCAGCTGAACAGCAAGCTCCTCGTCACGAGCACACCTACGCCTCTTGCGCTCGCACAAGGTTGTCAGAGCCCAAATATAATAGTGACAATCAACTCCCTCCAACCATTGCCTCGCTCGTGTTTTCATGCCGAATGTATTTCGTATAAAAGAGGGGCTGCAGAAAAGCACGGCGACGGGGTCATGACGCTCTCAATGAAGTTCATCAATTAGTCGCGCAAAATAGCGTTCGCTGTCGTCCGTGGCGTTGTGCTGCCTCACTCTCACTCTCCCTCGCGATTGTTCGGATCTTTTAGATGAGTAATTTTGTATGACCCTAACTTACAAGCAACAATATGCAAGCACACGCAAAAAAAAAAAAAACACACACACACACACACAATCACCACACAGTGTCAGTGCTACACTTTTTTTTTTTTTTTTTTGAATGCAACTCCTCCACACATGCATCACGTCACACATCAAATGCCATCTTAAATGTCACAGAAGAGTGGAATAAAACCACCCGTATGTGATCCACTTTGAGGTCAGCGTAATGTGACCTACAAAGTTGTGTTTAGTGCGTCTCTCGCAATGACAGGCCAAGAAGTTTGAAGTGAGCGTAACCGAGAGTCTCGCCGAGGGTAATGAAGCGGCGACGGAGATGACTTTGATGCATCAGAGCTCACTGACAAGACGGAGCGTGATGACAACACGCAACTTTGCTTCTCCTCTTTAATCCAAACGGGGAAGCGGTGACTCACGTGGTATGGAGATGCTGTCCATGGTCCTGAACTCAATCTGCACCGTTTCTGTTCTGACGTTAATTGAGCATTGATTGAAAAATACAAATATTGACCTCACTCAAGTACAAATTCACAACAACGAGACGGATTGTTCGGAGCACCACTTTGTCTTTGCTTTTGGAGTCAAAATGGACCCAAGCTGGCTCTCACATAATGCATATTTGTGTCCCTTCTGTTTATTCTTACATCTTTCTCCCAAAAATGTGAAAACAGAAAGAAAAGCATTAACAAATTGAGATGGTCTCGAAATTTTTGATGCTACTAGTAAAGATTTTTGATCATCTAGTGCAGTGTTGGGGGGGGGGGCGCAGTGCGCTCCTGAGGGGGGCTTTTTTCCCGCCATACTACAATAAAGTGCAATTGCACATCCACTCCAGTAGGCGGCGGTGGTGGCGCTCTCCTTGGCCATTGTGCGCAGCGAGTATTAACTCTTCGGTGTTGTTTTGTTTTGCAACAAAAATGCTATTATTTATAGTTGCGGCGGAGAGAGGGTGGGGGGGGCGTGAATTGTTTTCTTGTTGCTCGGGGGGGGGGCGTAACAGAAAATAATTGAGAAGCACTGATGTACCAGAATGACTCACACATCACCGTTAATGTATGAATAATGATCATTTAATGCCTCCAGTGTCTCATTTTTTTTCATACATCCGATTACACGAACTGCAGCTCATTAATTTTGTCTGAAGCTTGCGTTGTCGTTCAATTTCAAGTTCTTGTTGTAACGTACAAGCATGCTCGTGCATTTGAAATATTTCTACATTTCTTCAGGTTAATTCCAGTTCAGAGTCACGCTGAAGACGGTGAAAGACCTCCGCCGAAATTTGTCAGATACGTAAGAAAATCAGAGGTTGTGATTGTGGTCGTTCGTCTTTGTGTGCTCTGCGATTGGCTGGCGACCAGTCCTGGGTGTACCCCGCCTACATTGCCCGAAGACGGCTGGGATACGCTCAAGCATGCCTGCGAGCCTTGTGAGGAGAAGCGGCTCAGATAATGAATGGATGGATTAAGAAAAAAAAAAAAATCAAAATGAAAAAGCTATGCGGTGTTTTGATGACCTTTTGAGCTTTGCGACTTGGAACGATCTGGGACCAACAAAACATCACATCAACATCCAACCAGAAGTTATTCGATCCACGTGTTATTTGGACGCAGGTATGATGGATGAAGTCATTACGAACACGATATGATCCAAGATCACATCTTCACATTGATACAAGCACTTCTTGTTTTTCTTCCCTATTTAGAAACAGATTCTAGGCTCCGCGTTAGTCCATTAATCTTCATGTAGCCGACTCACGGTTCCTGCCGACAACAGCGGGACTCAGATGGTCGCGTCAACAGAAAACTCGATGATGCAATTTGAGCTGAATTACTGCGTAGTTAGGGATTAGAAGACTGAAGCACAGACGACTTTGCAAATTGTTATGTCGGCACCCGGTGCTCGTTTTGGTGGCATTTGAGTGTTATTGTTGTTGCGGCAATATTCTAATCAGCTTTGCTTATGTGGGCACTAATTGTGATCACGTCGTTAGTCAAACATCACCAAAAATCTGTTGGCTGTCGGATAATGCGTCCCTGTTGCAGGATCTCGCAAATTCAGTTTGGACTTTATGATTGGCGGCATCTTGGCACGAAGAGGAGAAGAGAAATCATTCAGGCAGCCGCCGTCCTCATTTACTCTCCGTGTTGCCGGCCGAGATTGCTGGAGGTCCTCGCACGTCCCCAGAACATTTGCTAACCGTCTACTGTAATGTGCTGTAAAATCATCACGAGAGTAAAATGACGTGCTGGGAGAAGCAACCGCCCTTCATGCAGAGAGCGACCCATACCATCATTTTTAAAAAAATGCTCTTGGATGTGAGCGGTCATTCATCCTCACTTCTTTCATTTGAGTGTTCCTCACACAGAATTCCCT